>NW_024580665.1:2811296-2988192 GCF_017639235.1 Corvus kubaryi
TTTTTTTTTTCATTTCAGTGTTTCTCTGCATTTCCAGAATACTCCAGAGGTATTCTCCAGATTACTTTTTTTTCATATCTGAAAACTGTTTCTTTTCCTTTAAGGCAGTTGTGAAACAGCACACTTTAAACCTTATCCAAATGTTTAAATGCTTAAACCTTATCCAAATGTTTTGGAGGACTGAGCGGATGACAAAGCAAGTTTCATTTTCAATTTGTCCATTAAGGGATTACTAAGGAAGTAAGCAACATGTAACCAAATTTCTGGAGGTGTTTCTAATTAAATTCAATTTTTTTGCACTTTTTATTACTTGTTGGAAATGTCCTGTCTAATATTTAAGAGTTAAGAATCCCAGACATAGCAAATGAAGAAATTGATTCACTCAGTAACAGCACAATCCTTGAGCCAAAATGCTCTTGAATACAATATTTTCTAATAATGACTATGTGTCATTCCATGATCCTATGCTTTTACCCTGAGGTAAATACTTCATGTCTGCAGGTTTGTTACCCAGTGTGCTTACTTGAAGCATTAAAATACTGGGATTACTTGAAAGGGGAGACAACTCCCCTTTTTCATGTGTTAGTATGTGATAAAAATCAGATGATGAAATACTGATTATTTATAATGCATTCAGAGCATAGACATTTATGGTGTGCAAATGCTGGTGTTAATTACAGAGTATACAACCCCAGGGGTGATGCCCACAGCAATTCAGGTATTTATATAGAAGAATACACACCAGCTTGGCTCTTTCTCACCCCTGCACTGGGTGCAACTGACTGGGGGACAGCACTTTGCAATTGTGTTTTCTCTGGCCCACAGATTCCTCTGTTCTCCTCATAAATATTATGTCACATATTGTACAGATAGCTCATATTAAAAATGTTTTATAATGTGTTTATAAATTATTAATACAATTCTTATTTCCTTTACTGTCCTGTGCTTCTGTATGCACACCTCCACAGAAGAAAAAAGAAGAACAATTTAAAATTAAAAGCATCTGTGTTTCATCTTGAATATTTTTTCCATTTTGTTGAGGGTTTCTGTTCTTTAACATCATGTTTTCTTCCAAATCAATATGTATAGTTTACCAGGAACAAAAACTGTTGCAATGCTGACTTTTATTGCTAGAATAAATATGTTCATTACTCTCATCTGAACAGCAGTATCTGAGACACCTTCAACTGTCCAGACATCAGGAATTATCCATGGCAAGACAGACTATAGCATGAGATAAACATGAACGTCTAATGAGCTTCCACAATTAAAAAAAGGGGGTAAAAAAAGTTCCAGTCAAAAATTCCAGTTACAAAGTGTAAGAAATCCTCATTTCTATCCCTGTTTCTTAGCTCACATGATCCCACTGCCTGACAGGAGTACGATGTAAACACACTTTTTAATGAGGATTTGAAATTTTTGTGGCACATATATCTTAGTTGTTCATAGCAATTTTTAAACATGCAGCACCTATTAAAAGGTGAATATAGTTGCCTAGACTTGCTCAAGAGGAGATGAATTCTTTGGTGGGTTGAATTTAAGACTCTTTCAACTGCACAATAAGAGGAGTTTTTCAGGTAGATGTCAATACTTGTGAAGAGAGAAAAATTTTGGAAGTGTAAACTCCTATTTTATATACACTATTAGCTTTTGATGGTACCCCATTCCCAGGGTCTACATCCTGCTGCATTTGAGCAATAAACTGAGATTTAACTGCAAAGAGAAACCAGATGAAATTTACAAGCCTGATGTAACCATTTAGAATTTGGCTAAAATACTGAAAGATAGCTATGAAGATAATAAAACTGTCCAATATTAAGAATAATTTTCTCTCTAGTTTTTGTCTCTTTATGACTAAGAATGTGGATAAATACACAAAAGGTGCACAGAAAGTTCATCTATTAATATCAGACTTCTCATGCATTAATTACAGGTATATGTTCAATCCCTTCTTGTTAAATGAGAAACTTGACAAGAAGCACCAGAAAAATTCATAGTGTCCCAGATGTGCTAGACTGTCTGGTGGCAGTGTATTGCAGAAGTCGCTGTATATACTCCACAGAAATTAAAAGTAATACTTGCAGTACTCTAAGGCAACCACCAACCAATTTCAGAGATCTGTACAACTCTTGCCCTTATGCTACAGATAGATCCTGTTCTTGTTGCTAGTTTTTCAGCTGTTTTAAAAAGGTTGCAGAAAAGAACTGGCACATGGTCTTGAGCATGTGCGGATCAAAGGTGCTCAAGCAAACATGGCATGGGAGCCAAAATTCAGAGGTCAAAATCATAAACTATTTATTGAAAAATACCTATTCATTAAGTCCTATTGAATACATCCTTAAGGGCCAGTTTCAACAAAGTTCAACAAAGACTATTTTAGCCCAGAATGCAAAAATGTTGCAGTCCTCCTGTGCTCATGTTTTTGCTTAACCTAAAGTTAGGCTTACACTGCTGCCACTAGAGCATTACTGCTTTTTACATGCAGTATTTAGTGAAAAAGTAAAAAATCACCTTTGGCAGCAGCCACTAGCAATCGATGTTAAGTATCGCTAGATTGCATAGCCCTCTGACTAGGTCTTAAATGGAGACAGACCTAAATGAACTTGCTGCTGGTCCTAGAAAGTATTTCACAACAATTCTTGAGCAAGCACAGAGAACTCGAGCTACAGCCACACAATACATTGAGCAGAGCTTTTCCCTCCCTGAGCAGAAAATGGATATGCAACCTGTGTCTCTCCAATGAATTCCCATCTGCAATTTAATACTCTAAGTACCCTGGGAACCTGTGTGTTATTAGACAGTAGTTACTACAATGTTTAAATTAATTCATATAACAGTGCAAGTTCCTGTGAGTGTAATTACATGCACGTGGATGGTGTTTGGATGAATGACTCCCATACCTGTCCACACCACAGCTGCAAATATCAAAAAGATTATTAAAGGCAAACATCTTACCTGCTCCCAGTAACACACCACGACAGCCTTTTCCCTTCCCACTCCTCCACTCCAGATGATGCTCTCAAAGACGCATCCTGGCAGTTACCAGCCACAAGCAAGCTCTGAAGGCTCTGCCGTGGTTTTAACAACAAGCCCTAATCCTGCCTGGCATCCTGTGATAAATAAGTTGTTAGAAGCTTCTGGAAGTTGGATCAACGCAAAGAAATATCACCCCAACGAAATATGCACAGAAATTTTGCAAAGCAGGAAGCTGCTGAGAGAGAAATGGCATTGTTACAGTGTTAACAGCATCCAAGCAGCTGTGCCTGGTCCTTGGCAATCCCAGTGCAATGTCAATAGAGTTACTCCAAACGTTTCAAAGTCTCTTAGCATTGCAAAAATAACTATGAATACTACCATCTAAAAATACTGCAGTAATTCATCCTCATTCCCCCTCCCAACATCCACCCTGGGATGTTGAATTTACGTTCTGTTTGTATTTTACCATTTAGGGCACCAGTTGAACTTTGCAATGAAAGTTCAGCCCTGTGTTCATGGGGTACTTACTTGTCTTGGCATCATCAATTGTATAGCTCAACTACTTAAAAGAATGAAAATTTGCAGGCTCCTATTTGGACTATTCAGAACTCTATAAGTAGGAATCCTACAGATTTGTCTTCCACTGTGCAATCCCTGAATCATGTCACAAAGCATATGTGACATATTGTGATCGTGGATTTGCTGGAATTGTACTGGCAGTGGACCAAAAAAAAGTAAAGATTAAGGTAAATATTCACTTAGAACAACTGTGAACTGAAATGCAGGGCTCTGAGTCCATTTAAAATAAGAAAAAGTCATGATCAAGGGATTGCATAAATGGACTAAAGATTGAATGATATGAGAAACCACTAAGATCTTTTTTCACTCATGACTTCCAAGTTTAGCTAAGAAATAAAATAGCTGAAGAAAAGAAAAGGTAAAATGTGAGATCAAAAGTTTTTTCATCAAAATATGAATATTTTTTAAGATCTCATGCACTCATTAATATGGATTTCAAAATCCATCTACTTTCAGGTCTTTGCTTGATAACTGGAACATTTTGAAGAACTCTAATTTACACTAAAAATATTCTGCACAGCTCTAGCCAGAATACTCATGAGTTCTCTTCTGTGACAGCTACTCCCTCTACAGCTTTTGGCAAGTGACTAAGGATGAAACTTTGTCTAGTAAAGTCAGAGGGTATTTGAGTGCTGCTTTAAATGAGGCCAACATTTCATAATCGGATCATTCCCATCTACGGTAAGGCAATCAGGCATGTCTGAAGAGTAAGAACTTGTCACATCATTTATAATTGACATATAAAATAATATTCTAAAATGCAACATTTTCAGTCCTAAACTGTATTTCCTCTAGTAAATAGATACTTCATGATCATCAGAGATCACCAGTATTGTTTTTCTTAATTACATTTGCAAGTAATTAATGCCATTGCTGCCTTCATGGATTTGAAGTATTCCCTAAATGTTCCTATACTGAGCAAAAGCGGAATACAGTGATAACGTAATCTAATTGCGAAGTCAAATTGTAAAGATTTTTAATAGCAACCACTCTATAGCACTTTTAATTTTCTGTCTGCTTCATGAGCATTAAATAATTATTTCTCACATTACCCATGTGAGTGGATTGCACCATTCCTGTCTGTAGGCTTGGTAGTGTATATTCTCCCTCTCCTCTAATGCTGAATATTTTACACTTGAGAGGCGTGTTTCAGACACAGCCTGACTACCAGTGGTGCAAATGAGTTCTGTAGTTGTTGTATGGCATCTTTCTAGCAGCATCCATGGAAATTTGGTACACGGTCTGGCTGCAGTGCTGAATCACATTTCTGTATGCAGAGAAACTTTGAATGAAGAGCTTTTCAAATCAGCAGATGAAACCTCAGGAAATCATGGGATGCCATCTGCTTTACTCTCTTTACATTTTAGCACTTCATATTCTAAATACCTGCTTTCAAATTCATGATTTAGAATATTATTTCTAGGAGCCAAATTATGGTTGAAGTTGATGCCACAAGAAGAAAGAAATGTAAGAACATACGTGAGACAGTTGTCACTATCTGAAGAAGGACAAGGCTTCTTGCACGTTACTTATAGGAAAATACAAAATACAATAAAGTGTTATTTTGCAGACCAAGCAAGAAGGATAAATCTTTAATCTTTCACAAGGCAGAAACAATTTTATTAGCAAAAGGAGCTCTGTGAGAGTACCCACTTTCTCTTGGAGCAAAAAACTTTTGTGGATACAAAAATGCTGCTAGCAAGAATTTTTCTTGCTATTTTCTAAGTCTGTGAGAGACTTTTCTCTCTCACAGAAGATATTCACAGAGTTTATAAACCATGAACACCTGCAACCTTGCCTAGCTTTGTTTATGATACAGTTGAAAAATATTTTGACAATGGATGTTTTAGGATTTTAGCCAATCACCCCCAAGGGGTGGCTGATCCTTTGTACAATTAGACTATGAAGAAAAAAGTCTATAAAAGAGTTTGTAAAATAATTAAATAAATCAATCTTGCTGCACAATTCCTGCCTGTTGGATCGTTTCTCTCCTCCTCCCTATGGCTGTGGGATACAGTAATATTTACTGCGCTAATACTTCTTGAACCATATACTGCCATGAGGACTGCAGAATGACTTGCTCTGGTGAGGGCAGATTCAGAGACTATCACTGCTGCCCTGAATCCTAACAGAAATATGGGCTCCAGCAGTTCTGCCTGTGTGTGAGAAGGTGAGGGACTCACAGAAAAGATTAGCCCCAGGAAGTCAGAAGTTTTTTTCAGCACAACTCAAATTTTTCTGAGAAGATAGATTTATAAATTATTTCATAAATTGCTTATAATTTACATTGGTAAAATCCAAATCAAGAGTGGGGAGATGGTTAATGGAATAGGAGAAAGTTTTTGATTGACATTAATAAGTTTTTCTTTGAGGTCTTACAATATTTAAGTCAAGTCTATTTTATGTCCTTAAAAATTTGTTTTTTTAAAATGTTTCAGGCAGTCAGTCTTTAATATTTACTTCAGTGTACTTTGTTTCTGTTTATGAGAGGAAATTTTGTTTATATCACCTGGATAGAAGCCTAGTGAGCCCAGGCAGGCGGAACTTTAAATCCTTTTCCTATCTGTTTAGATAACCACCCCAGTCATCTTTCAACAGAATCTGCCCTGTTAGGTTCAGACAAAAATGAATGAATTGTGTTTTGAGGATAAGACAAGAAAACTCAAAATGAAATAAGATATACTACATGTTTTAGTCCTATCAAAGAGAGAGGCTTGGAAAAGGAGTTTGAGAAACTTGTTATTAAGAGGTTAATGTGTCTGTCAGACTCTTAAATCATATTGCGAGTAGACTCAATGAAATGACAAATTGAACTATAAAGAAACACACAAGAAATCATTCTTTAAGCTAAGTATTGAAGAACCAGTTTTCATCAGTTTCTTCAGTATTCTTGTAGACTTGAATGATTCCAATGCAAATTCTGAATCACCTATGAGAGTTTAATAAAAGACAGAATTTCCTTCCAAACTTTTTAATGCTTTTCTGAGATAACTGTCCGAGCTCTGACACTCACCAGCCATTTTAACTCTCCACCATATTTTTATTTCCAACTAATCACCATTAAATATGTAGAAGATTAGTTTTTAATGAAATTATATCAGACCAGGAGGAATGAGAGAGGAAGGAGCATATAAAAGTCCAGAATAAATCATTCTTGGTTTAAACAAATACAAAAATAATTTCTCATATATGTGAGATACATGGGGTCTACCTGTATGAAACATTATGCAATGGGAATGTTTTAGCATATTATATTTTTAGGTCTGCTCCCTCTTCCATTCTTCTGCTATTATTTCAGAATGGGCAGAATATTCAAACAGGTCAGGACAGAAAAATTAGGCAAAGTAACCTTATTGATGAAAACTGTTTGACAAAGAGGAATAATAAAAAATTATTCACACACTTAATATACTTGAAATCTGAGCTCATTCAGGCCACCTGTATAACACCATCTCTTTCCTCATTTATCCCCAATGAAAAAAAAAAATCTCTTGTAAAACAAATCTCTTCTATCTCTCACTCAACTTCTATCAGAGTTACACTGACCACTGCCCTCCACTTGCCCTTCCACTTTGGGACCTCTCATGTGCTTGAATTCTGTCCTACTCCTGTGCTGGTTTTTTTTCTGCTCCCAGTTCTGTTCCTTTTTTCTCTGTTTTTCTCCTTATTCTTGTTGAGTCCTCTCTGATTCCACAATGTTTTGCTAATTAACAGGCACAGAATTCCTATGAGGCTGAATGCCAATGCCTGATAGACAGGTAAAATTAAAGACAGAAAGTCTAACTAGTTTGATCGGGCCCCTGCAGGATTCAAAATCAGAGGTGCTGCTAGGGCATAAGTATCCCTTAGCAATGTTTCTCATTCCAAAAGTAGAGCAGGCAGGTAAGGCTGTGTCAGCTGTAGCTCTGGGACTGGCAGTGTTGGTGGCAGTTTGACAAACATCCCCTCCAAAGCTACCAGAGCTCTGTGCTTTTCTCAGGCCTCCACAAAGCTGTAGTGTGGGCAATTTATGATTTCTACAAGAAAAAAAATCAATATGAGAATTTATATAGTGCATGATCACATTCCATATTTATGACTTTTCAATAGGAGGACTGGTACATTACTTGTAAACATGGATTTTCAATGCCAAGCACAAAGTACTAAAAATCACAGTAGGGATGTTGAGCTAAGGGAGACACAGACATTCACTGTGTGAAGGGCAGTTTCTTTCAGTAAACTTATCAAGAACCTCTACTTGCATGGAAATACCCTGAATTTGATATAGAAGAGCAATGGAGAAGCCAAGCATGGCTCATTTCCTCAAGCGAAGGGAAGACCCAAAGCATATCAAGTGCTACCCTCCAAATGAGTTCACCCATGTCAACATTTCTGCTGCTTTTCTCCCTGACTGCAGGGAGGCCTGATGTAAAACTGGACAGCACTGACTTCAGTGAGTCCAGGAGTTTCTGACATGGAGTGAAACACTCTTTATAGCATGTTAAAGGTTAAATTTCATGACTGCAGAGCATATGTAGAAAAAAAACCACCAAACCATCACTAATTTTTACCTGCAGCATAATGTTGGTCAAGTTATGATCCTCAATAGTTATTTCCCTCATATTTAGGGGACACAGAGAAACAAGACACACTAGATATATCATAATCTCAAGAGTATGAGAAACAAGATGGCCATTGCTTGCACCTTCATTTCAAATGCCCCATTAAATGGCTGATTTGGGAGCAAAACTCATAATTTCATAAGGGTAATTGGATAAATTTTCTTCTCTTGCAAGCAAATTACCCCCTGGCACAAGAATTTTAAAATCTTTGGCAGCAGACCTCCTGAAACCCATCTGTGTTGGAAATTACTTTTTTGCTTTTGGGTATACTATATTTACATATTTTGTTTTATTTTTCAATATTTAATCTAGTGAGAAAAGAGACTCAGGAGTAGCATTGAAACTTCTCAAGAGGTTTTAAAAAAATGTAGGTGTCCATAAGAAACTGGCCATAATAATATGGCAACGTGTCAAACTGGAACAAATTTAACTTCTGTTAGTCAAATATTCATTTTAAGCACACCTATTTTTAAACATCTCTTTTTTATATTATACCAAGAGTTAGAATTTGCTACAAATGCAAACTGATGACTACTCTGTCAAATACTCGTAACCTCCCTAAACTTTCCTTTGGTGGAATCTGCCACGCTGGGTCTCGTAGCAGTATGGAATCCATGTTGTTTTAACACATTCTGTTTTATTTAACAGAAATAATTTATAAAATATTTTGACAACAAAAGCTTTGGACAGTTGAGTACAGAACTATCCCTCCCAATTTAAAACTATGGTGCCATGATCTCCTCCTTAGCAATTGCAAGACATGAGCAGATTGTAACTCCTAACACACCTGTATTAAACTCAGCTGGGTTGAATCAACTTTCTTGGTTTGCTCCTGGTCAATATTCCTCTTGCAAATGTGGAGTTGTAATGAAATAGGAAGAGCAAGTGATAATTTCACCAACTGGAAAAGTGACTTTTAAGGCTGTGTTTAATCATGTGGATTTTTGGAAAAAAAAAAAAAAAAGCAGTGCAAATTCTTTGAAAGTAAAATTGTAGTTTTCTAAATAAATAGCATAAATGCTTAAAGGATTTTCTACCATGAAATGCCTTAGGCCTTCCATATGTCTCAACCAGAAACATGTCAGGATAAAGAAAAACTTCCTCATATTGACTGGTATGGGCACAAAGGAGAAATACTTAGTGTAAAAGCCCTCTCTTGTAGGAAATTGTTGCTGTCTGCCCCTGAGGTGCAGCACCACCCGGGACTGGCCAGACAAGTCCAGACTTGTTTCAGTCATGTGCCCTGAATCCCCTTTGTTCTAAGCACCGGTAAAACTGAAAGTAACTTGGATTCCCCCGGAACAGTCTGATTGGCTGCTTACTCCAGGTCCACCCCTAGCTCTCCCCTTTCCCTTCCCCCAAATAAAAGGCGAGCCGAGCGGGCTCCGCCCCCTCTTGCCCTGGCTCCCCATCTGTAAATAGCTGCTCCTGTCTCTCTCGCAGGACAGGAGGAATAAACAAACAGGATTGAAGCACAGAGTTTGAGCTGTATTTCTACCTCTTTGCTTCTGCTATTGACATTAGCTTTACAGCTATCACTTGCTGCATTTTGGAGCCACCGAGTTGCTGGATTGCCCGTGCTGTCTCTGGGCAGCTCGGGGCTTTCTAAGGCGCAGAATGGTGAGCTGAACGACTGAGCAAGCTGAGAACATCTCCACATATGGCACTCAACGTGCTAGCTCTGAACCTCGGTTCTACAGGGACTATTGGGGTGTCCCGGCTAGCCACGTGTCAGCCGGTGTAAACCCTGTGTGTGCAGTGCAAGCACTCTGCAGCCTGCTGTTGCTTTTTGTGCAGTAGCTAGCTCAGAGCTTCAGCTAATCTCCCTCCATGACACGTGGCATGGGGACAGCTGAAAAAGCAGGAGACCCATTTCTCTGATTTCTTTTCTCCGGACCTGCTTTCCTGTGGTGAATCCAGAATTCTGGTGAGTATTTCCCCACTGGTTTGGGGGCTTGTGTCTTAAAGCTGGTTTCAGTGCAAATTTTTTTCTCTTTTTTTCCCTTTTTCACCATTTGGGGCTGAGGAATTGTGGTGTTGCTTTCATAATGGGATCTGAAGTTTCTGCACAACACAGAGAAATGTATTACCAAGTTCAAAGCTACCTTTCTTGTACTGGGCATAAATACATACCCTAAAAGGTTAGTTCAGTCTTTCGTGCACTGACTTTTTCAGTACTTTCCTCATCTAACCTCCGAGCACATGAGATCTTCTGAATTTTGGGATAGTGTGAGGAGAAAGCTCTCCTCTCTCAGGGAGACGAAACAGTTTCAAAATTTTTTCCTCTCCTGTTACTAAGTTACACTTTGCCAGAGAAAAACGCAGTACCGGAAAAACCACTGCAAAAACCCCCAGTTAAATTCCCTCATACCCTCTTCCAACCCCTGTGTCCCTGTACCCTCTTCCCCTATGCTGGAAAACACAGCTGGAGCAGCCTGCTTTTTAGCACAGGAGAGCTATCGACCTCCTGGCTCACCCGTGTTTCCTCAGCACCCTGCCTTGGACGGGAATCCAGAGCCCATCCCAGACCTTTCCAACCCCTTTTCTCTACTCCTTTGTCCCCAGTTTCTACTCCACATGTTGTAAGTATGTGAAAAAAACCCTTCTCCCCTGATCTCTTTGTTCCCAGGGACAGCAATAGCCATGTGCTCGTAGCCTGGGAATAAACCCCCTCCCCCAACCCCTTTTCCCCGAGTCTATCTGTTCCCAATAATGGTGGATGCCATGTGTCCTCATCCCTGAACTACACCTCCCACAATCCTTTTCTCCTCCATCCCACAAATCCCTTCTTGTCCCCCATCCCCTCCCACGCCTGCATCAGAACCTAACCCCGCCCTCTACCCCGCCCCCACAGCTTCGTCTGTCACCCCTCCATCTGTTCCTGCCCAGGATGCCAGCACTGCTCCCCGCCTGAGGGTAGCACCGCCCCCTCCACCCACAACCCCACCCCCAACCCCTCCCCTCCCCCTGCTGCCCCTGCCCCTCCACTCCCCGCCCCTGCCCATCCACTCCCCGCCCCTGCTTCCCACTGTCCAGCCCCATGTTCCCACATTCATGTGACTACTCCTTTACATCCGGGAACCCATGGCTACCAGGAAGTCTCTCCAGTTGTTACTACTCTCCCCCGTAGCAGCATCGGAGTTAATCGTGGCTGGACCCCTTTCCTATATTCCAATACCAAAGATTCATGCAAGGCAATTAAGGAGTTTGGGATGCATAGTCACTATTTTAAAAGTCTGTTAAGTGCCACCTTTTCTACACATCTGTTAGTGCCTCATGATTTGATTACAATAATGCAAACTCTTCTCACACCTGGTGAATTTGTGTTGTGGAAACAACAGTGGAAGCTAATTTTATCCGATTTATTGCAAATTCTGTGGCAAACTCCAGATAATTATCTGGATTTTGACAACAATTATATCACACTAGACCATTTATCTTGTGACAATAATATTGCAAATCCTCAAAAACAAGCAATGCTTATTCCATGTCCTGTTCTTACTGAAATAACATGTGCTGCTGAAAAGGCCTTAACATTACTACCATCTCAAACTCCTGAATCTCATTTACCAATATTAAACAATTGCCAGCTGAAAATATTATACACTTTTATAACCGTTTGCATGAAGCAATCTTTTCCCAGGTCCCTAATCCTGACTTGCAACAAGCATTCCTCCTCAAACTGCTCCAAGCCAATACGAATAATGCTTGCAAGCAAGTGATCCTGAGTCTTCCCTTGCGTCCACCCCCTACTGTTGAAACCATCCTCAAAGTTTGTACAAAGAAGGTGCAGCTGAACACAACTGTTCTTTTTTTGAAAAAAGTGGGGATGGTGGGGAAGGTTGTGGAGAACGCGATGGCTACAGGGGAAACTCAATCTCGAGGTAACCTTGTAGGCTACCATTGTCAGAAAAAGGGACCTGTGGCTCGGAATTGCAGAGCAATTATAACTGCTGCTAAAAACTCTTCAGAGACTGTTTCCCCATGTCAACAGCAAAAAAACTTATGATTCAGCGCATCCTAACAGCTCCGTGTTCCGACATAAATAGAGCTGCAGACAAAGGAACATGGACTCCTGGATTTCGGTTTAAGGTAACCTGTGATATAACACACCATTTCAATGAGAACAAACAGACTGTGATACCAATCAGATTCCAAAATGTGGACCACATACCAGACTTTACATACCTTTTTGTTACTGGGGACACTCGGGAAACACCTGCTGGGATAGAGGTTACACCCACACTCATGAAAGCAGATCAGAATGGGGGTTCTAGCCTAATGGTACACTGTATATATCCACCATACTTTATGCCAAAGAGTCAAGTCGTTGCACAGGCCATTCCACTGCCCAAATACCTGCCCACAGATGGTCATATCCCAGCCATCTGTTGGACTGAGGTCCTGGGAAATGATAAATCTACAGTGGAATGTAAGCTCCGTCATGGATCACACAAAATCATTATCATGGGAATGATAGACACAGGTGCTGATGTGTCTGTCATTCCATTTGATAAGTGGCCTGCACAATGGGAATTGCAATCTCAGGGTATCATACAGGGGATTGGAGGTATCCAAATTGCGAAGCAATCCAAAAACATCATTCACATTGAAGGTCCAGAAGGACAAATAGTGACACTTTGTCTGTATGTCCTGGATACCAAATTCACCCTGTGGGGAAGGGATGTCATGTCTCAGTGGGGAACAAAAATTGGTATCACCCCTAGACATCAAAATTTTCCCTTGCAGCCACTGGAGCTGAGTGCCATCCACAAAAATTAACTTGGAAAACTGATGAACCAGTGTGGGTTGACCAGTGGTCTCTAAAAGAAGAAAACTTAGAGGCACTCCAAACATTAGTAAATGAGCAATTAGCTAAAGGGAACATTGCACCAACTAATATCCCCTGGAATTCACCTGTGTTTGTAATACAAAAACCAGGAAAGACCAGGTGGCGCCTTCTCCATGATCTCAGGAAAATCAATGAAGTTATTGAAGACATGGGACCCCTTCAACCAGGTATGCCATCACCTTCAGTGCTCCCACAGCATTGGCATTTGGCTGTCCTTGATATTAAAGATTGGTTCTTTCACATTCCACTTCACCCTGCAGATGCCCCTCAATTTGCATTTTCTTTGCCCTCTATTAATCGTGAGGCCTCCATGAAACGTTACCATTGGCTCGTGCTTCCTCAAGGTATGAAAAATTCACCAAGTCTCTGTCAAGAGTATATCACCAAAATTCTATCTCCCATCCGTGCCAAGACAGAGAAAGTCATCATTCTACATTACATGGATGATGTGCTGGTGTGTGCTCCCAATAATCAGTATCTCGAGCAGACACTTAACATGGTGATAGAGGCCCTAGAGGCCAAGGGCTTTGAATTACAACCAGAAGAAATGCAGAGAACAAGCCCTTGGAAATACCTCAGACTCAAAATCACAGAGACTTCTATCACGCCAATACCCATCACCATTAATAATAACCCCAAAACATGAGTAGAATTGCAGCAGCTCTGTGGGTCACTGACTTATATAAGACCCTGGTTGGAACTCACCACAGAGGATGTAGCTCCTATCATGAACCTACTGTCAGGGAAAGGAGGTCCAGCATCCCCTAGATCCCTGACAGAAGAGGCAAGGCAGTCTCTCAAAAAGATACAAGAGGTCATTTCCACCAGGCAGGCACACAGGTATCAGCCCTCCCTACCCTTTAAGCTTGTTATTCTAGGGGAGGTACCACGCTTTCATGGCCTCATTTTTCAGTGGGACAAAGAGCAGAAGGAACACCTCATCATAACTGAGTGGGTGTTCCTCCCACTCCAACCTTCTAAGAGCATCACCAAGACACAAGAACTGATGGCAAAAATTATCATAAAGGGTAGAGCAAGGCTCTGCACCCTGGCAGGATGTGACTTTGCATGCATCTACTGTAACAACAGACTCATTAGATCACCTGCTTCAAAATAATATGAATATACAATTTGCGTTAGACAGTTACTCAGGCCAAATATCAAATCATTACCCAAAACATTCCTTGTTTAATCTGGCATTCTCTTTTATCCCTCGAGAAATTCAAAGTAGAAAACTCCTTGATGCTCTAACCATTTTTACAGATGGTTCGGGAAAATCTAAAAGATCAGTACTGACTCGAAAAGATCCAAAGATGCAAAAGTGGGAATCTGATGTCAAGGTAATCCAAGGGTCACCACAAGTAGTTGAACTAGCAGCCATCGTTAGAGCATTTGAGAGGTTCAAAGAACCCTTTAATTTGGTCACTGATTCAACATTTGTAGCTGGAGTAACTGTGAGAGCAGAACACGCTCTCCTAAAAGAAGTCTCAAACAAGAAAATTTATGATCTGCTCTCAAAGCTAATTTATCTGGTTTCCCACCGAGAGCATCCCTATTTTGTCATGCATGTGAGGTCACATACAAACCTGCCAGGATTTATTGCAGAGGGTAATCATAGAGCTGATGCCCTGGCTATGCCAGAAGACCTAGTTTTATCAGCTGACTTACCAAAGCTCCCGCAAGTTTCTGAACAGACAAAATTGAGCCATGCCATGTATTATCGCAGCGTTTGGTGCTCGAGGCACCAAGTCTGGCGTGCCCCAGGTCAGAGAGAGTCCAGCTGCGTTACTTCTGCCCATCGCAGAAGCGACTTTGGGATCAGGAAAAGAGCTGCTTGCTGGGCTAGCTAGCTGGCTTCTCAGCAGAGGAAACATGGCAGGAGCTGATGGGATCGGCTCACGTTAGCTCAGAGACAAAGGAAGAGAGAGGCTGTTCAGGTCTGGCTTCCAACAGGTTTAATGCGATGGGATCATGATGAGGTTGGATTGCTGGGATGGGATTTGATGGGATGGCTCCTCAGAGCCTTGTCCTCAGTTTTATAGGGAATTTGAAAACCCCGGTGAAAGGGGAAAACAACCAATGAGTTAGAAGCCAGGGGAGGATACAATGTAACAAGAACCACTGGGGTAAACCCAGAGGCGGGAGTTATAACAGAACCAATGAACGACCGAGTAACCGAGAATTTTCCCGAACCGGGGGAGGCAGCTTGTAACCGGGCACCGCCCAGGGGGTGCGGCTTAGGCTTCTGAGCCGCCCCCTGAGTCTGACTCTTCGGGGAACTCGATTCAGGGGAGGGGCTGGGATTGATTGGCATCACACTGCCCCAGCCCTGCAGTGTGCTGGGTCACCCCAACAAGGTATCATCAAAATATTCTTGCTCTTACTAACATGTTCCACCTATCGCGGACACAGGCAAAAGCAATAGTGGTAACATGTCCCAACTGCCAGAAGCTACAGCTTCCATCACTGGGCATGGGAGTTAATCCCAGAGGCATTAATAGTGGTGAAGTGTGGCAGATGGACGTTACACAATTCCCTGAATTGGGGAGATTAAAATATGTTCATGTTTCTATTGATCCCTTCTCTGGTGCTATGGTTGCCTCTGCACATGCCGGTGAAAAAGCTAAGGATGTTGAAAAACATCTTGTCCAAGCTTTCGCTGTGCTTGGTATACCTGAGGAGATAAAAACTGATAATGGACCTGCCTACACCTCTCAAGAGTTTAAAAACTTTTGTCAGCAGTGGGGATTTCGACATGTTACAGGTATTCCTCACTCCCCAACTGGACAGGGCATTATTGAATGTGCCCATGGAAACTCTTAAACGAATGCTGCTGCAACAATCAGTGACCACTAAACTCAACTCACCTGTCCTCAGACTCAGCAAAGCATTGTCTACTGTAAATTTCCTGAATGGCTCCTTTGAGGATCCGAACCCTCCAATCTGTCGTCATTTCCAGAACACCAGAAGACAGAAGCTGAAGGAAAATCCAGAAGTCCTGATCCGGGACCTAGGGACTCAAAAAATCCAAGGACCGTACAAACTTGTAACTTGGGGACGTGGATATGCCAGTGTATCCACCCCTCAGGGATTGAGGTGGATACCCAGCAAGTGTCACTTGTATGTCACTTCCACAAAGGTCAAGGAGGTTAAAACTGCCTCCTGGAGGAGACGCCGTAAGGAAAATTCTAATTTTGCACCTTCATTTGAGCCCCTTGCATTGCATTTCTATGTTAATCCCCTAAATTAAGTTACGCTGGTTTGCACTCACACATTGTACTTTATTTTGTAGATCCTCGTCCTGATACCCCATACCATAGATGTCCTGACTGACCTCCTGAGTTTTCTAACTGGGGGACTAGTTTAAAGACACGGGAATGTGGCATTCATGTCGTACAGGGCCACAACACTGGTAGCCTTGGTTGTGCCCGAGTCTGTTGATGGGCCACACTGTGAGAATTTAGCTTGTCACACGCTGCAAGGTGTGGACTCATGACGTGTCAATGTAACATCAATTGACATATTACCGATTATGACCTGGGTGGATGGGCCACCCTTACTTAACCCGGAAAAGGTGCACATACGCGTGTATGTGCTCATCAAATAGTGTTGGGTTGTAGGGATGGTGGATTTCAATTATTTTTTGCACTGTTGTTTTATTACTTACTGTTTTGTGCACTTTAAGTTACTCAGGGTTACAGCCCAGCTTTAAAGAAAAAAAATGGGTAATTGTTGCTGTCTGCCCCTGAGGTGCAGCACTGCCGGAGACTGGCCAGACAAGTCCAGACTTGTTTCAGTCATGTGCCCTGAATCCCCTTTGTTCTAAGCACCTGTAAAACTGAAAGTAACTTGGATTCCCCTGAAACAGTCTGATTGGCTGCTTACTCCAGGTCCACCCCTAGCTCTCCCCTTTCCCTTCCCCCAAATAAAAGGCGAGCCGAGCGGGCTCCACCCCCTCTTGCCCTGGCTCCCCATCTGTAAATAGCTGCTCCTGTCTCTCTCGCAGGACAGGAGGAATAAACAAACAGGATTGAAGCACAGAGTTTGAGCTGTATTTCTACCTCTTTGCTTCTGCTATTGACATTGGCTTTACAGCTATCACTTGCTGCATTTTGGAGCCACCGAGTTGCTGGATTGCCCGTGCTGTCTCTAGGCAGCTCGGGGCTTTCTAAGGCGCAGAATGGTGAGCTGAACGACTGAGCAAGCTGAGAACATCTCCACAGGAAATTATCACTGCTAAGACCCCAACCACTTTGAGACCTAAAGAAAGTATTCATGGCTGTCAAGGCTGCAATCTATGAAAAACACGAGCTGTTAAAAAAACCCCTGGAACTCAAATGAGCAAAGACGATTTACAGAGATACACCACTCTAAAACTGTAAGTGGAAAAAGCAAATGTGACATTTCAAAGGACATGGTGCAAAAATTATGAACGTCAGGGCATAAACTTGTTTCCAGATGAAGGTTGTAACAAATTATTTTCTGGTGCAGCATCTGGCAGTCTACTGCCAAAGAAAAGGTACCCAGGTAGCTGAGCTATCATTCTGCTTGCAAATTTCTCTATTCTGCATTATTTGAGGAGGTTATTCCTACGTACCCTGCATGAATTATCCATGATCAAGGACAAAAGTAAACTTCCTTAAAGGACAGATGTCAGAAATTACTCATTATTATAGACATAAAAGGACAGAAGAATACAAACTGTTATAAATAAAAAAAATGCCTGAAGAAGAAATTCCAGTTGCGAAATACATGAGCACTGTGAGGTTGGCTATTCCTGTGTGCACTGACTGGCCATGATACTGCTGCCTAAATGCACTTGTCAGCCAAATCTGGCATGAGCTTCCCCAAGCAGACACAGACAGATGTACCTGCTAGGACTCACATGGACAGGAGAGTACATTAATAGTTTTGAAGTACATTTTCCTAACCATGGCATTGCTGAAGTGTCATAAGATTCCACACTGAAATTTTGATCAAAAAATGTGAAAGGCACTGAACCAATTGACCCTGAGAAAGGCAGAGGGCAGAGTCTGCAGATGATAAAAAGAGTCCTGACAAGCTTGACAGCAGGGACAAGAGGGTTGGTACCAACACCTCCCTGTGATGGCCAGATGCAGTAAGATGATACAAATGGCTCTTTTTCTTATCTTTAAACATTCTTGGTCTCTTTATTTCCCAGTGGGTAACTAAAGGACTGGCTTTCAGCTCAGGCATTTTCTTCCACAGTCACAGGGTAGGAGGTAAAGGAGGTGCTGTCACTTGGATGTGTCAGAGCCAAGAGGAATGTTGGGTGCTGCTTTCAAGGACACACATATCTGGGCTTGGAACCTGTGCCAGCCACTAACCTGTGCCCTCAGCAGAGTGTCATGGGGCAGAACTCTGGGTTCTGAACATCATCAGATGGTAGAATGAGTATTTCCCACTAATTTATCTTGCTATTTTCATTTGTACTCAGTATATTTTAATTTCCTTCATTTTCCAGATTCTGGATAGGGTGCCAATATTTCAGTCTTTCATATGTCAATTCTCTGGCAGTCCTACTCCAAACTTTAACCCCTGTTATGCCAACAGTGAGCACTGGATCAACTAAATGTGAACAAGAGAGTGATACTAAACAGTCATTTCCAGTCTTCTCCCACGAAACACTGAGCAGGCAGGGGGATGACATAAATGGCCATTAGAAGTCACATGTGTGAAACCTATGGGTGTATCAGTAACAGTTTGTCAGAGTCACACAGCAAGGAGCTGTTGTAGCCTTTCAAGGTGGAACAACCTTCAGAACCATGGAATAAGTAAATGGAAGCAAACTCCAGAGCTATTTGGGCTGGATACTTCAGTAGCACCTAAGGACACAACATAAGCAAACCCGAGAGGAGAGAGAATCCTTCCCCCTTGTCAAAGCATCGCACTGGTAGAGCAGAAAAGGAAAAACAATTTCTGTGTCTGCATCTGGAAAAAAACGTGGAACCTGATTCAGGGCAGGAAATACTCTTTTAATCTCTATAATGAAATCAAATTATCTGCTACAAAATAGGACATCAACTTCACTGAGAGCAGATGTGTTCAGTTTTGGATAGAGAGGAACAGTTCCTCATTCAGGATGGCCAGGCAATGCATTCAAAAGTTTTTCTGGCCAAAGGGATCGTTATGATCATCTGTTGGCTTTGCAGAAAACATGCAGTAGGATTTTGTTGAGTATTTTTCACATTAGCCCCTGGGACATGAAAGCTAAACATAAAAGAAATAATACTGATTTAAAAATATTTTTATAGCTATAAAATTGAAAAAAATCTAAAAAAATCTAAAAATATACAGTCAGAACAAATTAACAGACTTAAAAAAGGATTGTTTACATAACCAAAAGCCTTAATTTACACAGAGTTGACAAATACAAGCAATAAATTATATTGAGGAAAAACAAACCGTATTTTATGACATATAATGTAGCATTTCTGCACCATACTAGTATTTTTTAACAAAGCAAGTGGGTTGGACTTCCTACTTCTCATGGTAAGGGAAGCAGGAAGAAATATAAAAGTAAATGTATCTCCATTTGGAACCACAACAATGAAGTATTTTTTGTAATGTGTTGCCCTGCTGGTGTTTGGTTATGAATATGGGAAGAGCACAGGCAAATTACTATTTTCCAAGAGGAATTTCAAAAGATTCAGAACTGCAGACAGTTTTGTTTTATGAATGCAATGTCTAAAATCTAAAGGGTGTTTTATATAAATCTTAAACAAATATACGTTTAACACAACAAACCAGATGTGTGATGAGGAAGGAAAGCAAATTTCCTTCTGAAAGAATAGCTGCATGTTATGCATATTTTAAATAATCTAGCAATTAATTTGCATTTTCATAGCATTTATACTCACAGCATAAGCTCCAAAAAATGTAAAAACCACTCTACCTGCTGGTTTTTACATTTGCTCATGAAAAAGATTAGGCTTTTACTAATTCTACAGCTATTTAACAGTCCCATCATCCTGCTTCTTTCAAACAGAAGAAAACCATTTGTTTGGTTTTGCTGTATTGAGTCTTTTTAAAGAGAGGTAGCGTACAGTCTGTCAGTAATATAATTATTAGATAATATTCTTGAATTTTAAATTTAAGAAAAAGAAACACTGAGTTTTTGCTAATCTTCAGTGAAAAAGAGATAGGACAGCTTTTGTGAAATAAACCACTTAATCAGATTAGCTTTAGAGCCCTGATTACTGTACTTTACATTCAAGTAAATGCCAAAGAATAATTTATTTGATGTAGTAGTTAAGCTAAAAATGCAGAATCAACAGAAAATGGAAATTCTTTGATCTTTTGTAGGTGTTCAATGTACTCTCAATGCTGCTTGATGAGCAACAACAATTCATAATGTTTTAAAAATAAACCTCTATGCACAGGGGGCTTTTGTAGCTTTAAGATTCTGCTTTTATTATGTAACTGCTACTTTGAAGATTTTTTTTCTTCTTATTAAACAACATATTTTATTCTTATCTTTGAATGCAGAATTAGGAGCTAAAATAGGTTTGTAAAAGGGGTACAAAGTTGACTCAGATCCTTTTTCAAGAAGATATTAAAAATATAGTCAGCAAGGTAAGTTTCTTATTTACTTTTATTTTCCAAACTGATAAAAAGTGACAAGAGCCAATTTGGGTTCATTCTTGTAGTATCTAGGTACATTTTTCTGAATGTCATGTTCCGACAGGCCTGCCTTCAAATTTGTCTCCCATTTCCTATTCACTCTGTCAGCACAGAAAAAAAATTGTGTGAAACAGGAAGGGATATTACAAATTGGGAATAAGCCTCCGTGCCATTTCCCACTACCACCCCTGCTTGCTCTTGACATCATCTAAAAAACAGCCAAAATCTTCTAAGAAATACAGGTAGTCCAAAATAAAGATTGACAGGAGGATTTACTCTCTCTCACGAAATTTTAACAAAGCAGCAAATTATTTTTTTCCAACTGGAAGAATTTTTAATTTTCAGCCAAGCTTCTCCTATCACTTTCTGCTGGTACTGGATCAAACTGCTCAAGTTTGTTTCTTTAAATTGCAAAACCATGATTCATTCTATTGGCAGCTTCTGGGCCGCAGTAGACAAAAGGGTTGGTTATTTCAGGTTTCCCTCACAGCATTTCAGAGACTGGAAGCTGGAAGCTTCAGTCAGTACAAAACTGTGCTTGGCTCACCGAAGTCTGCATCAGGACAACTCATGTAGAGCAACAAGGCCAGCAAGATAATGGAGGCAAAGCATTCAGCCCAGCTAAAAATCCACTTTCAAGGAGCTATTGAGGTTGGTAAGATAATGGAGAGAGATTGTATGTCACAACCTGTTCTTTATTTATTTTACTATGCTTTGAATTTCCCCCTTAGGAATTTTTGATATGAAACAATTCTGTTGGTGCTACACTGCTGAAATATGGTCATCAATTGAAAAAGAACAAAATGGACTGGGCCATGCACTTTCAACAAGACTAAAGACTAAAGTGAAACAGATTTTAGTGAAAAGCCCTAAATGTATTTCAGGAAAAGGGAGATGTTGAGGTCTCCTCTCCCGCCGTGTAGCCCTGGGAGAGGGGCCCTGGGGGGGAGACACGGGGTTTCCCTGCCCCTGCTCAGCCTCGTTCCCATTGGTTGGTTTGTGTTCCCTGCGCAGGCAGAAGGACCCTTGGTCCCATGACTGGAACAGTTCCTGGGCAGAGCTCCGGCCATGCGGCTGGAGAAATAAACATCTCTGAAACAGCTATCAAGAATCTGTCTGTCCATATATACTTCGTTGCCACGGGACTCCTGGTTTGGTGTATGCATGTTGCAGTATCCCCACTGCAACATAATGGTGGCGAATTGAGAGCAGAACGATCCCCGATCCCTAAGCGACTGATTTGTGTGAGTAAACCCTGGAAACTTTGGATTCCTCTTCTTGGTTTTGCTTTGCTATTCCATATCTAAACTATGGAGGAACCGTGGGAAGACTCTTGGCTCTCAGAGCCGCATATGGACATTTATCTTAAAATGATTCTTGAACAACGATTTGTAAATTTTAGCTTGATTCAAGCTCAAAAAGAACTGAAACACTTCCTGGCATGGTTGTTTAACAACTTTTTCTATGTTTCTTGGGATTTAATTCTTACCAAGGGCTTTTGGAAAACTGTTTGGACACAGTTAATACTGGAGTCAAAATATATGCCGATGGAAGAATATTTTCGTGAATATTATTTAGTTACCGAGACTGTTGAGCAATGTCAGCTGCGTCCTGGCGAAGGGAAGCCTGGCGCAGGGACCGTGTGGCCCAGGCCACGTGCACTGAGCACTCTCTGAGCAGCAGTGAGGCAGTTCCCGTGTGCGGGCGGAGCCACGCGAGCCGCAGTGTTGGTGGCGGAGCGAGGCGCGGCGGGAGCGGCGGGACCCGGCGGTGCCCGCCCGGCCCCACGCAGCGCGTGGTGGAGTGAGCCCCGTGAACACCCGACCGAGAGGGGTGGCGCGCAGGCGGCAGCTGGCGGCGGTGGCGGTGGAACGGAGCCGCGCCCAGCCGAGACGCGCGCTGGAGCAGGGTGCGGGGGGGTCGTCGCTCGGGGGCCCGGCCGAGACGTGGGTACAGCGCCCGGCAGCGGCAGCGAAGCTGCGACCAGAGGAGGCGACGCACGGAGAACTGAGCGGCATGGCCTGGCCCGGCCCGCGCAGCCCCGAACGCGACCCCGGGAAGAGCGCGCAGGCACGAGCAGCCCCGACAATTCCAACACGGGAGCGACCGAAAGAGAGAGCAAAGACGCAGCGAGACAGAAAACAGCAGCCACTCGGAAAAAGGAAAAGATCATAGTAACTAAGACCTTAGGGATAGTAAAATGGTATAATGTTAAGCAAAATTATGGTTTTATAACAAGGTGTGACAACCAGCAAGACATATCCGTTTATAGAACTGCTATTAAAAAGAATAACCCTGAAAAATGCATCCCAAGCTTGGGAGATGGAGAGGTAGTGGAATTCAAAATTATACGAGGTAGAAAAGGGTTACAAGCATCGCAGGTCACTGGGCCTGATGGTGTTTCTGTGAAAGGCAGTATATATGCTAAAAATCGTAGTCATGTTAGACAATATCTCCCCTGTAAACCCCCCCTACAGTCTCCCTTTCCTAATCCCACCTTTCCCTTTTACCCTATGTCCTATTACCCCCAGTGTATTCCCAATCCGTTTTTTCACCCATGGTTTCCCTCACAAAACCATGCTTTTGCCAATTGTTTCCCCAAAAATCCCTTTCCAATGCCGAGTGGGGGATGAAAAGGGGGAGGGAAGAAGTTAAACCCTCTCCTGCCTCAGTTTCCCCACAAAGCATGCTCAGAGTTCTGTCTCCCTTCTGTCAGCCCTAAGATTCCACAGAATCTGATTGGACATTTAAAGACTCAGGAAGGTGGCTTGTTTTGTCTTGAAATTGTTCTTGCTATGTTTATCCAGTTGTTTTCATTCTCCTTCTATTAAAATAAAACGGGTGAGGTGTTGGGGTCTCCTCCCCCGCCGTGTAGCCCTGGGAGAGGGGCCCTGAGGGCACAGACACGGGGTTTCCCTGCCCCTGCTCAGCCTCGTTCCCGTTGGTTGGTTTGTGTTCCCTGCGCGGGCAGAAGGACCCTTGGTCCCGTGACTGGAACAGTTCCTGGGCAAAGCTCCGGCCACGCGGCTGGAGAAATAAACATCTCTGAAACAGCTATCAAGAATCTGTCTGTCCATATATATTTCCTTTCCACGGGACTCCTGGTTTGGTGTATGCATGTTGCAGTATCCCCACTGCAACAGGGAGAGGAATTCATATTTTCAGAAGACATGATTTTTTGCCTTTATTTATATAATTAATAATGCAGTTTCCCCCACCGCCTCCCCAAAAATTCCAACAACTATTATAAATTTGAGCTTTTAGCTATATTCTAGAGAGAAAACAGTAAAAACAAACCAGCCACTTGCACTATGTGATTCCAAATGTAATTTATATGCATGTAATTATAATTCTTGCAACATTTAAGAATGTTACAATACAACCTTGGTATTTAAAAATAACTTGGTGTATCATTATTATTTTTTCAAATTTCTGGGATTCTAGAACTTAAAAATTTAACATAGTTTGATTACAATTCTGTTTGGGTTTTTTAATCAATACTGACAGTGGCTTTAACAAGTCAGATTTCTGTTTGATAAAAGAAACAGGCAGCAAGAGATCAGGATTGCAGCATATCAGATTGCTAACAGGAGGCGGGGGGGTAGTGATTCCAAGACTTTTACTGCTTCTAAGTTTGCATGACTTTATTCTATTGCTCCATATGCAACGGAAGAGGTAAGAGAATGGGATTTGCTCAAAAAAAGACATTTCAAGCAGCAAATACTTCTGCAAAGAGTTGTACTAATTAACCTCCCCTCTGTCTGCCTAGCACACACCTCTCAGCTGAGCACATGTTCTCTCAGCTCCTCTTCTTTCACTTGCCCCTATGCATTATCCCCCAGGCATTTCTGCCCCTTCCCTGCTCTCCTCGAGCAGGTCACCACCTTCCCTCTCCACAGTCCCTCCCAGCCACAGGGAAATCTCATTGCAGTGTCTTCATTCAGCCTCTCAAATCTGTTCTTCCCAGCTGTAATGGCCTCAAGATGGGATCTAACCTAGGTGTGAGCACGTCCCTAGGTAACAGAGACAGGACTGTCCTAGTGACCCCAGCCAATATTTTTCTTCGGTCATTTCTTTAGGATGTGAAGATCTCAGGAGTGTTTCTCTCAAAAACCAAAATCCAAGTCATCATATCCTGGTTTCTGCATGTTCTGAAACTCATTTCATCATGACTTATGTTGAAACACCATTTTCATAGACTCCACTCTATGAAGGGACACATTAGTAGTTAAAGTTCCTAATGCAGTGTTACGCCATTTTAAGTTAGTGTGACTGTTTTCTACTCATATAATTTTTATATTTGTCATATTTTTTTGGGTTTTGGTCGCCTTCTTGGTATTTGTGCCAGAGCACCAAAATAACTTTTGGTTTCAAGTTCATGCTAGGACAAAACCTGTCTTTAGGTAACCTGCAGAAGGGGCGTTGGTGGCTATAAAGATTTAGTTGCGTGTTTCTGTTCAAACGTTAGCAACAGAAACAATCTCCATGATTAAGTGCTCTCACATGACCTTGTAAATTGATCTTATGAGGGATTTGTGAAAAACTGTGGTCTTGAGCATGCCACCATGACTAAATTCCTCACAAATCATGTACGATTTACGTAACTGAGTGTCTCGGCTCTCACACAGTCAGCACTAGAGCTACTTACTAACACATGAAAGATGCACTCTCAGACTTGGCACATGGCTTCTGCAGCTGCCAAATACACCCCCTGTGAGACAGGAGCAGGCTGGTGAGGAGGAGATCATTTCCAACACTGCTAGCGACAGGAAGAAGAATGAGAATTCTGTTTATCTTGTTAGAGATTTTCTGATCATATTGGTGATTTCATTATGCTGTTCCTAGAGACCAAACCTTTAAAAATGGCACAGAGCTCAAAAATGCCCTGTGAAAATTGCTGCTATAAATCAGACTCACACCATATTAACAGCACAGGAATTATACAATGTCATGGAAATACAAACACCCCTTGCAGTTGGTTGTCTGAATGCCCTTTTGCACTGATATTCACACAGGTGAACTTGTCTCCATCCCATAATTTATGCCAGTGCCTGGTTTCTGGCACAGATTTCACCACAGGCTATGGGCACATTTGCTTTTGTGCTTTCAGGCAAGGCCTGAGAAACAAGATGACTGAGTTACTGAAGGGAAGAACTTCAGAGCAATAAGTAAGTGTAGCTCAGTTATGATCAGAAAAGGCCCAAATTCTTTTAAATGTGTGAAAGGTTTCCAGCTGGATAGTAGAATTTTAAAAAGTAAATTTCAAAACTTCTGGTGGAATAGGAAAATCTACACTGGATGTTATTTTATTCTTTAGACCCCAAAAATAACTCCTAATCCACCAATCATCACCAGGTTAAGGTACCTGCAACAAGGTTAGAAGGATGTTAACAACCTGCATATGGTTCTAAGACATGCTCTTTTTTCTGTGCATGTGTCCATAATCAGTTTCTTTATTCAGATTAAGTGCCTTCTCCTCTTTCCCCCCTCTTTAAAATAATAAAAAGTCCTCCTCTACCTGTACATAATCTCTCTGCATAGATTCATGTGCCAGATGATCTTCTCTCCTTTTTATCAAACACAACAGAAGTAAAGAAATAACAAAAAGATCACTCTTTGGAGCCCTCCCAAACCACTTCTTATTAAAAGAGTTTCTCTCACAACTTTCTCTCACATCAGAAGTATTGTGACTTACCTAATCCTTTGTGCAGTCATAAATCCAAACTATGTAACATCGATGACTGCAGAAAACTCTGTACCATTAGTAAACCTAAATATATTTTAAAAGGTGACTATACATCTAGGAAAGGATGTGCTTTAATTCTTTCACAAAGACTTCTCTTATGAAGATGTGAGCTGAGAGCAGCATAATAATTGATAAAAAAATCTTTACCACTATCTGTTGCAGAGTAATCCACTATCTGGGGTAGCACTATGATAAATAAAAGTTGTATGGTATAAGTGTATTCAAATCACTCCATGTGTCATACATAAGAATCTTAAATTTTACGTGAAAGGCAAAAAACCAAAAAACGTAGTAAGATTTAGAATACAAGTATACAAGACATATTTACAATATATGTAGAATACAAGTATATAAGAATACAAGACTTGGGGGGAAGTATGAGTCTGAGTGTTTTCCTTTTGCACTCTCGGAAAAGGAAAATCTAAAGGAAATTTTGTCTCAAGACAAAAATCCAGGGACTTCAGTCTACATCAAGGGACTGTGAATAGAAATTGGATCAGACCCTCTGTGAAGTGAAACACAAACTCTTTGTTGATGTGTTTTAGACTTCAGTGGTTTGGCCCAGTCATATCTTTAAAAAGGAAGACAAAGTGATCTTATAATATACATAGTTAAGATGTGCTATTTTCTCAAAAATTTGAGAAGAGGTGCCAGAATATCCTAGACTCAGCACGAGAAAAGGAAATCTCGTTCATCCATACTAACTTACTAACTTTATAGGATGCTCCCATTCTCCACTTAGTATTAGCTGTCCAAATACATAGCATCTAATCTTCATAAAGGGAGAATAAAATGATTTATTTTTTGACATACTGAGAATTCTTTTGCAGCACAAGAGGAGTAGAGACAGAAATAGACACTTGGCTTAATTTCTCCTGTACTTTGACAATCTACAAAAAAAGTGGCAGACAGCATTTAGCCAGAATACAAAATCCTCTCATCCTGGACAGATTAGGACCACTCTGCTAGGATTTTCTAACAAATGCTGGGTTTCTGGATGCTATTAAAAGGGAATATCTGCATCAAGAGGGTAGGGATTAAGAGCAGCATTGAACATAGGAAGGGAAAATCAAGCCTACCTGATAGTAAAAAACAGTAGTGCACAGAGAACATTAATTAGATGTGTTTTGATACACAGGCCCTGCTCAGTAGTCTTCTCTCTTTGAATTGATGACAGCATTAGTGGGACAGCATTAGTCAACTGCAAATCAGTCCCCAGCCCCTTTAATAAAAATTACTATAGCAAGCCCCCCAGACTGAAGATTTTGGCATTGCACATCAGTAAGATGCATTTGAAGGTGTCTCAGTTGGCATACCCTGATGAATCGAGGCAAATTTCCCACAATACACATAAAAGTATTTCAAAGATTACAGTAATTTTATAGATGAAGCCAACAAAGAATTTCCTATCTCAGTAGTCTTACACACAGCATTCCTATTAAAACTTATTTGTTAATTTTGTCTTTACTTTTTCCTAACTCCTAGGTGTTGGAAAAGGCAATTGGCTGAGGACTGTAAGTGTATTGTGTATTGTAACTGTACTTCAAAATGCTTTAGAAGCATCTGAGCCAACAATTCTTCTGTCATACTTTGTTTCACTCATAGTAACTCCAATAAGGCTGAATCCAATGCTCATTTTCCATTATCTTATTTTGCTTCATCAATGTCACATTTTCTACTGCTTCTCTGACATCTCTCTCTATGATAAGCACTGGTGTAATTTTTCATGTTGTGGCCCCATTTTATTTTTCTCTTGTTCTTTAAAATTATGAATATTAGGGATCCTATCAGGATATTGGTGCCTTGGTCTTATTCTCAGCCACTGTTTCACAAGCCTGGCATTCTGTCTCTTTGCTGTGCTGTGCCTTAATGTTCCTGACAGCAACACATCTCTCTTTACAATGTTATATTACAACCAGCAAATCTCTGATTCTGGCATGATGCACATCACTCTTCTCTGCACTTGCAACTCAAAAGGTGCTCTTAGATCTTCCCTTGTCTGAACAATTAATGTCCCATGATACTGCCAAATTATCCAGGAACTCAGCTTTGCATCTGAAGGTACAAATAGAAGTAGATTGTCTGATGTGCTCTTGGTTCAAAAAACTCTTAAGATAAATGAAACACCATAGCAATAGAGGTGAAAGAAAAACAGAAGTGACGTCACAGGTGTTCTGATGTAATGAATGATTGTGGTATTTTGGAAATATTATTCATCCTAATATATTAAAAAAAGTATGTGCTGGCTAAAATAACTGAATGGTGATGATGATGATGATGATGATGAGCATTCTTAACCAGTTACATGGTTTATCTTTGCCCCTGAAGGATTCTACAACTCTCCAAATATCCAAGATATATATGAAAATATACAGAGGACTATTTAACCCAACTATTTCACAGATAAAACCCAGCTTACTGAAGTGAAACTTTATGAAAACAATAGAAAAATTGATAGGCTAAGCTGTTGAAGACACACAATAAACATCTCAAAAATACCAGCCACGGGATTGTCATCTTGTGAGAACAATATGCATCCCATGAGAGTTGTATCACTGGTGATGTAATCAATTAAAATAAATATATTTAATTGTACAGAACAGGTAAATAATTATGTCTTAAACAATGAATGTGGGACCAGATCTTGGCAATTTATGTTGTATAATTTACAGAACAGATTTTTTTCCTGTGTTACATTTCAGTCCTCAGTTGCTCAACGTGAAAGTTGTTGCCTTTCAGCCCATAAAAATTCAACAGGCTTTTTCAGAAAAATCCATCCTTGGCACTCTTCAAAAAGGTGCTGTTTTTTTACAGGCAGAATTACATATTCCCTTTTTTCAGTTACTAAAGGAGATATCACTAGGACTTGCCCTTATCATACAGGTGACTTTAGTTGTCAGATGGTTACACTGCCCTTATGTTCATCATTTAATTGTGTATTTACCCCATTTTGTAGTGAGAATACACCAGAAACAAATGGCTATTTATGAATATGCAAATATACCTTATAGTGGTCTTATACAAGTTTCAAAGATACATAAGATTGTGAAAGTAGCAACAATTACTTGACATACAAGATGAAGTTAAAATAGGGACACCATATGTCAATGTGATATTCAATACATCTGGCAGTACTGAAACTACCTAAATATCAGATTACAATAATATCCAAGAGTGCAAAATGGGAAACAGAAATGGCAACTGCTGAGCTAGAGAATGGATTGGAAAATCTGGATTTGTAAATGTATTTGGCCATCAGGCCCCCTTTCACAGAAAGCACACCGGATCTCACAGCATCACAGATTCCCTACTTCCACGCAGTGCAAAACTGATTGCCACTCTTTTGGCTATTTAGAGTTCAGAACCTGTGGGGAATCTTCATTACCACCTTTCAATGGCACCTTAGCAATTGGAAGCAGTGAAGAGCGAGCAGAATGCTTCAGCTTGAAGAGAAAAGTAAAGCAGATTTATGTCATGCTTTGTTTTTGCACCTTGGCAAAACCAAAAATTGTTATGTAGCCAGTCATTAAAAACTTCTTAATTTTATTACAGAGACCTTGATAAAGATAATTCCTTGCTAATGCAATGATGATGTTGCAGGATCCTGTGGTGTCTCCTTTTTCTCCTTTAGATATTTTAAAAAAGAATTTCTTTCTCTCATTGTGACTGTTTTTCTACTTTTCCTTTATTTCATGCACAGCAAGCAAATATAACAATCTTCTTGGAAAAAAAAGAAGGCTGGTATAAAATTGTGCATTCTTCATATAATTTTAGGAGGAAAATAGTTAACATTTTATCCTCATGACTTGCAAATGAAAGAAAATAATAATGCTTAGCAAAAGACATTAGAAGAACACATTTACCATGAATCATACTGCCCTTGAAGGTGCAGCTTAAAAAAGCAGAGAAATAGATTTGACACCACTTGGACTTGCAGCTCGGACATGCTGCATTAAACTGTTCAAAATTAATTTAATCTGAGCATGGAGAATAATAGCCTCTCAGTTCAAGGCTTCTGATAGCAGTAATTTGCACTCGAAAGTACTTCCAAAGGGAAAGAATAAATGAAGGGCGACTCTCCAAAACTGAGTGAGCAAATGTATTCACTAAAGAAAGCCTCTTGATCACACTGTAAAAGAGCATTCAGGAGAACGGCACATTCTATATCATTTTGTGGGTTAGGAATTTGTCTTGAACTGCTCGCTGCTACAAGGAGAGCTACTGTTCTTCCTGGACTGATGATGGGGGAAGGAGCGATTTACTTAGAGCTCTTGCATTTTAGCTCAAAAGCTGTGAGATCCACTTGCCTTAGAACCAGGGAAGTTAGACTTGTGTAGGGAAAAATCCTCTTGTCACACTTGCAAAGGCAATTGTAGACTAATTGCATACAGGGTATTGGCAACTCCCCTTGCTTTATCAGGGCAGGACTAAGATCTAACTGTAATAAAGTGTTAACACTCCAGCCATTAAAAAGTACCTTATCAACTCAAACCATTTTTATATTTCATGAAAGTGACATACTCTTCACTTACACATTCATAACTTTCAATTCCACTTGCCATACCTGCAGCAAAAATCTTTCGACAGCAGTTTCCTTTCTTGCTGAGCTCCTAGGAGGCAGTGCGATCTCACTGAGAGGGCTCTGAGACACAGGGCAGCACACACTGATTCTCTGCTTTAGCTCAAAAGATGTAGCTGGTGTTTTATGGCAGCATCAACCCAACAAAAACTGCTCAGGTTGCAACACACTGGTCACCTGAACGGGGACACCTCCCTGCCTTCAAAAATCCCATGTGGGCAGAGATACCTGACACAGAGACTGCAAGGCTGCGGTCCACTCTTAGAGTCTGGCCTTTGCTGTGACTTCTGCAGCCCAAAATGAGTGTCCTGAAGTGTTCTTCAAGAATAAGGCAGAGCCTTACCTGTTTGACCTGTTTCAAGTCTAGGAAAGACTATGGGGATAATCACAGGGGTCAGGAATTGACCAACAACTTTGTGAAGGTTAATGCTGTATCCAGAATGGGGTGAAAGAAGAGCAAAGGGACTGGTGTTGCTTAAAAATCTGGATTTGGTAAAAGTAAAGAATTTAGAACTTCTGGAAGTCTCGTTTTAGTTTTAAATGGAAAGGTGGGAGGAAAGGGAAGATAATCTTCACCTTTTCATTCAATATTCTGGTTCTTCCTGAATGATATTCTTACCCTTTCATAGTAATAATAATAATAATAATAATTATATAATAGTAATAAATAAGAGAAAACATTATCTCTCTCTATTTGTAAAAGCAGACAAGCCAAATATCCCAACCACAGTTAATCAGGGAGTTCTAGTAAGGAAGTGGTGACAGACCTGTGAGCACCTAGGCCACCCTGGGAACAGGTAGCAGTGAGGAGATGATTCAAAGCCCCAAGGCACATATTAAGGTCCGGGGCTGTCTCCTTTGGGGTCTTGGGCAGTCTCTTGGGTTTTACTCTTTTAGCTATATATGTGAAGGAAAAAGCCAAAAATATGTTTGGGGATGTGTGTACATTTCCTAATGTGTGTGCACATGCCCCCACACAGACACATCTTTCTTTTAGTAAATCCAGCATTGTTAGGAGCTGAGCTCTGCGGATGTACAGCACAAGGCAAACTGTCAGCTTAAGTAAATAGTAACTGCTAATATACTTTCTAGGCAAAGAAGTATGGAGAATGATTTACACTACAGTGCACTGAGAGGATGAAAGAACAATATATTCAACCTAAAATAAAACTTTAAACCAAAATCAGTTCTTGACTTTATATCTTTTTGATTTAAATATTTTATCTCATTTTTCTCTTTTTTTTTTTTTAACAAATTATAAGACTCCACTTTTTTTAATGAACTTATTGGCTGTGAGAAATTTTTAGGAAGAGATACAAAGAAAAAGTTTAATCAAACAGCAGAAGAGTAAATAATGAATTAGTATTCAAATTTCATTTCTAATCCCACAGTTGTGTTACTTTTGCAAATTTACAACAAAGAAAGCCAAACGGTCTTTTTGAATTCTCAGGTACTACTTAATTTGTTCTGAATAATTTACCTGTCACTAGCTGTTTGTTCTATAATAATTCAAAGAAAACTGGTTATGCCAAAATTCTAAAAAAAAAAATAGAAAAGTGCTTTTAAAATGCATTAAAAAGTTAAAATAAGTTGAAAGCCTTCAGGATATTGTAACTCATGAGCACCTGATGAGCACTCATGAGCATTGCCAAATACTGGCACTTAAAAGACGAGAACTACTCTAGACATGATGCTTCTGGTACCTGTCACCAGATCAAAACTGGAGGATAAACTGTGAATTTACATAGTGTCTGTGAAAATTAATCTTTAAAGAAAATGCAGGTTGCAAGTGTTTGAGGGCTCATCCTTTTATATCCAACAGCTTTCTTAAAACACCCGATTTTCGAATGTTCTTGACTAAAAAAAGGGAAGGATATCTCAGCTTGCTCTTTTCAGCATACAGCCATTTAGTTGCTAAGTTAATTTATCTAATTTCATTTGAAGTATGCTGGTATTTAACCCTCGACTTGGCAGATGAATTAGCATAGCAATATTGAGCGACTTATGGGAAAACTACCCTGCAAGTTAGCAAGTAATTGATGTTAGAAAACATAATAAAGTATATTATCCCACATTTTAGTTCCTTAAGCATATTAGCAACAGAGAATTACACTGAGAAAATAATGACTGGTCAATATTTCAGCTCATTTCTGTCTCTCAAAACTCTGGTACTACATCCACTGTTTTTCAAAAGAGTGCTGGTTTTGGCTTCACAGCAGCTGGTATGGGGCTGTGGTTTGGATTTTTGATGAAAACTGTGTTGATAAGTCAGAGATGCTCTGTTACTGCTGAGCAGAGCTTACACAGGCCTTTTCTGGTCCCCACTCCACCCCAGCAGCGAGAGGCGGAGGGTGCCCAAGGAGCTGGGAGGGGACACAGCCAGGACAGCTGATCCCAGCTGACCCGAGGGATATCCCCAACCATATGGCCTCATCCTCAGCAATAAAGCTGGGGGAGAAGGAGGAAGGGGGAGCATTTGGAGGTGATGATTTTTGTCTTCCCAAGTCACTGTTATGTGGGATGGAGCCGTGGTGTCCTGGAGATACAGAACACCTGCCTGCCCTGGGAAGTGGGGAATGAATTCCTTGGTTTCCTTTGTTTGCATGACTTTTGCTTTACTTGTTAAACTGTCTTTATCTCAACAAATGAGTTTCCTCACTTTTACCCTCCAATTCTCTCACTCATCCCACCAGTGGGAAGTGAGTGAGTGCTGAGTGGCCAGCTGCAGTTACATCACGACAGCCAGGGAGGAGCACTTAATCACCTTTGCTTCAAATCACTTTTCAAGAGTAAAAATGGATGCCTATCATAGGAACTATGTCATAATGGATCTCAATTTAGGTCAGGAATACCCTTTTCAAGAAAAGAAGAATGCAATAATAGCAACCTTCAATCTTTAATCAAATTTAGCAACATATCAGGAATAACAACTGAAATGGCAATTGATACCAACCTTATTTTTATTTTGAAATGAAGAATGAGTTTTTAGAATTTGGAATATCTCTAGATATAAGAAAAGTTAAAGCTCTTGCTTTTATAATATTTTATAATTTACACAGATTTCAAATGTTTACAGTTCTCAGAGATAAAAGTAAACAAGACAATTACTAGATGTGACACTTTAATTTTGTTAGGCCATAAAGTTTCATGACCCAAGTACATTTGAAAACTAAAAGCTCTATCACCTTTGTCAAGAATTAAATGGTATAAAAGTGTTTTGCCTAAAAATTATATCTTTGCTTTAAAAGATAAATACAGTCAATTAACCTGTTCAATGACTTCTGACTGCACATCCAGGTAAGGAGCCTCCTCATGGATATCACTGTATCACTTTTTTTAAAGCAACTTGGACCCACAGTTCAAGAAAAGTTTATACAATCAGGAGATTAATGATGTTAGTTATAGTAAGAAATTAAAGTCTTTCCCTTGGAATGTGATTACATCTAAACCTTTTGTATATTTGTTTTGGAGTCCTCAGCTTTGTTCAAAACCATGGTGCAAGGGCTGTGTAGCTTATCTGAGCCACAGCAGAAGGAGGTGAGCTGTGGCCAGTTCTCCCTCTATGTCCCTCCCATGGCAGAAGCACAGCCGAGGGCAGTGGAGAATAAATTCCTGGCCCTGGCTCCTGAAAAGCTTGTTGTTGCATAACAGGAAAGTGCCAAAAATTTTCATAAAATAAAATCTGAAGCCTCAGTTTTGTAAATCCTTAACAAAATCATTTTCCTAAAATGAAGAAATATTGACTGAATTTCACTATCAGATTGGGAGTTCTCAGTGACACACAAAATTTGAGGAAGCCTAAAAATGTTTGTGTTCCTTTCATTTGTTGCTTTGTATAGGGGAAAAGTATTCTGATGTCTAAAAGCATTTATAGACATTTACCTTCTAAGGATAAGATGGAGAAAATGTAGATGCCCACAATAATGATAATTCAAAATAGGAAACCATTTTTGTGAACTACCTCTGGTATGGCATATAGAGCTTTCTGTGTTCATGAGCTCACTAACAAGAAAATTCATAGAAATTTAAAAAGTTTATGATCCGTTACAAGGAAGCATCTGTGCAAAATGAATCCTGACTGCAGCAACTTGCATAGGAAACTTGCAGTTATATCTCTCTGTTGGGAGAAAACATTAGATCACAAAGTAACTACTCAACCAAGACCAGGCAGAACTACTTTAATTTCTGGCGATTCCACCCAAACTACAGAGCATTGAGTATTTCCATGTCGAGCAGGGATAACCAGTTTCATTGATGTGCTGACCAAGCCAAGAGGTGAGTGTGTGTAAGAAAGCTGAGGTGATAATGAAAAATTACTTTTGGCACAACATTATACAGAAATGTAGACAACCCCAAACCACTAAAGCCCAGTCAGGCTTGTAGTCATGTATACTTATATCTGACTATGCCACAATTTTCATAGCTGACAGAGGACAGATTAGTTGGGGTTTTTTCCAGCACCTAGAAATATTTATCTTATTTGAAACGTTAGTAAACACAAATTATAAATATAGAAATAACTGAAAATACTACAAAGTTCTGCTAACAAGCAACAAGCTATTATTCTTAAATTCTGTAAAATTAATGGTTGGACTCAATGATCTTAGAGGGATTTTCCAACCTTAATGATTCTATGGTTATTGATTTATGGAAAACCAATTGACGATTTCCCAACACAACCCCAATACCACTAGTGACCCTTTAATTAAAAAAAAAACACATGGGGGTTGCAGTGGCTTTGTGGCACCTGCAGCTGATTTCTGACCATGTATGGATGCATTCTGTGGTATAAACCATCAGTACAGGTGCTGTGAGTCATCCTGGGGTTCTGCTTCAAAACTTCTGTGGATACTGAGAGAATGTGGTGAAGGGAAAATGTAGGGGGATTTGTTACAAAGATGAAATGATTTTAAAGGGATAGAGAAACTAGGAGGTAATTTTTGTATCTCAGAATTACCATTAACAACACAAGAAACAGTGTAAGTTAAGGAAACGTTGTGATACCTCCACATCACCTACAAGTAGGGTCAGCTTTGTTAAAATCTGTAGAATAGACATGATGCAAACATAGTACATTTTTAGACCTGCAAAAAATGTTTGGCCCTTCCATGTAAAACAAATGAATTTTGTCTTCTGCAGTGACACAGCAGATACAATCTGCTTTGCTAGACCAACAATTACAGTACCAGTGCTGTGGACTACTTAAGAAACTAAACTAACAGGTAGGGAAAAAAAATAACTCTCTGATAATATCACAGCGAGAGAATAATGTCACTTCTGCAGAATGTCTCAGTTTAAAGGATAACTGAACAAAATCAAAAACATAAACTATGAAAAATATTCAACAAGCAGATGGTGTGAGAATAATTTGAGAAGCTGATATCCAGTTAAAAACACTGCCTAATGACTGACAGCGCTAGGGATTGGTGGCATTTGTTATGTAAGTGGCTACGCTGTGTCTGGTGCTGAAGACCAGCTGCAATGTGGAATTACAGAAGAGAAGCAAAATGAAAGGAAGCAGAAGCAATTATTGCAAAGACGAATTGGAGCAGAAAAGTGGAAACATGGAATTGAAATGAAAGTGTGGCAATCAAGCAGAAGTAGTAGGGAAAGTGAAATGAAAATATTTTGTTTCCAAACAATTAATTAGAAAACTAATTTAGGATCTTTATCAACCATATCTGAAGTCTACTGGATATGGATCACAAACTCATATTGCTATTATTATTGTGTTAGTCACCATCCTTTTATTAACTCGATTACTTTATATCACACTTTGTTCACACACTTACCTATAATTAAGCACCTCTCTTATGCTTCATCTTTTTAACAGTCCAAATCACCTTGAAAATGCTGCAGGGTGGAATACTGACACGCCTCTCAGCACAGATATCAGAAACAAGTTAAGAATGTCAAATTAACTGTGACTGATTTTAAGAAGGCTCCTTCAAGAGCACTTCTGAACTTGACATCATTCCGAGCCTGGTTAAGTTCTGACAGTGTATTTTTACCTTGCAGCATATCTGGCAAACCTTGTTAATCTTTCTAGGGGCATGTATGTCACCAGGTTGGTGATAACACATGAACTGCATTTTAAGAAGCCAAATGTCATCTCTCTAGAGGCCTCTTAGCACTTTTGAAAATGCTGATGGACAATCTAGTCCTTTCACGATGCCCTGTCTTGCCCTCTCAAAGTGATTAGCTCCTAGAAAGCTCAGAGAACTGAATCTCACAAAATATCCACTCAGAAACTCTCCCGACTGACCAAATATTCATGGCTCCTTTGTCAGAATATTCAACAGTGCTTCTGCAGAAAATCAAGCTCTAAAAATCTTTCACTCTCTCATTTTCTCCAAGGAAATACACTATAAAATATTGCCACAATAATGACCAGTAATTACTTGCATGAAACATCAGGTTTCACTGGAGCTATCCTCTACCTTTTTGGGTTTATTTCCATCTTGATTTAGCAAACATTTACATAGCAAATATCTCCTATGGACATTCAGATTTATTATTGTTATAGCATTTTTCCTTGCAACTATAATGAAGATTGATTTAATCTCTACAGCATTAGCCCCTTGCCAACTGAATACTGTCTTGCTCTCATAAATCAGTAACAAAATTCTTTATGATGATGCTGTTTACCATTCTTCTTTCTAAAATATTGAGTTTCATAAAATACAATTTATTCATTTATAGTTAAAAGATCTCTTACACTAAAGAGTGATGGGGGAAAGACTGCAAATCTTTTCATCCCTTCTTAGCAGGTTAAGAGAATCTCTGTCAAGAACTCTAAGGGGTTAAATATTTTTTCTTCTCAGGTGCAGGTGAATTAAATGTCACTTTTCTCATTCGGGTCATGTAGTATCAATTTCAGCAAAACTTGAGCATGCACTCAACAGTGTGGTGCTAATGACTGCAATCATTCCACCTTCTCACAAAGCATCGTGCACAGGAGAAGCAGCTCCACACCATGGTGCGTGTGGCTGTTACACACCACAGCTTCCCCTTTTCTGTCTTTTTCTTTTCTGTCCACCTAAGAGACACATGTGTCTGCAAAGGTATTTAAGGAGAGAGTCAATTTTTCTGTTTCAAATGTATTTCTCCCTGCAGGGACCATTACATGCTTAAATTCATTGCTAAAATGGAAGGATATCAAGTTTCCCTTCTGGACTTAGATCATCATTAAAACACTTTTCAACTGTTTTAATTACTCTTTCCCAGCAGAACTCTAAAGAGTTCTGAACACGTGAGAAAAGCACCATCTACTTCAGTCTATTCTGCTTTTTCAGGACTTGGAGAGTGAAGGCCAACCAGTGTATTCTTATTTGACAGAGCAGGCTGAACACAGCACATCCTGAGATAAAACATTAGACATAATAATGCAGATGTTTGACTTTAATCCAAACGTTCCCAAACTACCTTTAGAACTTTACTGAAATTCACTGGTAAGAGTTAAATAATTCTACAAAGCTGGCATATGATTTATGGCATATGCATGATATGGCATATGCAAAATACTATCATATGCAGGAATCTGCATATGGCAGTATTTTGAGATCACTAACTGAAAAAAAGATTGGAAAGCACAGGGAAAGAAAAAGAATGCAAGCAGTGTGGTTATTACTGTAGCATATTCACTAGACTATGATGACTTTTCAAACCATTAAATGAAAAGCTGATTATGTTGTCATACTGTGTCTTTAATGAAAGACTTAATTGTAAAATTGCCTAGTATTTATTTTTATTTTTATATAATTGAAATTTTAAAAACACAGTGTATAATTATGTATTGGGCAGAGGTTTATAACTTAGCAAAATTATAAAGTGAGTGTTGTACTGCTGTCAGGTGATTCATGGCAGATATATTCAGTTAAAATAGTTAAATAAAAAATAAGGTAAAATAAGTTAAAAAACTATTTAACGATTTTACAGAGGAATGCATGTGTAACAGAATATGACAAAAAGGCTTTTTCCAGTCTGGAATTCTCTATAGGGGCCACTGTTTAGCTCAGCTGCCTTTTGCTGCACACATTGTTTTATGCTGTTCTTCAAAATACAAAGACACAATATATGGCATTAAATGCTGCCATAAAGTACATTGGCATCTCTTAATACAACTGTCAGACAAAAAGGGTTCCTTTATCTCAAGGAGCAGAGAGAACAAATCCCACATGGGAAATAGTTTCTGTGCCTTCTAGAACTGACAGGTCCTAAAATTGGCCAGACAAAGTCTTTTAAAAATGACTAAAAATAAAAATTAATCTGTGTCCAAGTTTAAATCTTGTAAGTTTTCCTGATATTCTAATTACCTTAAATTTCAAGTTAGAAGACCCTCTTGTATTCCCATACAATTTTGAAAGATAGAAATGAAGATATTTCTCAGCTTGATTCCTTGTATTTCGAAAGCATTTATACATCTATCCTTTCACAGATCAACAAAAATACCTGTTAAAATATTCCAGCTTCAAATATATCCTGCCTATGACATATCGTCTCCACTTGAGGAAGACCAAAAGCTACACAGTGAAAGTGAATCATGAGAGTTTAACTTGAAAGAATAATTTTTCATATCCTAGCTTGAGATTATTTTAAGTTCTTGGTATGATTCCAATACTTTCAGGATACTTGTCAACAGCATGGGTAGACATATGCAAGTTAGATTAGATAACAGCAGCTGTGAAGATGTAGCAAGAGCAGCCCTGAACATACCAGGAACCTCAAATACGTACTGAAACAGCCTGGGGCTGATGTTCATACAGTCATATTTTCATTGTGACCAAAACAAATTAGATTATAGCTTAGTTCTGTAAACTTAGTCATGCGGCAAGCAGAACTTTGAATAGGGATGGGAGCTTAACCACGGTGTTTCAGAATTTTTAGAGTATTTTCTCCTATTTTGTATCAACTATCAACCTATCAACTCATAAGTGTTGCAGTTGGCTAAATCTGACTCGTGTGTGGAGAGAGTTTCATGTGATAATGTGGAATCCCAGCCTTTGCTGGCACAGGAGTTGTGGGCTGAGGCAAGGTGAAACTCACAGCTGGATTCTGTGACCAGGGGACCTCCTGCATTAGCCCTGTGTAGCACGAGGTGTTCTGTTTGCCCCACGACAAGGCAGCGACTGCTCTGCTGTGCACATCTGCCCATCACTGCACTGGTTACACACAACTGAATTCTAACCCACACCAGAAGAAGAATTTTGCTATTTTAATGCCTGTGTTTGGCAGGAAGGCTGTGAAGCACTGTTATACTGGTAGGAATACAATGGATACCTTTATTGGTAAACCCAGAATATTTGTCACAAGAAATATATTTTTAATTCTTCTGTTGCAACTGTGACCTGGCATATACACACTAACCCAACTTTAAACAGCTGGATACAGAACAGCACTGCGGGGATGCCAATACACTGGATCTATGGACTTTGCTGCCAAATGACTTAATTGCAAGGGTAAACAATACCTGTTATTAGTAATGATACATGTGGATGCAGAATTGTACTCAGATGTAGACTTAGCTTCTATTTACTACACTCAACATATTTTACAGGTATAGATTCTGATATTTATGATGAAATACTTATGTTCAGTATGCACCCTGAGTAATACATTTGTTTACAACTCAAAGTCTGGAACAAAACACTTAGATATTTATAATATTTTATTGAAACTATGCCAGGGGTGGGGGTTGACCTTGGCTGGATGCCTGGTGCTCACCAAAGCCGCTCTATTGCTCTCCTCCTCAGCTGGAAATTTTAAACATCTTCTTACTTGTCTTCTTAAAGGAGACATTTCTCTGATCTTTAGGATGGTTCTAAATTATTTGGTCTGATTGGAAGTAAGAGTTATTCCACATCTTTAGTAATTTATGCAGGCTATCTCCAGCTTAATATGAACTGTAATTTTCTTTCAAATCTTTTTCTTACATTGCAGTACAGAGTAAAGAACAACATTAGTTGTTAGATCAAACTTTGGAAATAGAGTAGTTTTGAAAATCGAAATACCCTAATGCAATTACCAGCTACTGTCTCATCTTAACAGTCAGCTGGGTCCACACTGATGTCAGTGGCATATGTCATGTGAGAAAAGCATGGAACGAAGTGCTATACCGTAAGGTGAAGGTATACCCCTTGGAATGTTTTTGGAATGCTATTCAAATTCTGCCAGTCAGCCATGCTCAGTTGTCTTCAGTTAAACACTGACTTTCCCTCATTCAAACCAGAACTAATGTTTAATTGCACTGTCATTTTTTCCACAATTTTTGAACCTGTTAATATTTCATACATGTACTTTTTGAACTCTAAACAGTTATTTACATAATATATTTTTTTTTTTATCATGGTGCATTTATGCCTCTATCAAATCTGTGGAAATGTACAGTGCCTGATCTGAAAAATGATATGCAAGCACAAGACCTTGCACTGTTCCCATGAATAAACAATCATACAGAACAAATATCAGACTACTGTCCATTTAATCATGCTCAGAAATCCACAGATTCAAAACAACAGCCCACTGATTTTCTCCTGTCTCCGTGTTGTTTAAAAGCTATTGGCTGAATTCATGCAAATAAAAAAAAAACCCAAACCGAAAACCAAAACAACAACAAGAAGTATATATATGTATATATCTACACTGACCTATGTGCATGCATTTAAAATAAGTAATTAAATAAATACATTCAAAATGATGGAATGCATCATGTTTTGTGGTTTTTTTTCTAAATGCACGTAATAATTTGAGGAGCCTTATTACTTCCTTGAGAGGGTACTCCCACACCTCAGGCTGGTACTGTGCCTATGACCATGCTCAAGTTATTCATTTTTTCCTCATCTAACACTATAGATGAAGCAGCACTTTTTGAACGTACCCTGATGCTATATGGGCTGTTAAAAACATGCCTGCCCAAGGACAGCAGTTTCAGGGACAAAGAAATCTGCTTATCCTTCCCTCATCTTCTCTTTCAAGGGAAGCATGCTAAAAGTTACACCAGCATTCAGTGTGTCAGCTCTGGGTCTGACCTGTTATTTTCTTGTGTTGTTATTTCCTGTCTTGTTTGGAAATCTGAAAGAATATGAAAATTATCAAATACACAGTTCCAGAGATAGACAGAAGAGAAAGAACAGAATCAATAAATCCTTCAGCTTTACTGTAGGAAGCTACTAATGTATTTGCAGTAATTAATCTCCAGAAAAACCTGTCAAATAAATTCATAACAAAATAGTGGAGCAGAATGTCACTGGTTCTGGAATTAATAAAATTATTTACTGTATTCTATTCTGATAGAAGCTAAGCATTTTTCAAGACTTTATAAAAGAGAAATATTGCACATTCATTTGAACTACTTAGAGACCAGTTTTCAAAAGTTTGGGTTTTTTTTTTTTTTTTTTAACTATATTCCCTGACACAGTGGAACAACCATCTGGCAATCTATGCTATTTAGCATTTTATCTTTGCTTTATATCCCAAAGACCTACATAAAGGTCTTTGGGAAAACAAAGCATGCCCAGATACCATCTTTAAATTCTATCTACTGGCATGCAAAAATATTTTAGACACAAAATGAAGCATATTTTTATTCCCAGAAGCATTGGCACCTTCTTGACTGTTCTCATTAATTGGGTCCAAATTCCACAACACAGTTTCAGGTATGCACTTTGACTTTTGAGCAGGTACACGCTGGTTCCTGCTAAATCCATATAATTATCCCTCAAATTAGTCAATCATTTAGCATTCAGCCAGCCATACTCTGTGAAGTCCTGACTATTTAATAAAAAATTAAACGTGCATGTGAATATGAAGTATATTAAAAAATGATATATAAATGTCAATCTGGCAAGAACAGCTCCAGAAAAACATAAATCATGAAGACTGATGGAAGACAAAGCAATAGATCACATCTGCAGCAAATGTCACCTGACTTTGTTCCAGTTGGTGTTCAACCCATAGGACTTTACTGAAGCAGTTGAGGAACTGCTCTTTATTTTGTTGGTCAGATACTATGTACCATTTCAATACCTTCAATCTCTTAATGAAGCACTGTTAGTCATAAACTTCACAATAAATACATATTTTATTATGAACACACTATTAATTAAGACAAAATTTATAAGTACTGCAGATTTTAAGGAGAAAGCTCCATTTGGCTGTTTAAGTACCGATTAAAATAGGGTGTTTAATGCAAAACCACCAATTAGATAAGAACTTAATGTGAAAAAGCCCTGTTTTCATGTAAGGAAATCTAGAAGGACCCTACCAACTCATTCCTTTTCTGGACAAGATGTATGTCATCACTGGAAAAGAGGAAAAATGTGTATGGGGCATTGAAAATTTTGGGATATCCCCCTGAAAGTGAACAGAAAATGCTCACATTCAGGGGCATGTAGGGGGCATCATCTACATGGGGCATCATCACAGCTCATGGTGAAGAACATCCAGAAAGAGGTCCAGTGAAGAGTATCTTCACTAAACTTGGTCTCCTGTGGCTCTGACTCATGAGCGCAGGTTGTGTTTCAGTGGATTGTTGATCCAGGAAACTTCAGACAATTTCTGGCATTTGTATTTCACGAGGGCTCTCTTAATGTTTGCTTGAGTGGATGGACATTTTCCTTTGCAGTCCTGTTGTCTGTCATTTCTGATGTAGAAATAAACAGAAATATAGGACCTGTAGGAAGCCCGTGAAGCAGTGAAAGGGCTTACAATAACCAGTAAAACGAAAGTTGTACATACAGCCTCACCTTATTTATTGCAGAACTTCTGCCCACATAATTCTTGCAAGGAGATGTTTTATTGCAATTCTCTCTCAGAATACCTAATTTCTACTTTCACATTTTAACCAATAGTCTAAAATATATCAACTTGATACTGTGATATGCAGTTCAAGAGACACTTGACTTTTAATCAGATCAGGGTTATGTTCTTTTCTTTTTAAGTGCCTACCCAATCTGCAGCTGAATTTGGTATCCTTTTTATTCATGGTATTTATAAATATTTGTTGAACCCAGATAAACTTATCCGTTCCCTCAGCCTCATAAAACACTCCAAGAAAATCCTAGGTTTTAATGATTTCTTGGGCAGAGTAACAAATAGCCTGTGACTAGGCTTCTGTATACAGAAGTTCTTTTTCAAACTGTGCTGACATGAAGTGAATATAAACTAGAAATAACCAATTTTAAGACCTCCACTGAGGTTTGTTCTTTGACAGTTGACAGAAAGACTGAAAAATTAGCATTTTGGTAAAACCTTTATTTGTTTAAGATGCCTCTTAGCCAAAGAGACTGTCTGTACAAAAGGATTAACCTATTGACAATGACTTTCTAAATCCAAACTCATTGAATAACAAGTACCGAATGTGTTTACCTTCCTAATGCACTCACAATTCACAATGAAGCAGGCTTTCTTGAAAAGGTCAAAATGTATGAAGACCTGAATTTCAATAGGAAAATGTAAAAAAAAATTAGAGCTGAATAGAAATGAGTTCATTTTATACAAGAATTGGTGGGATTAGGTGCGTTTTGGTTATCAAAATGAATAAAAATACAAAAAAAGGATTTAAAAAGATTGCCTTTGCAGACCTTTTAGGTTTACCTGCTCCACATTCAATTGCCTGGGTCTTAAAGACAACATCCAAACATTTCTCAATTAATCTACTATACATGAACTTGCTAATCTGAAATCATTCACATAAGCATCTATATTTTCATGTTCACCACAGCTGTGTGTCCCCTCTAGGCAGACAAGTTTAAAAATGTGAAATGAACAATTATAACTTATTTCAGTTTTGTTCTGAGGAACAGTTTCACCATGTGAGGCAACTACACTTGAAGGGTCTTTTCCTGAGATGGTTCTGAGACAAGTTCTCTATAAAACTGTTTTATATATTTTACGGGGTAAATTGAAACAAGCTGATTATTCACCATAAGGCACACTGAAGAGATAATTATTAAGATAGATCACTTGTCATACACTGAAACTTTTTTTTCAGGTAAGACTGCAAATGAAGCAGTTTAGATTAGGCAAATGTCAGTATTTTGCAGACATCACAATGTGAGTACTATATATATGAAAGGGAACATTTTTATAGAAAAAGAAAAAAAAAAGTGATAGAATCAAAACAGAATCTTGTGTCTGTAAGAATAAAATCTTCACCACATTACGAAAATGCAAGCTGCCCTTAATTTTTTTGGCTACATTTACTATGGCCCTTAAATTATACACTGAGGTCAAAAATGATGTTTAAATTGTTGGCCAGGGACCCCGCATTCAGGTGTATATACTGGTAAATCATGTTTTAAAGCAATTCTTGAGCATTTAAGTCAATTTGAGGCTTGTGAAAACCTTTCCTCAAATCTGTATTCCTTTAGGCAACATTTTCTTTTCCAAAGCTGCCAACCTTTTACTACATACAGAATACATGCGTCAGGATATTCAGGTCTTGACTTGAACCATCACAGCTGGACTATAAATTCTGAACAGCTCAAAATTAACTCAATTTGTTCACTATTTCATGGTGCTAACAATGATGACAATTAAGGATACCTTAAGCATCCAAAAGTGGGAGGGATGGAAGTCCCTAAATGAAATGGGTCTGGGGGTGAGTCAGTCCTGGAAGAATTTAATGACTTGTACTGTTGAAAGTGTTGAAAGACACCCCTAGCTGCAGAATCTTTGTTAATTTTGATGCCCTGGTCACAGAATACTGCCAGCATTTCCCATTGCATGTGAATATGTGTTGGGGTCTCCTCCCCCCTGCCATGTAGCCCTGGGAGAGGGGCCCTGAGGGCACAGACACGGGGTTTCCCTGCCCCTGCTCAGCCTCGTTCCCATTGGTTGGTTTGTGTTCCCTGCGCGGGCAGAAGGACCCTTGGTCCCGTGACTGGAACAGTTCCTCGGCAGAGCCCCGGCCATGCGGCTGGAGAAATAAACATCTCTGAAACATCTACCAAGAATCTGTCCATATATATTTCTTTTCCACGGGCCTTGTTGTCTGATACGCGTGTTGCAGTATCTGCACTATAGCAAATGGTGGAGAATTGCTGGCAAGACACTGATCCCTAAGGACAGAAAATTCGTGATTAAAAACCGCTCTAGATCTCTCTCTTCTCACCTTGGTTTGGATATTTTCTCTGGACTATGGAAGAATTGTGGGAAATGTGGCTCTCTGAGCCACAGAAAAAAATGTATCTAGAAGTTAAAGGAATCCTTGAACAACAAAACAAGAAAGTATTTTTTCCGGGAGATCTAGAACATTTTTTTTAACTGGCTTTTCAAAAATTTCTTCTATATTTCTTGAGACTTACTTTTTGATATTAGTCCTCCTGAAAATCCTAGAGCTTATCACGAGTGCTTTTGGCACGAGATCTTGTTGGAGATGAAGGATCAAACAAAACATGCATTAGTGATTGAACCCCTGCGTGGATCCATCGTGGTCAGTGAAGCTCTTGAGGAGCATTTGTATGGTCCCATTACCCCTAGAGCAGAGGATGGCCATAGTCCCGTGGCCGACACCGCGCGGCCGCCATCCCAGGAGCACATGACTGCAGCCGTGCCGGCGGAGGTGCCTGCACTGGATGCGCCCGGCCCCCTCGGGAGCATGCACCTTATTGCGGACCCCATCCCTGCCTCGGGGTCCCCTGCCACGCGACCGCGAGTGAGGGAGCGATGCTGCAGGCACCGCGGGTGCCGTGGGCCACGAGCAGCCAGGAACCGCGGGTCAGCGTGGAAACCCGCTCTGAGCACACGGCTCAGAGAGCCCTGCGGAGGGAGAAGCAGCGGTTTCCACAGCGACACAAGAAGCCGCGCAGCACAGCGCTGAGCTGAAACGGGGCCACTCTCAAAGCAGCGTGGAGCTGGCGGAGCGGAACCGCTCACAGGGCGCGGAGCCAGCGGCGATGGCAACGCGGGGCCGCGCAGAGCCCAGACACGCGCCGGAGCAGTGCCGCTCAGAGAGCGAGGAGCAGCCACAAGGCGGGGGCCCGGCTGAGACGTCGGAGTTGGCGAGGCAGCGGCCACGCGGGACCGGCACCCATGACGAACACGCAAGCATGTGGTAGAAGTTGTAGCCACAAAAGTCATAGGAACTGTGTAATGGTACAATGTAAAAAACAACTACGGATTTATAACACGAGATGATACAGGGGAAGATTTATTCATCCATAGAACTGCCATTCAAAGGAATAACCCTAAAAATTACCTGCAAAGTGTAGGAGATGGGGAAGTTGTACAATTTGATATAGTGCAAGGAAAGAAGGGTTTACAAGCAACGAATGTCACTGGGCCTGGAGGTATTCCCGTCAAAGGCAGCCGTTATGCACAAAATTATAAACAATATCCATCCCAGCAACTTCCCTACCCACAGCCTACTTTCCCCTTTTACCCTATACCCAATATGAACCCCTTCCTAAGTTTACCCCATCCCCAGTTTATTCCTAATCTGTTTTTCACCCCATGGCTTCCCCATACAACTCCCTTTCCCTACAATTCCTCTCCAATGCTGAGGGGGGGATGAAAAAGGGGGAGGGAAGAAATTAAACCCTCTCCTGCCTCAGTTTCCCCAGAAAGCATGCTCAGAGAGTTCTGTCTCCCTTCTGTCAGCCTTAAGATGTTCCAGAGAATCTGTTTGGACATTTAAAGACTTAGGAGGGTGGCTTGTTTTGTTTTGAAACTGTTCTTGTTGTTTTCAATGTTAAGTTTTACATCTCTTTTGTTAAAAATATACGGGTGAAATGTCGAGGTCTCCTCCCCCTGCCATGTAGCCCTGGGAGAGGGGCCCTGAGGGCACAGACACGGGGTTTCCCTGCCCCTGCTCAGCCTCGTTCCCCATTGGTTGGTTTGTGTTCCCTGCGCGGGCAGAAGGACCCTTGGTCCAGTGATTGAGGAGTTCCTCGGCAGATCCCGGCCTTGTGGTTGGGGAAATAAACATCTCTGAAACATCTATCAAGAATGGGTCCATATATATTTCCTTTCCATGGGACTCCTGGTTTGATACATTGTGTTACAGTATCCCCACTGTAACAAATATGGGTGGTAATTTTGCTCTCTAGCCTTGGCCAGAAGATTCTGTTTCTCATGGATGAAGACATGACCTTGGTCACACAGTCATTCTTGTGTGTCAAAGTACAGCAAAAAAATGTTACGGGTTTTCTGCTATTGGGAACTCCCAAATAGTACAGTCTTGTTCAAGACAGACTACTGCAAACACAAAAAGTTTTTCCTGTACTTTGGGGGTTATTTTGTTCCTTGTTTGTTTGTTTTGTTTGCTTTGGGGTTTTTTTTGTTTTTTTGGGGGGAGGGGGTCTGGAGGTGGAAGTTGTTTATTTGCTTTTATTTTAAAAGATTTTAGAATCTGCTTCTTCCCTCAAGCTCTTAAATTAATTAAAAAAGCAAACTGCAGCTTCATCCTGCTGGCAATTATTTTTTTTTTTTTTGCAGAGTAGAACTTTCTATACTACAAATAAATCCCACTTGTGTTTTAGAGGGAGCTTTCTCCAAGATATGCTAAACAGACAATGCTCCTGAGAAGCAGTGGTCACCACATAAGTGAAGCCTTATCAACACCTATTACAAGTGGAAGGTAAAAATTCAGTGATGCTTTGTCCCACATTCTTATGCATGAGCTACCAAAGATGCTTCCACTGCACGTGCCTACATTGCTGGTGTTAAGATGATAGAGTAAATATGACAGAAACACTAATTATTGTGTTACTGAAGGTTCTTAAATTTGGCAAAGATACGCATTTTAAAAGAACATGGACACAAAGGCATCATTATGGTCTTACTAATTTTGTACCATAGTCCCCAAAGAGATAAGAATGCTAATCATAAAAAAGCAAGAATAAAAAAAGGTGAAGGAGCAGCTTACTCCACTTACAGGAATACAGTAGTGAAATATGAGCGTGCAGGTGACCTCATTAAAATTGAAACAGTGTTCTGTTGAAAAAATAATTCAGTATTTTTAGAGAGGAGCTTGAAATGAAGCTGGTGTGTCTCTGCATTTAACTACACTTATAGATAAGCACCCTTACCTGCTATAAGTACACAACATACATAGCTACACTTCTAGAAGTACATAGCTAATCACAGGCTTGCCCTTCAGGATATGAAATGTCAAATAGTTGGGAAGAAGAGCTCAAATGATAACGCTATGTGGAACTCATAGCTTTTTGTTTTGTAGCATAGAAACCTGGATCTTTATATGCAGAGTGGGTATTGTGCAGAACAAGCTCTGAAATGTAAACTGCTCAAATAATCAGGCTGAAGCAGCCTGATCTTCAGAAATGTGATTTGGAAGAAAAAAGCTAAAGATTTAGAAGATGACTATTGCAGTGCTAATATATGTGAGCAGCAGTAGATCATTGAGAATACTTCAACCAAAGCATGACTTTCTATTAATACCAGCTGAGACAAAGAAAGAAATTTAATATACAGTAATGTCAATAGAAGGAACAGATGTAAAAACCATTCTTAGCCACGAAGCGCAGATGACAATGTAATAAACCCATGCAATACGTGTTTGAGAGCACTGCATCAATTTCCTTTATTATTTGAATGGAGACCCACATCCAACACAGAAATTCTTAAGAACCTTCCAAAGTTCTGTATATTAGAAAGGATGACTATTGTTGGGGGAAACAGTTATGATGATTTCTCCCATGTTACTATGCACAGAATAGGGTTTTTTTTTTATTCTTCAAAATTTTCCACAATTGTCATGTACAATATTGATTATTTAAGTCACTTTCTAGTATTAGCTAGAATTATCACACAAAATGGATATATCTATAGTTCTTTTAACAGCATACTGATTTACTTCTGCCTAATAGCATATAGCAGGAAAAAATCCAGAGATTAATTTATTTAGGGGCAACTCTGCATTTGCACATGGTCTTACTGACATCAACACAGGCCTGTGTATGTTTGAAAGTCTAATTCACTGTAAGCTGTGCCTAAAATTCACAACTAAGTTAAAAGTGAAGTCTGTCTAGATTATTGTGCTCTTCTTATAGAACAAATTACTGTAAAAAATAGTCAATGGACAACAGTTTTTTGTTTTTTTTTAAAAAGGGTTCAGTAATGCAGCTTTGGGGAAAAAAAATCTCTTTTGTTTTTACTGGTATCTAAAAAGTACTTAATTGAGTCTTTCCATTGGAAAAATTCACCATAATGCCAAAACTCCATGACATTTAAAATCAGTAAACAAACTACGAAAACTAAGCATCTGGATTATAACTTAAATGTTAGAAGTAAGCTAATTTCTTTTAGGACAAAACCTTTTTAAATTAAAGAGTGTGTTCATGTACATGTTTAATTGCCCTCTTGTTATTACAGTGGTTGTATATTCAAGGTAGCTTAGCATTAATTTGGATCCTAGAATTGTTTCTATATTTTGTTGCTACATCAAAATAATGAAAATAATGTTTTCCTTTAAAACCAATGTAATCAATTAGAAAATATCTCCTCTGCTTGTCAGAGGACACATGTTTGTCAGTAGTTATAGGAACAGAGAGTAAGATTAGAATAACATAACAAAATAAAGCAAGCATTCTGCTCTACTGGGTTGGTATTTTCTTCTTTCCTTTGTGTATTTAAAACACTGTAAGTATGACTGTTGCCATATGACTTTTACTATTTCTGTTTTAACAAATCTTGCTCTGTCAGGCTTTTGTTTATTTATGATAAACTAAAAGAGAAATGTGAAGTGAACCTGCAGTTTCTGACCATTGGGAGCTGTAAGCGCACGTGCAACGGAGCTGTTGCAAACAGCAGGTCAGTTGTGAAACAGCTGAACATGTTCTTTTTGCTTGGCTCTCCTGATATGGTTCAACATAATTTTCCTTTGATTTTGCTTTTCTGTTGTGGAAGATCAGTTAAAACAGTGTTGACGTGGAGTATCAGTGCTGAAGTTCATCCTGGATGTTAACAGTCACATTGCAGTCAGCCATTCACCAGGTGAGGACATATTTTCTTCTGTGACTTGTAGCCCTCTGTACTCCTATCTTCCTGAAATCTTAAGTGTGATGAGACAAAGAGCAAACAAAAACATTACAGAATACTTCAGCTGCAAAGACTCTAGTTAACTTCCAAAGTCACACAGGTTTAACCTCTATGACGAAAACACTCCCACCCCCCTCATAATAAACTGTGCTTCTTTGTTTTATACAGGGAGAGCTTAAGTAAGTTAAGGTTCTTTGTGTGTATGTTTCTACAGAAATGTAGGGAAAAAAAGTAAGAGAGGAGTGTGATTAGGAACATCAGGCTTTAAATTAGGGCATTGGCACAATAGGCATGTCAGAAACTTGGTATAAGGAAAATAATGAGCTGAAACGCCTGGTATCAACAAATATACAGAGATAAGACAGTAAATAACTGCTGGAGAAGTGCCCTATGTTAAAGAAGGCCTAGCAAATAAGTTACCTGTATCAAGGATTCAAATTCCAAACTTAAGTAGAAAGAAGATTAGTATTAGACCTGTAACAGTGACAACTTAACCAGGTGCAAAAAACTGTGAAATGCTAAGGCAGATTAAACTGCAAGGGCAGAAATCAGAGCAGGACTGGGAGACTTCAATTATTTTTAGACAGATGAAGCAAATGTCACAATGTTCTCACATCAAATTTGTTTTTATAAAGGACACAATTTTAACAGAGAGAAGCATCTGGATTTTCTACGCAAAACAATGCACGTGCTCTTTTCTGTCCTGTGCCTCTCAGTGTTGCTTTTCCTCACACCTTTGGCTCTTGGAAACAGCTTTTTCAGACTCCTGCAACCAAATCCTGCTGCAGAGGAAAGGTGCACTGCACAGACAACAAATAAAATTACAAATGAAAACCTGCTGTAATTGCAGCGTGACATAGGAAAAGGAGAAGGACATCCAAGGAAAGTTTGTCTTGAAGACATGGAAATAACAGCAGTTCTTTGGGTGGGATTTGGAAAGAGCAAGCCACTGAAGTTTGGTTTCAGGCTGAAATGGTAGCCCTGTGCTGTCTATGGTGGATATTATTGTCACCTCCAGTTCTGAGTTAACATATGGACAGGAGCAAAACAGCATACAAATTGGCTAGTGAGAGAATAAAATCTATAACAAGTTGATCTTAGTTCCTGAAGATGTTAGGGGGATATTTTGCTATAGATGAGGTGCACCTTTATGCATTCCTCTGAAAATTAGCTATACTGTTTTACATTCGTGATACTGCTTCGAGTACAAAGAATTTGTTACAAATAAGGTGTAAATCATAAGTTGGCTTGGTTTGTTTTATCTAATTCTTTACACATATATTAATCGCACTGTAAAACTGTAAAACTCATTTTTCTTTCTCAAACCCTAACTAAATCTTATTATTATGTAAATAGACATCTGCTTCTTAAAACACAGCTAGAAAAAACCCCACATTTACTACAGGACAACAGGATTAAAAGGTATTGCAACATTATTTTACTTTTGCTTTATTTGCTTCAGCACCATCAAGGTCTAAAAGCACTGAATTTCACTGTGACTTATGTTGCCACTAATATGTTTCTTCAGATTGTAGGAACCATGGGAAGAACCAATGTACAGCAAATCACAGCAGTTTATATGTAGCATGTTGAAGGTAGCTACTACCTTTAAAAGAATAACCTCCAGTGTCATCTGATTACATAGATTTAAAATCCCAGAAACACAAGGACACAAGAAAAAGCACAGCTGAACAAGAGCACTTGACTGCAATCCAGCTACCTAAATCAGGTACGGAGAAACACACTGAAGTGCACATCTGCAGGTGAATGTGCTTTGTGCTCACACCTGTTTATCTTACTGGAGTTCTTTTCCAGGGGAATGAAATGCTTCCATTTCATGGTTTTATTTTCTGCTAGGAGTTTGCTAAGATGTGGAGCTGGCATTCATCACTTCAGTAATGTCAAGAAAAGAAAGAGGAAAACAGAGAATAAATGGAAAATGTCCAAGTATTTCAGACTGTGTTTCTGAAAGATTAATGAAACGCCATTTAAAAAAATACTGTAGAAGTGGCTGAAATTAAGTAGGAATACAGAAGCTATAAATTTGAAATATTTGACTGACTAATAAATATTTCTTAAATTATATTGCTATGGTAAAATGACAGTTTACATCCAGTGTAAGACACAGAAATTCGTACAAGGTACCTTTATGGGAAATGATACTCCAAAGTCAAACTTCTAACAAGATTAATAGATAAGCTGCTGGTGTTGCATGATAAGAGGAACAGTCTTTTAGAGATTATGATGACAGACAGAAATATAAAATTTCCAAGAGAGAAGAAAACACAAATTCAGACAGATTTTGAAGTCCTTAATCATGAGCAAGGTACAAACTCTTTTAAGTGATAGTTCTGTTTGAATGAAGGTGATTGTAAATCACTGTAAAAATCTAAAGATATGTCTAACAGTTACATTTCAAAATGCTACAGAAATGGTTCCAAGGCTTCTAAACCCAAGATCAAGAAAGATATTACAATTTGAAGGTTTAATGCAACAAACAAAACAATGCTGCTTGTTCTGTTAGAACACATTTTCTGATAAATTTGGGATAGGAAGCCACGTAAAAGAAAAACAGAAACTGCTCATAATTCTCCACATTATCATGCATATGCAGCAAACTAGCTCTTTGGTCTATTATTTATCTCCCCGTTCCCTGGACAGAATGCAGACCATGCAGCTTTCCAAACACAGCAATATTCCATGATAGACAGAAAAAAAAAAATGTTATCTTCTGCTTTGAAGAAATGGGACTTTAACCTAATATGCAAGGGGCTGATTCAACTGAATATGAGATTTTCTTTATTGTATCCAGAAAATCTACGTGCCTATTTTGAGGATAGATCAAAATTGTTTGAATTCCCTCAAGGGGCTGTGTATTTTTTAATGCTATGTCCAGGAATAAAAATGAAGATAGATCTTGAAATAATTTTTTCCCTCTTTCAGACAGTAAGAGTAAGCAGTACTAAGGCTGAGTATAGACATCTCTTCTAAAGGGTTTGTCAATACTAGAGCATATCTTTGACAGAGTGGTTATTTCTGATAAGAAACAAAATAACTGAAAAATTCCTATCTTATGTATAAATCAAGAAGGCAGATAAGTAATCAACCTTTAAAATAATGTGTAAAGTTGTTCATCTCTCTAAAACAGTTTTCTATGCTTTGTCTTGGGCTTTAGTGCATTTAGCACATTTCTTCAAGCAGAAGTAGCAGTATCTTTCAAGCTTTCTTTCATTTAAAACCTCTAAACACCTAATGAGAAAGGTAGGGTACTTGTTTATCTAATAGCTAGATTTAGAATTCTGAAAATAGCTCTATTTTTCTTTTTTACCTCTTATGTTATTGACAAGAAGAAACAGAAAGCACTTCATACAGTTTTTCTTAAACCAGTTAAGGATATAATTTCTACTTATGGCCTCAAGTCTTGCTGTGATAATTTTGCACTTCTTTGTATACCAGAATATTTGAAATTGTCATCACTAAGAATACAGCATTTTGTAGCAGAAACTCATGGTCTCTTTTAATGTTCTTTCATAGCCATTGTCCTTTAACACAGCCTTTACTTCTAAGCTATATTAAAAAAACCCTAGACCACAACATATTAAATCAACACTATCTACAAGTTGTCTCTAACAGAAACAGATGGAAAGACATTTCTTTTTCTGTGAACATGGAAGCATTGCTGTATATCATTCCAGGTTCAAGTGAAATAAATGCTATGTTTCACAATTATTAACAGCATTTCTTTGGTGAGTAGTAGAAGTACAATGTAGTTTTCATGCTCTAGGATCTTGCTCTTTTCTTACATATCATTTACTCTCAACAGGATATCAGAGAGCAGAGTATAACCATTGCATGAAAACAGTTTTGATCATAGTGGTGTTTTAAAACATAAAATCTTCCAAATGAACCCCTCCTCACCCCACCTTAGAAGATCCCTCAAAAAAAATTCACATTAGAAGCCAAAAATGGAGATTCACACCACACTGCTCATTGGCAGCATACAGCTGCGACCATTGAAGGATTTGCAAGTGCAATCCCAAAGACAAAGCTGAAAAATCCTCATTCCACACAGTGTAATTATTAATACTAGCCAGTTATTCCAATGATAGTCACCACACTGAAAGTGACCTATAAAAAGATGTTATTCACAAAATGAAAATTAATTTAAAGAGGATGCTGATAGGAGTTTCTTTATGGCTGCATGACACTTAGAAAATCACGGTTACTACATCAAATGAAAGAGCAAACAAACTGCTGTAAGCCATCATTCAATTGCGACTGGGAACACAATGTCCTGCAGCATGTCCAGAGACCTTGGCAGGCTGTGGTAAAGGTCATGGTGCAGCACATAACTGGCAATCATGCCTGGGATATCCCGAATGCACAGAACCTACAGACTTAAATAGTCTTAGTTCTACTGTAGGGAACTGTCTTTTTTGACAAGCTCTTTTGCATAAATTTTGGTGAAATGTGTCTAAATTGGGATTGCTTTTTTGCTTTCCAAATTGTTCTTACACACAGCAGAGCACAGCATACCTCCTGTGCTTGCTTGTCGTGTCAGCCATTCAAGTGTAACCTGAAGGGATTTGCAGCTACTTCACATCCTTTATCTCTGTCCACAAACCACTAAGACAACTGTCCAGACTGAGGGAAAACAGACCACATGAGATGAGGGCAGAATATGTCTCAAGTGATTAGAGGAGAATAAAAAACTCTTAAAGCTTATACAACGTAACAACAATGCTAATTGCTCTCTATTTCCTGTCTTCCATGCCAAAACATCAAAATTCCAAACTGAACAAAGACGGTTTTAATTTAAAACTCATGAAAAAATTCTGCTAGCAATGATCCACCCAAAACCTAAACATTCATGGGAATAGCAGTTTTCTGCTTAATCTTGACTGATGTGTCCACATGAGCTTGAAAGAGTGATTAATGGACAGAATCTTATTAATTTTATGAAAATAGCAGATTCTTAAGGGAACTGTGTAGATCTCCCAAATCTGTTACTGGAGCCAACGTTTCAAAGGTCAGAAACCAGCTTGACGGCAGCCACAAAGCCATTCCAGCTTAACAATACTACTGCCCATCCTTGTTCAAAATGCTGGAACCCCAAATGATTTCCCATGCAGAAATTAAAGGAAGAGATTTTAGTAGGAAACGCAGGAGACAGATGAGTCACAGAGGAACAGATCAACACTGGAGTTGTGGTAGGATAAAAGAAAGGCTCTGTTAAAAATCTTTTTTGAGGTAGTTTTAATCATGAGAAACCTATACTAGGTATTAAAATTTTAAGTTAGAAGCAATCAAAATCAAGTGAAAGAGCTGTAAATAGAAACACAAAGGATCGTGTCCAAATTTTCAGCGTAGGATTATACATGATTCAGTAAAAGGACTTTCAGCATGGGGATTTTGTTTTGATGGGTATAAATTTATTTCATATTTTGCAATGGAAAGTACTGCACTAGGTAACATAGATATTAAATTGTTTTCTTCATGTCATTCACTACGTTTGCCTTGTGTTTGCCATATTTACTACATTTCAGCAGCTTAGAGAAAGGCAGAGCAGTGGAAAATACAACCTGAGATTTTTCAGTGCCTTCCACATTGCTTCCAAATACAATTTAAGTTGAGTATTTCAATCCCTAAGGTGTTAAACGTTTTTACTCCTTGGACCTTGGTGACCACATGTTCCCTCATGTTTACACAATTCCTTTCACGTATCAAATCTTATGCTTAAAGCTGAGATTGCCTAAAGCAGTGTATTTTCGGGAAGGGGTTTTTAACTTTGTAATTTACTTTTCTTTCTCCAACAGTTTGCCAGAGAGTATGTCTACCTTTTTTCCCAAACTGCAGATCTGGAGGTAAGCAGGAAAACAAGAAATACATAGTGGGATATTGCTTCGGGTGCTACATGTTGCTGTTTGGACCCAACCCATCTATTTATGTATGTGTTTATTGTGCGCTAAATTTTGTAAATAGGACACATTTCAAAGCAATGGACTACTAAAACTTATGTTTTAGGTGAAAAAATTGAAGTCTAAAATGCACTTTTAGTATTTCACATTTGACATAGAGGATTAGCAAGCGAGAGACACTAATATTTTAAATTCACTCATTTGCAATACCATAACAAGGATTACAGCTGCTGAGCTATGTAAGTATCAAGAAACTGAGGTCCTGACCTCCAGGCAGGAAACCTCTGGACATTCCCAATTCACCAAAACATGGTGTTTTTGAAGAATTATTCTTACGAAGACAAGGCCCTTGCTGATAAGTCCCTTTCACCAATTAAATCAACAGAATCACTTAAAAATACGCAAAAGAGATTTATATAAGAGGTAAATGGAATCTGTATTTCTCAGTATGAGCAGTGAATCTGAGAAACAATAAAGTGGAACTAGTAGGAATAGGTCATTTGTTCACAGCCACAATGTACAAGGCTCAGGAAACTGCAGGAGAATATATTATTTTCTATAGTTTAACAGAAACACAAACAGAATGAAAACAGGCACTTTCAGCCTGTTATGGGCTTTTTGTGAACACAACAGTTACTGTACTGTGCAATACAGTTTGCATCCCTATCATCATTAGATTCCAGGTTTCAGAAGCTTTTATTTCAGTTGTTGAAACAAATATTACCTAAAAGGGCAGGACATCAACATAACACCTTAAAATTTGTAAGGCTGAGGATGAAAGAATATTATTTGATTTTGCAATAAGATTTACAGCTAAGTGAGATTCTCCTTACACCAGTGAGAATACCAAAAATTGAAATAAATGGAACTCTAATTTAAAAGAAAGTTGAGATTTCAAACTTGACAAATCATTAGCAGGGTCAGAAAAATGAATTATATATTCATTCTGAGTACAGTCTCTTACTTATTGTGAAGTACCGAGAAAGATTAAACACAGTAACTTTGAGAAAATATAAACCTGTTCTGACATTCATCTCAACATAAAAAGGCTTTATTATGGTGGCAGACAAAGCATTCTTTCATTTGACCAAAAATTCCATTACACAGATTATTTTATATGTGGTCTAATTTCTTCAGCTTGGCAGTATGATGTCCTATATGCTTTGGCAGACTATCGTATTATTTATTATTAAATTTGCAAAGGGTATTATTAAAAAGGAGTTTAAATTCACAGCTTCTGGTAAACAGAGAATAAACTCAAGATGAAAATTCAGTGAGCCTGTGAATTATGCACAGAGGCTTTCAATGCATTGCTCAGTAATTGTAAAATCTGTGGAAGTGACCATAAATAAGTAAACTCCATAGTTCTCCTAATCCCTTTTCTACAGTGCACAAATAACTACCTCCCTCCCATCTGTTGAAAGAAAGTAGGGATCAGAACAATCAGTAGGAGCAGTATTTGTAAAATCATAGTTTTAAAGGCTTCCTCATTTCAGGTATCCACTTATACCTGTGTCATGACTAATTCGTCTGCAGTATACTGAGAAAAGCTGGCATTCATAAAAAGTTTAGTCAAAGGAAAGTAAAAAATAGCAACACCGTTTTCATCATCATCATATTTTTACTATGGGCTGGTTAAAACTTTTAATTAAAATCTTGATTAGCCCAGGCCTGTGATACAGATTGATTATATTAAAATTTTGTGATGCTTTCCTTCAAGAAGGAAGTCCTTTTTTTTTAAGTCCTGCTTTGCACAGGACTAAAACAATCATGCCCAACTTGCTCTTTAAAACCTGAAAATTCATTACATAAGTTACTCTTGAAAAATGCTTCAAATTTCTGGCCTCATGAAATTTCACTCAGACACTGAAAAACCTGTGCCATTCACAAGTTCATGAAACTTCAACATGTTTTAGACATGATGGCATGGCAGTCCAAGGGCAGGTCATTATATGCTTGCACATTATAGCCTGTCTAATCTTCCTTTCTTACAATATTTACCCTAGGAATGATGTTTATCTGTGAAAGTTTTTTGGTCTTTAATGCAATAATTGCATTAAAAGGGACAGTGACTGAGTTTTTCTGCTAATTCATGCTTTGCTTTATTTTTGCTGCTAAATAGGAGACACAGTGATTAGGCAGTGAGTGAGCACAAGACACTGCTGATCTAAGGGAAGCAATTCTCAATGTCTGCTGCATTAAAGAATTTTCAGGCTGCACTGTCCATAGTACAATAACAGAACACTTCATTTTGAAACCATGTGGTAGATGCAATTCCTGCATGAAAAGATGTTTGGAGTTTACAGAATAGCTGGAAAGTGGCAGTGTGACATAAAATCATGGTTATTATATAATGTACAGACTTTAAGTAGTTTTGGTTTGAAATTAAAATAATAATTCTGAGTACTGTAAACTTCAGTAGAGATTGCCTCCATGTTGAAAACAGGAAAGCCAGATTTTTATTCAGCTAAAAGTCAATTTTCACAGTGGCTGGTCATTTATAAAATGTACAATTAGGAAGTATTATCTGGATCTTTTCTCATGTTCTTTAAGGAGACTAGATGAACATAATCCATTTTGTCTGGTCTCTTGCAAAGCTACCACATTTATTCAGAGCAAAGAAGAAGTGAGATTTGCAAAGACTTCCAGTTCTGTGAAGGTACATTTTAAAGTTTTCAGTGCCTTGTAGACATTCAGGAATGCAATCTGTGCTCTGAGGAATCTGGAAGCTTCAGCTTTAAGAAAGGTAGAAATATTTCCTGATTTATTTGAGTGTTGGAAGTTACTTTTGGCAAAAATCCTAGAACTATTCTTACTATCTCTTTGTTAGAAAAAAATATTTAAGATAGGACCAGGAGAGCATGAAGCACTAACTCATCAAGCCAAACACAGAGCAAGCTAGAAGGCAGAGCTCAGGTCAAAAGCCTAAGAGGAATGGAAGCCATGGCTGAAATGAAGAATGTCCATCAGAAGACTCAGCACTGTTTTTAGGTCCCATGAAGGAAAAAATGAACTCTTTTATAGGGTCATATGGAGGACACTTAAAGAAAAGACTGCATTAAGTCTGGATGTGAACAAATCTATTTCCCTTTAATGCATCAGCTACATTAGTGGTAGAAATGTTTGCAACCTAAAGTACTTTTAGTCCCTTTCAGAATCTACAAAGTGCAATATAGTGGAAAACCAAGTGTGTCTCAGAGTAATCTTGTGTGCCACGCTTTCAGGGAGAGCTTTTAAAAGGGGTATATGTGACTTTTTAAAAATGCATGTACAAAATTGGAAGCAAACGTTAGATCAAAGGAATGGAACATATATTGCACCTTGCTTTGGAAATCTGGAAAGGTTTGCAGCCTGGTTTTTCCACAGGATGTTTATGAGACTAGCAAAGATGGGGGCTGTTATTGCTAGGACTGACAATTCCAGTTCTGGGATCAGAGCTGGTTTTGCTCTGAAATGGCATTTAAGCTGCAGCTCCAGTTGTTTCTAGCCCATGCAAACACAAACGGAGTATCCCTAAATCCCACAAAGTGTTACACAATTCACCTGCATTCTCCACATCCCTGAACAGACTCTAGTGCCCTTTTCTTATCCCCTTAATAACTTGATGGATGACAGAGAAAATACTCTATTATTTTTCTGTCTTTCCCTAAAATACTTTCCCAGTATTTTAATCTCTGAAAAGTAATTAAAGTGATACACAAAGAATTCTTTGAATTTATCCTAAATTTTAAGCAACATGATTATATAAGGATTTATCACTAACATCAATCAGGAACATTTCCAAGTGATTTAGAAAATGCTTACTCTATATCTAACATAGATGTGAGGAAGAAAAGCACCATGTCTTGATTTATGTTCATTTTCTAGACTAGAGCAATGTGTGGAGTCTATTAATCTTGCCTTTAAGGTAATTTCAGCAATGATTAACAAGCAAAACACTCAATATTTTTATGCCAATAACCTCAATACTGTTAAACCACTGAAATGACATATATATGACAAAAGAAAAGGACATTTTGACTAAAATATTGTCTAAAAGTCATGTGTTTTAAACTGAGATATCTAGATTTAATTTATGGTACTGAAAGATACAGCACAACTGATCAAACTAGTCTGGCATGTGTTTCTATTTTCACTTTCAAACATATGAGTGAATGGCAAAATGACTAAAAGTAGAAGTTTTCTCCACAAAATTGGATTAAAATTCTTCATTCAAAACAATTATTTTCTTCTAGTTGTTATATTTTGCTATACTTTTAAAAAGTCACTGCATAAATAGTCTTTGGTTTATACTCATGAGAAACATATAAATAGATTTACAGATGTCCTATCAATTAAGTTTGACTGGTATTGTGAAAACTGACTAGGAAAAGAATTGTACACTGCTCTTATACACAATCAACCAGTGTTGCTATCCCTTCTAAACAGCAGATTCAAAAACCCCTTCAAGAAAATCCTGTGTCTTTAAAAATACATTGCAAAGCTCTTGCCACTGAAACATGGGACCTATGCTCTATCGGTGGCAGCATTAGGACAAGCATGTATTTGCTGATCTGGATAGAATATTTTTGCACAGCTAAACATTTTGCTGCAGCCACCAGTCCTTTCCTGTTAAATTTCTACCCATGTTCCAGTCAGTATGAACTGCTCTCAATGCATCAATGAACAATATTTGTTGGGGGGAAATCCCCTCAATTTAAACACAAAATTTGCATTCTAATCTAAGACTTTGTCATGAATTTATAAGAATAGAAGCCTAATACATGCAAAATTCCTTTCTCGAAACTGACATTAAAACTATCAACCTTAGTTGACAGTTCTCGAAAAAGGTTATAGCTTGAGTAATTGGCAACGGAATTCACGGAAGTCATTTAGAACACAGTTGAAATAAGGAACTCATAGAAAATTCTAAATTGATTACAGAACATTCACAAACAAGTCACTTGATAAATTATTTACTGTTTTACTGCACAACATTGAATATGACTGTATCTATATGTATTGAATAATAAGCTACATGACACTTCTGCCATTATTTAATTGATAAAATGAGCACTCAGGAAATGATCAGTCTTTTTATGTCAAAATGTTCAGAGTAAGTGATGGCAATGATGATAAAGACGACAGATATTTTTCTCCCTTTTTAATATTAGTTTGACAATACCAGCATCACCTAGATTTATGAAATGTGACATCATTAAAATCTCAGTATTTCATCATAAATACTTCAATTTAGAATAGATTCAAAAATTGTTTACATCTTTCCACTGAGGGACTCAGATATAAATGACACTGAAATTAGTATATGAACTTCACCAAAGGTTTCCTAGCAGAGGTAGGCATTCTAACATCAATGGAGCAATGCCTCAAACGTTAAGCTCAGATGCTGCTTTAAAAAATCTCCCTTAATCAACTGCTCATGGTCCCTGGCATCCTGCACTCATGTTGCTGACCCCTTTAGCCTGGGTCGGATCATCTGTGCTTAGGAAGAATTGAACAGTCAGCAGTTCAAATTTTAGAGCAGTTTATCATTAGATGAACCCTGTCTAGAGCACATGACCACCTTTTAATTAACATTATTTCCCAGCTTGCAGGGGCTTCCTGGGAGAACACTCAAAGATGTAAGACTTTTCTGGGTGTGGGACCTTCAGGTCTGGAACATTTTCTATTGTGCTAAAAAATATAATAATTAAAAAATAAATAAAAATAGCAACAACAAAAAATCACATCTTCCCTGAGGTAGAAAAAACATGACTTCATCCTCTAGGTGAGCACTCAAGACATGGAAGCCAGACTGTAATATCCATGCTCCACAAAATTAATCCTGTATTTTTAAACTGGCCAATGTGGGCTTAAGGACCTCACCATGAAGCTTCACATTTCCTTTGTGACTGACCTAAAAGTCTCCACCTTGATCTGAACTGGGAAGTGAGAGAGGGCCCAGGGTCACAGCTTGCTGTGATATCCATAGAGCACTCCCCTGCCCCGAGCTCTGTGTCATGAGTTACTTGGCCCGATGTGGCCATAAGCTGGGCCAAATAATACTTGTTCCTAAGTCAATTATTTGAAAATAGAACTGGTAATGTGAGAGTTACTGTGATACTGTTAACTTTGTAGAGAATTGAAGTGTTTGTAGCATCTGTAAAACTGATGGATTGTTTCTCATAGAGCCAGAAGTTCTATAGCAAATACGGCTTTTATGGGCAGGAAAGCAGCAAGGTCAAACATCTGTGAAAGGTATACTGGAAACACAACTGACTTCCAGGGGAATAATCCCTGCCCTGGAACTTACTTGTTGTTTGTTTGAAATGAGAACAGATGTGAAAATATATAAAAAAAATCATTCCTTCTTTTTTAACAACTTCATGTACCTAAGATGAACAGAAAGGCTAGGAAAAAAATTGCAAGGTTTTGGGTTTGCTTTTGAAGAGGATTCAGCAGAGATAAATTCTTTTCCAATAGGATAGTACAACCTAAAATACATGCTCAAGTCTCCCCAAATGTACAAAGAATACCCAGAGTGTCTGTGTTACCACTGCTAAATCTCAGAAATTGCAAAAAAACAAAGAGGGGACTGTGTTTTTTTGTTTATCTACTCAAGCATGAAATAATTACAATGTAAGGAAAAGCAACAGTTATTTGAATTTTACTTTTTATTCTCTTCCCTCAATGTTCTCAGTTCATTTTTTTATCATTGAATTGGCAAGGTAAAAGACAAATGAACCTCCTCAGAGGACATATTTCAGCATAGTATAGAAAGTATCTAAAGTTATTTAAAGTAAAAGTCTGTTGAAAAATTCACTGACAAAATATGCCTGACAAAACATAACTTTTGATTTTGAAACGACATCAAATAACATTCTATCAGATCTTGTAAAGAGCTAAGATATTGTGAAAAGCACATGAGTTTATGATACAGTCTAGTTTAGGACAATCTTTGGTTCTGATTACAGCTTGTCATCACGGGAGATGTAACAGTAACACACAGATCTCTTGTCAAGCTAGGAAAGGTGGCTTGACTTTGGCTATTGCCCAACCAAACAGCCAGAATTGAAGTGCTAGAAAATTGTGTTAAGTAAATATAAAACTAGATAATTATTACAGATCTCTGTTTAATTCCTGGTTTTGTTAGTCTTCCTGTGTGACCTTCAATGAGACATTTAATCTCTTTCTGTATAAAACTGTAAATAGTTATCTGAGAAGGACTATGGGATACTAGAAGGCATATAAACAGCTAGCAGCAAAAAAGTGACATAAATTATTCATCTGTTTTATGAAAAGCTTGCCTCCAATTGAGTAAATAGAGCTTTTCAGTCTGAATTAGTGTGTGCAATATTTTCTTTATAATGAATTCATTGTATTCACTAAATGCATTATGTTACTCAAACACCAGGAAAGTGGTGTCAACCATATCTTCCATCATTTATGATGAAATTACAGTCCCTCTTATAAAAATCAGAGTCTTAATACTATTCCTAACATCTTTTTAATATGTCCCTTCAAGGTGCAGTGTTACCAGACCTCATACTCTGACCAAAAAATGTGCTAAAATGGAGAGAATTCTAAGTCTACTTAAAACCAAATTTCACATTTATCCTTTTTCTTGAATAACCCTGCTCCAATTAGACCATACTGGCAGGCCAGTGTGGCCTCCTCTCAATACCACTGAAGGTGTGAGCTCCTCCCACAGCGTGTACTCTGTGAGCTCTCAGGGTGGAAGGCAGAAATTAAAAAGCTGATTGCAAACATACCATGTGGCAGAACAGCGGTGCAATGACAGTAAAGTATTTCCCCCTCATTAAAATGGATATAATTATTTTCAAAATCGTTCATGTCTAATAGGATGCCTTGCTATTTAAAGAATCTTAACTGTGCCATGATGTCATGAAAATAAATTCATAGAACTTCTTTCCTATCTCATTTAACAAGATGCAAATGTAACTAATGTTTCCCTGAAAATTGAGAAAAATGTAAGTACAGTGCCTAATCAACATCAGTAACGTTATGCTGTTAATCACTCACTATTAGTCTGAAATTACTTCAGCAAAATAAACAAGCACCTTTTCAGTTTGCAATGCAGTTTAAGCTAACTTTCAAACTGAGAAATGTTTTAGCTAAGAGGTGATGAAAAACAGATTCAGATTTTACCTTCTTTCCTCACATACTCCCAGGCCAGATCCTTGCATAGGCTCAGTACAGGAGTTTACATATATATATATGTATATATATATATATATGTTTCTTAATACAAAACAGTCATAGAAAGTTAAGTAAGAGCAGCAGTATTAACAGTTCTATTTTGCTACAGAATAAGATATCAACTCCTTCAACGAATGTCTTACATGCAACAAAAATCTCATAAATCAGAGACAAAAATTCCCACTGCTTACGTTTCTGCTACAGATAACCTAAGTGAAACAATTCTGTATCTGTTTAGAATTTTGCTGTTCCAATCCAAAAGTAATACTGCATAGCAATAATCATTAGCATATAAAAATGAGGAAAATAAGAAGGCAGATATATAAAACTTAATTTATCTCACTGCAAATCTGCTACCAAACATTAGCAGAACATCCTAATTATCCCTTCACTTTCTCTGAAGCTCTTTTAAATGGAAAAAATATTCATATTGATAGTTCTTGATTATGTTTGGCAACACCTCTGTATCCCCCATAAAGCCCCAAACACCAAAACAAAAAATGGAAAACATGGGAGCTTTTTTCAGGATGTTCTAATAGGAAATTATATTATTTACAGAGCCCTGGGCAGCCTGACCTTGAATATTTCTGGGGATGGGGCATCTACCACCTCTCTGGGCAACCTGTACCAGTGTTAATCATTCTTTTATTGTATTTCTTGATGAGATGGCACATATTTGACAGCCAGTTTCACTCTAAATCTAGTGTAGCAGAGAGGCTGGGAATCCACACCCGTGTGCTCCCAGACTCCTGTTGCGCAGGAGGGCAGAAAAAGCTCACAAGGGCCATTTCTGGGTAACTGACTGCCATGGTTTAGCACAGTTTGGGTTTTTAGTAAAGAGGGCTCCATCAGCCACGGAAGTGATTCTTTGCAAAGAGGTGCTTACAGCTTCCTCTAGACCTGACAGAACCAATCAACCGGCTAGTTTGAATATTGGCAAATTTCTAAAGCCATTTAAGAAGCTTGGCACGCCTCTGTGGTCCACATTTAAGAACGAACAGAGCCCGGGAAAGCTCTCTTGCTTCCGGCTTTTGGACAGGTAACTGGGGGCCCACGCGGCCCAGCAGGGCCAGGCTGAGCCCTGCTCGGCGTGGCCCTGCCAGGTTGGCCACGACGTGGCTTAGATGAGATCTCAGCCGCTTCTGCTCGCTGGACACCCAGCGCAGCCCCCTCAGTGCAGGCCAGGCTGGCCGGGACACAGCCACCCCGGAGCCTCGCGGCCCTGTTCCGTCCGCCGCCCTGCTCTGTGCAGGCGGCTCCACGGCTCGGCCAGCCCCTCCCAGTGCAGCCGCTGAAATAAAACGCTGCACCAAAACGAGCTCCAGCCGCCACCCGGCAGAAATTAGGTGTCCAACAGCAAAAGGCGAATTCCAGCTGCAAGGCCCGGGTGAGATTAACTCTCTTAGTGCTGTAAGATTCTCCAGAACAGATGAAGCCTCCAGACATCAATCCTTTCCCGAGTCAGAGGAAAGGGAAAGGTGAAGGCACGTGAAGAAAACACCATAAAGACACCAAAGTCAGCGAAGAACGAAGAGCTGAAACCTCGAGAGAGGAGAAAGAGGAGATGCTTCAAACCTCGAAGCTGAAACTCTGTTGTAAAGCTATGGTGATGGATTATGATACATCAGAGTACCCATTGTAATTTCAAGAAAGCATTGGGGGGGTGGAGCGTTCATACCACAACCATGAGCTGAAGTACCTGTGCTGCAAAAAGCAAATGTTGAAGTAGCCGTGATTTGATGAGAAGCTTGAACAGAGAGAGATGAAAGTGATGAGGAGCCTTTGCTCCCAGGGAAGAAAAAGACCTCTGTTCCTAGAGATGAAGATGCTTCCAGAGATAAGTGAAGAGAACCTTTGCTTCTGAACAGCTCATCCTTAAAACGGTACCCCAGTAGCTCAAGATTGGACCCTCAAAAACAGTTGTGGGGAAAGCTGTAAGACAAGGGAAGGGACTTTCACATGTGAGCAGAGAACCAACCCAGGCGGCTGTCTCGCTGTGACATTGAAGCCATGAGAGAACTGTTTGTTGTGGAGATGTCTCCATAGCATGAGCAAGAGAGACTCCTCTCCCTAAGTGAACTGAAAAAGACTACTAGAGAGGTGGTAAACTGACTGAAAATCTCAAGGGTTGTCTTTTTACGTTGTCAGTGGGAGAAGGGAGAAAGGTGGGGGGAAGAGAAGTGTTCTGAAGGTTTAGTCTGACTTCTTTTCTTTCTTTTAGGTCTGTTAATAAACTTCTTCATATTCTTTTAAGTTTTGTGCCTGCTTTGCTTTCTCCTAATTCTTATCTCACAGAAGCAAAATAAGTAAGTAATGGATATTTCGAACCAAACCACTACACATAATTGGTGTTTCTGCCCAGTTTACAGACTGAACCCTCTACACTGACTGGGAGCTGCTGTAAGGTTATTTTTTGCTGTAAGATAATTTTTGCTAGGTTGGGCAGTAAAGTTCTTCCTAAAAGAGGTAAGATTATATTTCTGGACCAGAATCCTGAAAGGCTCCTCCAAACAGAACAATTTATTCTTATCCAGGCAGTTTAACTGGATGAACATCAGTACGTTCAACTACCATATATTAACATCAGTCATCAACAGTTTAAATTAATTCAGAAGTTTGACTCCTTGTTTCTATCAGATACAAGCCCGTCTATATTTAAATTTTTCTACAAAGCAAAAAAGAGCATGAAAAAACAAGTCATAGCACTCAAAGCAGCCTCAAAGAATTTTGAGGTAACCCACAAGATCTTTTTATATGAGATCCTGAAATGAGGTGAGAATTCAGATCTTCCTGCCACTATCAAGAGTCATTACTGGAAAACTGGGATCACTAAGTCACTTGGTTGAAAAAGAATTTTCTGATGGATAAAAAACTTGATGCATTTAAGACATATTTTTCAATAAAAAATAAAATCTGTGGTGCATAACATTTTTTTCCAATAAATAGAATAATTTAGTACTACTACAGTACAGCATTTTTTTTCTATTGAGATATTATTGAAAATACATTGCTTGCAATGAAACACTAACTACTGAAAAACAAATGCTTGAAAGACACAGATCAATGTTTGAAAAAGTCTTGTTACTGTTATATTCCCCACAACACTTGAACAGGAAGCTCTTCAAAACTTCACAGCTGCACTTCTTACCTGCTCACAAGTGTTCATACTCTTATTTTGCTACAACTTTCATTCCTTTGATTTCACTCAAGTTCATCATTCTTTGCACTTGAGTCTTGTCAACTGCTGTGCTCCAGGTTCAAGTCTCAGCCAAAGCATGAATGATCCTAAAGTTTGGGAAGGATTTTAAACTTCACTGTGTGATAAGAGTCATATAATTCAAAAACAATGCACTAGAAACTGGTTGATTTTATTAAGCAATTTTTAATAGACTTGCAACTTTCCTGACTTTTCAGCTCTACCCTGTCCAATAAACTTCCTTTTCTGATTCTTACTACTCTGATTAATTCATCAAAGACAATAAGACTCGTAACTGTGCAAAGGCAATGAACTCTGGTACCCTCATATTTCTTTGCAACCCATATTTGCTTAGGTTACTGAATATATGTGAAGTAATAAATCTCAAAAAGTTGTTTATCAGGAGGTGTAGAGATCAACCCGGATGTTAAGCAAGCATAAATTATCCTGAAATTGAAAATTACCACTAAACTCCTAATGAGGGATGATTTTTTTGCTGTGATATCTTAGAGACTTTACCAATGTTAATGAAATCCAGTTCCTACTCTAAAATTACTGCCTTGTTACCCTATATCTCATGTGAAAAAACTTTTTTTTTCATTTGACAAACTATAAGGATTAGGGCTTTTTAATATAAACTTTGCTATCTTGGTATAGGTCAAAAGTGGTATCAGTTTATACCGACTCTAACTGAAAATCATCATCCAGCCAAATACCTATTATATGTTGCTTTTCCCATGCCCATGAGGAAAGCATAGCTGATGCCTTCACAATGGCAGAGAGCAGGAACTTAGTTTGGTTCAGGAATGGTATAAAGCCAGCTGTTGGACAAAAGAAGTGAGAAAGCAAGAAGAGAAGAAGGCAAGGCAGAGGTGGGTTAGGAGAGAGATAAAAGGTGGCTAAGGAGGTATGCCTTTCACTCAGTACAAGCAGGAATATGTCAATACCTGATGGCTCTCCAGATTTAACACAAACTCCAAAGCTGAGAAAGCTATTTAATTTTCCTAATGCCCAGCTCAATGCAATCATGCTCTTATTTTAGGTTGACTGAATTGCACCAGTTCAGGCTGCCTAGAAATCACTGTGCCTTTGCAACAGGCAATGTAATGGCCCTTTCAGGAAAGACTTCAGACTGTTTCATCTGTCTAGTGCTGCTAAGACGAACACCACTGAGACAGCATTCAGAAGAGTTAGAACAAACATGAAACTCCAAAAAGCACACAAATGTCTTCACAATTAATACAACACTGCAGTGATGCACCTCACCTCAAAATCATCACACTGCTGCTTCCTCACTTCAAAGAGTAGTTGTATTAATTTCTATGACAAAAGAAATTAATCTGCAGATGAGGGAAAGTCTGTGCATGTTGTCTACCTGGATTTTGCTAAAGAATTTTTCTTGCTGTTTCCAACAGCATTCTCTTGGAGAATGGCTTGGACAGGAACATTCTTCACTGCTGGGAGGGTGGCTGACACCACTCGAAGGAGATTGGAGCCTGTTGGCCAGGTTGGTCTTTTCTCTCACATGACAAGTGATGGGATGAGAGGAAACAGCCTCAAGTTGTGCCAGTGGAGGTTTAGATTAGATACTAGGAAAAATTTCTTTACTGAAAGGATTGCCACTGTACTGAAAACACTGGAACAGGCTGCCCAGGCAGTTGTGGAGTCACCATTCCTGGAGAGATTTAAAAGATGTGTGGATGTAGCACTTGGGGCCATGGTTTAGTGGTGGACTTGGTTGTGCTGGTTAATGGTTGGACTTGATGATCTTAGAGGTTTTTTCAAACTAAATGATTCTATGACTCTATGTCTCCAACTCAGCTGAGTTCTTTGCTGAAAGTTAATCTTATCACATGACTGACAATCTAATGTCAAGCAACTTGATTGTTCCCTGTTTTTAACTCTCAGGTCTCTAGGTTTATCCAGAGAAATAAATTCTCCGAAGACTGAGAGTTTTTGAAGTCTAGAAAGTAGCTTACTAGAATCAGTGCTAAGGTTTCTATTTGCTTCAGAGTACTTCAGATCAGACCTTTGGTTAACCCACACCACATCAATACAAAGATGTCAAATTTTATAAAGTTCAGGATTTAAGTGACCCTTGTGAAAGGCACTCTGTTATTTGGCAATCAGATATAATGGGAATATCTGTACCAATAGCAGAGAATTTCAGTTTGAATCAGATAGTTTCTGTGTTATCATTTAACCTGAATTCCATTTATCTATTAAATGTCTGCTAGACTGAAGACTAAAGATTCAGAGTTTTCATTATATAGAACTGCTATTTTCTAGTCAGGCAAAAAAGTAAATAATTAAGAGATTGCATTTATGCATAGTTTGAGCCTTCAAAGAGTTTAGTTGAGGAGAATAGAGAGAACCTTCTCAGTTATACTGGATAGGAACAACAGCTCACACTGCCAACTCATGCTGCATCCATCAAAATAAGGAAAGAGTTAAAAAATTTTGATGTTTGTCATCACAAGCTGTGCAGATGTAGCTCCAATGTGTTGTATCATCTTTTGATGGGATGCAGCAAAAAGTGAGAGAATTTATATATATTTATAATGTGCACATAGCTGTGTGTTATATACATATATTATTTTGGGAATAAAGAAATTTGAAAGAAATTGTCCCAAAGTGGCTGGTGTGAAAGCAGCCATAGGATAAATAGATGAATACCCATGTAGAGTATCATTGCCATTTCTATTTCCACAAATGCTATCATGTGGATTTTGTTAGAATAGGAGATTCTAACAAACTAAATAGAGAGGCAGACACTCTCATCTAGAGAATGGCCAATGCACCTTTCTGCATTTAATGATATTTGGATTATATGACATTTTGGATGCCAGATAACATATAAATCACAAACAATATCTTGTTTTAAAACAAGATAGAGATAGGTAGGAAGTTTCTAAACAGAGCACTTTCCCTGTGACTTTTGCCATTTCTGTAGTGCTGTTAAGAAGTATCAGAATACCAAGAAATCATAAAACAACCAGTGTTTAAGGATTTGTCTCTGCTTGCAAAGGTTTTTGAGTAATGCTTCTCAAACAGCTTTAAACACATATCACAGTTTAAAAAAATCAAGAGCACAAATTCTGGTGGAAGCTTTTTCTCAAGTAATCAATTTAAGAATCTTGAGATAGTCTGAAGAGCTTTTACTACTGGCAGATAACTGTGTAGTGACTGACAAATCCTACACTGAAAAAATATACTTAAAGTACAAAGTAGACTCGGCACCTCCATGAACAGGGTCAGGAAGTGCCCCTGCCTTCATTGAGAAGTCTCTGCTGGCAGCTAAAGAAGCCCCAAAGAATTAAGTACCCACAGTATAATACCGACTTAATTATGGCTGCACATTAACAGACTACCCATACTTTGGCTAAAAAATGAAGATTTAGTGCTCTGGGGGGGAAGAGAGACAGAAAAATCTAATCCAAGTGCTTTTATTTATCAGTTTAGTAGAACTGCAACTTTAGAAATAAAAAAAGTTTGTCATAAAAGTAGCTGCCATGTTATCTTTGTGACAGATCATTTGAGACATACAATGGTAATATCTGTGTCCTTATTCCCTGAATTAGGATCATCAATTCCTTAGCTACTGCCTAGAGTTCTTTTGAAAGTAGAAGGCTTTATTTTCCCATTACAATTTTATACCAATTTTTAGAGGCAGAAAGTGCATGTTTTAAATCTGGGATGTTTGTCTCAGATTCCATTTCAGAACTTTGTTTTAAAATGTTGACCAAGTGTCCCATGACAAAGACCACATTTTAAAGTAAATTGGACAGAGGACTCTGACAAGACGACAATGTTGTGAGGAATGTGTGAACATATCTTCTAATATTAAAAGAAAATTAAATTAAATAGATTAAGTGATGATCCTTTAGAAGTTTCAGACTTTGGAAGAAAAAGAAATCTAGCATCCAGTACAGGGTATAACAAGAGGGTGCAAGTGTTCAGTCAACTTCAAATGGGTAAACACCAGACTGATAAAGAATTTATGTACTATATTCAGGTTTTGACTCAGGAATGTGTATGGCAGAGGCTAAGATTAACCAAAATTTCCAACCAATCTGTTAATCTTCCTGACATATTTGGCTACATCCTAGTGTTTTTTCCCCTCAGGCTCAGCCTTTTTTTCTAACTATTTTCACTTTAAGGTTTTTTCAGGGCATCATTGTGGGACGCAGCTGTACCAGCCACAGACATACTTAAGCTCTTGTGTTCTGGGGATTGTTTGTTTTTATTGTTGTTGTGTTTTTGTTTTGTTTCAGTAGCAAATTTCTGACCAATCAGGTTCTAATGAAGGCAGAATTATTATCTTTCATGCAGTTAAGATGGCTGTGTCATATAAACAACCTCAGCCCTAAGATCACGACAAAGATAAGATTTTTGTTAAATACATGGAAAAGTCATAGTGCTTTCAGGATCGGGTACCGAGTTTTCCCCATTTATCTAATCAGTAACTGCAGTAGACATGATACTAAAATACGTGAAGCTGAGGAAAAAACCTAAAGATTTCCAAGAAATCACTGAGAAGGTTGAAATATTTTCAAATATAGGTGTGGAAAAAAGCCCTGACTCTAGAATTAAAAATGGTTTGCTTTCTTTGAGGAAAGAAATAGAAAATGGAAGAACTTGAGGTTACAGCAAAGTAGTGTGTTCTCTGTAGTTAGAGCAATAAAAAGGAAATGTACATAATTTTAGTTTGCATAATCATTATAGCTGACCATTCAAGCATAAAAGTGGATTTTCTGCTGGAGCAACAGTTTTGGTTTCTGTTTTTCATCATAAAACTAATTAAAAGTAGAGACGGGTTGAACTGTTAAGAAAAAAGTTTGGGTATATTTGAATCCTGGCTTAGCCATTAAGGCAATATATCACCAAATACTATTCACTTTTATTGAGTTTAAGATGTCCCTCAGAAAAAGCTCCAAAATTTACCTGAAATAATTTCACAGACTTCGCATCCCCAAAATGATCCCAAAATATGTTCCCCTCACCACGATTTTCTAGAAAATTTTCCTTTTTCTCTTACAGCGGATGAAAGGCAACATTCCAATGTTGATTTTCTGGGTTGAGTCAATTACTGCAAAAGCTGTAGAAAGTGTTTGAGACAATTTTATGAAATGCGTACAAACCTCCTTTTAAAAGCTTGCTCTGAAATTCAGCTGTGTCACAGCCGCATTTCAGCACACATAAAACTAATGGAAACATTGCCTGATATAGAAACACAAGCCTGAACTCTGGGTAGCCAAAACGTTTTAAGATCTAATCCACCAAGCCGTCTACTTATTTACTCAGGCATGTGGGTGTAACTTGAAGCATTTTCAGGAGGAAAAATAAATGGAAGAGACAGTTGGTGCAGCAGATAAGCCATATCAAAACTCAAGAGATTTTAACACGAAGATAATGGATGGCTGTTAAGAACAGTTACCGAAGACTTGATAGACTATAGACCTGGAGGCCAGAAGATGGGCTAATGGACCAGAATTTTGCATTTCACATTTCTAGAACTTCCTGTCTGAAAAGAAAAACACACAATACACATGAAAACGCACGCATTTGGAATCCTTCATACTTGAGTGACTAGTTGAATGTCCCCAGCAGACACAGACACACAAGCATGGGTGTAATTAGGATATTTAGTACGTGGTGTGCTGCTGTTACCTCCTGGCACCTGCCCATGTCCACTGCCAGTTGGCCAAACCTGAGCTGTGACTCCCAGATCAGCCCTGCTTATGTGTTATGACAGTCCCATTAGCCACAAGTCACAAGCACTTGAAAAGATCTTTTGAAGAGAGTTGAAACAATATTTTACTGAAAATTTGTGCCATTAGTTTCAGATTGTATACTGGGATCACGAAAACACCTAATCTTCACCTTATGGGAAGCAAAGGATTTGAATAAAGCCTCTCCCTTCTAAATGTTACAGTTGTCCCTTGGCAGGCCAGGAATTCAAATGCCTGTCGAATTTCTAATTAAAAGATGTGTCTCAAAAGCTGACATTCTGTTCTGCCTAAAAATATTGTTGTTTTTTTGTTTTTAATTCCAGGTTTGAAAATCATGGGCAATTATTTAGTCAGAGTATTCTATGCAAATGTTGCAGAAGTTGGACATTAATTCGACATTTGTAATATAATATTTCTGGTGCTCAAGTCACACAGTTTATAATAATCAGACAAATACTGTGTTATCTACTATAGGATTAAAAGTGCAAGTACATTTCTCCTAAATGTTTGCATCCTAGTAAAATAATATAAATTCTGAAGAAATATGTATCATAATCTAAATCTAAGTCTTATTAATAACAAGTTTCATAACTAAAATTGCTTAAAAAGAAGGATTTATTTTTTAATAAACCCATCTATATATATGTTTGGTTATATATTCAAAACTTACTGGCATTTTAATAGCTTTATCTGTCATTTTTGTTGCTATACACTTACTACAAAGATAAATGCTTTTTGTCATAGATCATCAAAAGAAAGTTATTTAGATTAAGACAACGTAGCAACTACAATTGTAGAATCAAACAATAACTTCTTCTACGAAGTATATTGTTTTAGTTATGCCCAGATCATCTACGAACTTAGAGATGCACATTTTAATGAACAATTATCATATGCCAAAGAGATTAAGAGAAGGATAAAGCACTGATTATCCTGAGAAGTAGAAACAAGCATAGAAATAAAAAGCTGGAATTTTCCAGCTTGGAAGAAGAAAAAAAGATTCAAGAAATACGGCAATCTGCACATGACTGATGAGAATCAAATTGATTGCCCTAATTACTTTTATGCAAAATTATCTTTTCAGTACAGAGTATACCCATTAATTCTTACTAATGAAATTAAGCTTTCTCAATTATCTGTATTTATACAACTGTTATGCTTGGTGCTGATCAATAATGGTCACACAGCAGTGAACATTATTAAAGTCCTTGGATAACTGGCCAGAGCATTCCTGTAAATCTCCAGTACAGTCCAAGCAGAAAAAGACAGTAAATGGAAATATAAACTGAAAGGGAAGAAAAGGAAACATTATTTTTTTGTAACATAACACTAACTCAGGTTTGCTGTGTGATATTATCTGCAGTGCTTTCAGAAGGTTAAATAGACAAATAAAGTTTATAGCTATGCAGTGTCAAATAACTGAACAACTCAGGGTTCAAACCTCCAGAAGGAGCATTCCTGGCCTGGGATGGGATCCTGCAGCATGATTATTCTTTCACCTTGATTAGCACCATGGCATGCTTGAGCAGGAGGTGGCAGATTAGATACATCCATGGCCTGATTGAGTACAGCTAAATTCTCTGCTCTTTCCTAAAGCCAGAGCATCCAGAACATGAACAATTTTGTGGGAGTGGAAATTTAGAGTTTACTCTGAAATTTTGCAGTTCAACTACACAGACAAAAATATATTGAAAAAATATATATCTATGCTTTTATTTATTCAGTATCCATATTTTTCATACTCATGTCAGTCATTCCTTTAGGTACATGCACAACAAAGGTCTGTCTTACATCTCATTAAATAAACAGACATTTGTATCCAGTAATATTTTACATCGCACACAAATTGGAGGCCAGTTTAGAATCTCCAGGCATATAGTCTACCAGTTCAATACAAAAATAACTTTGTTAACTCATGTTAGAAAATAACTAACACATTACTATATTCCTTCTAGCAGAAATTGAATCTGTAGTCCTGGGAGAGTGAAAGCTGAGGCCATGTGTGGACCAGTAAAGACCAGTGCTCACAGACATTACTGGAATTGACCGGATTCCATCACTAAAGTAGTGCTGCATGTCAGCTTATAACGGATGCATCTCTACTGCATCTAATTATTAAATTCAAGGGACATTTAAACAAGTGCTTTACTAGTTGGAAATTGTATTTTTAATTCCTGTAGCAGAGGCTGAATGACAATGAAAATGCACATTTTAATTTAAGCTCTGATCCATTTCTACAAAGTGATTGCTTGATAAGTTCTTCTGGTTGTCTAAGCCTATCACACTTGGTACAGAAATAGTATTAACAAAATCCTTGCAAACTTTTAAATTTTTTTTAGCACTTTCAGCTTTTAATATATAAATTAAGCTAAAAGCTTGCAGACACAGTGTAGTTTATCCCCACTGCCCACTGCCCATAGCACATATACTCTATGAAACAACTGTCTGAAACAATTTCAAGAGTCTAAATAGAGGTCTGCTTACACTGTAAAATACTTCAGTGTGTCACTACCCGTGGACACTTCATGTCATGCTGCTTGTAACTCTTCTCACTGAGCTTCTTCCCTTCACCTTCCCTCCCCACTTCCACTTGGGCTGCAGCACCTAAACTAAAGGTTGATTTAATGTAAAGACTCGAATGTATTCCACTCTCACTATATGGACAGTTTTGAATGTCCTTTCAGGATCTTTTTGATTGCTTCTGCTTGGACAAGAAACTTGAGTCCTGATTTGGGCATCTGTAGGATATGATTAGCACTATATTAGAACACTAATGTTAGGACACTTTCTCTTAGATCGAAATTCCTTGCCTCATTCCAGCTGGCACTTCAGCCAAAGGAATTCTCTTGTCACGTAGTTTTCAAGGTCATATTGCAACCTCTTGGTTTTGCTGCGAAGCTTCCTTACTACTTATTTCTATATCTAGCTTTTCCTTAGCTTAAAGTCTTATATTGTATAAGCTTCTTGATACCACTTTTAGCATTCAGGTGCCAAAATTTCTTGGTCTATGTTGCTCAGCTTTGGCTTCTGTTCTAAATATCCCACTAGTCTCCTGGCTGTCAGTAAAGGAGTTGGCTTTACTTTTCATCCTGAACAAATAACAGATATTGTGTTCAGCAGCTTCACTGAGCTTTCATGACTCCTCTTAACTCACACAAATATATATATATGTATATATATATGTGCATATATATACATATACATATATGTATATGCATTTATACATATATACACACACAGATGTATGAATGTACACACACACATACATGTAATCTTCTTTACAGGAAAGGTAGAAGATTTCCCAAATTGGTGCCCAAATCTTCACTGTGCTCAGGTTTTTGAGTACCTAACAACTAACCGCTGTGAAATTGTTTCTGAGTAAATACCAAGTCTGCATGGTTCCTCTGTGGTTTCCCAGCTTCAGTAGTGTCAGCCAGCCAGTGCAAAGAGACAGAATGTCTCCAGACAGCCTGTAAATGCCATCTCCAGAATAAGAACTTTGCCAAGTTAATAAGAGATGAGAGAATCCCATTAGATTACTAATGACCATTTCTTTCCCCTGCTGAGATGCAGGAGCTTCCTCTCAACCTCCTTGCCCAGCACACAGCTTGGACTGAAGCACAGCTGTCTTCACCTCACAGGTACTGAAGAAATTAGTGTAGTTCTAACAATCACATATAATTTACATCTTTTATGTATCAAGTGGTAGTGAAAGATGGGAGACTAAAAGTTACAAAAGTTAAATCAAGCAAGATTATTTCCTATCTATTCTTACTCTGGTGGAAGTTGGAAATCAATTTTCACAACCTATAGATTTTTTTCTGAATACTCCTGAACAGGTATTTTACTAGCTATTGAAAGTAGGATCTGCTACTTACTCCTTTTTTTTCAGTTTGGTGTTGTTCAGGTGCTTGTGTTTATCTGGACTGTCCCTTAAGGTCCAGGCCAAGCAGAGCCCTGTCATTATATATGGCAGTAACCTCTGAAGTTCATAGGCTATTTCTAATGAAATACTGCAGAGTGGAGCCTCAATTTCAAAAGCACTTATCAATAGTTAGTGACATGAAATATGAATGGTCTCTTTATGACGACACTTAATGACTGTCAAGCTTGTGATGTGACAACTGCTAAGTCTGTTCCCCTTCCTGTCCCCGTTCTGTAAAGAAGAAAGAGCTGTGTAAAAAAGACTCATAAATGTGTGGATGACCAACAGATACTATGCAATAAGAGAGAAGTAAGTATTATTTCACAGTAAAATATGCATTATGCTGGATATAGTGTTCTCCAAGAAGCCGTTAGTGCTCTAATTGAATGCTGAAAATGAAAAATAGGCCCTCTACATCAGATGAGAAAAAGACCTTTCCTCTCTCAGCTCATTGCAAATACCTCTGTCTACAAAGTAAAGCAGGTCCCTCATGAGACAGATGCCCATTAGTATTGCAGGCAAGGCTAACTTATTTCAAAATGTATAAAAGACACAGCAGTTGATAAAATACTCTGTCTTCAAGGAACAAAGTTAAAAGCTTTTCTGCTATAGCAAATTCAGATTTTAAGAAAATAAATGAGTCACAAAGCACCTCTTTGGAAGTTGAAAGTTCAATCCCTCTCATTTCGCACTTCTTTATTCTTAAAAATAAACCAGAAAAATTTATATACAGCCTGGGAGTGGCACGAGGAATGATGCTTTCAGATAAGTCATGGGAAGTTCCATCACTCTCCAGTGAGAACTGAATCAGTCCACACACAAATTATGTGAAAACTACAGTCAAGGAACTGCAGTCACACTGGAGCTACCTCCTTAGCACCTTCTTCTTTATGGAATCAAGTGAATGGTTCATTCAGCTTTGTCTTCTCCCTCCTTCTTTCCTCTCTGCCATCTATATGTGGACTGTCCCCCATTCCTTCCGAAGATTTAGTCTGAATGGTGTTTAAGCCAACAAGAACATTTCCACAGCCCTCAGATCACCTTGGATGACCCTGAAAAACTGCAGCTGTACATCATGTCAAACTGAGCAAAGCCCAAAATCATCTCTGCAAAACTGGGGAGCTCAGGAAGATCCAGTGCAGTAACAGAGGCTTTGGGATTCTAGCATCATGACTCCCTTTACTGAAAATATTTTGGAAATTCAATTAAAGCTAACAATCTCTATGAACAGCTAAAATTGGCCAATCTACTAGGTTTAAAATGAAATATGTGCACTTTTTTGTTACTGTTCCTCCAGAGATTAGGCAATCTTCTATTAACTATTTATTGTTCAGTATTATAATTTACAATATGAGCTTCACCAACATTCCAAAAGAAGGATCCAAAAAAAAATCCTTTAAGTGCCTTTTTAATGAAATAAAACTTTCCCAGAAACACTAAAAACATAGAAACTGAGTTCCACTGAACTCCGTATCTGCAATACCTACTGGACAAGAGAAAAATACCCATCTGTACAACCCTCACTCACAATGAAATTTAACTTTAGATTTAAAACCCCTCTGCCTCCTCATTTGAAAATATTTTCATATTATTTTGTCAGTGCAATCTCTGCTGTGTTACAGAACCATTATCTGCCACTAGCAGTAAGACAAACCACTGCTTCCGAGTTGCAAAGCCCAACAATATTTTTACATATAAAAGAGAAATACAACTGAAAAAACAGGGCTGCATTTAAATGTATGTAGCAGGTACAACATCCCAGCTGGAAACTGGATTTGATGGTGAGTACCAGAGATGGACTATCTCCTGTGGGTATCACAGTGTAATAGAGCAGCAGTTGAAACAACACTTTCAGTAACACATTATGCAAACTTCATTTATCTATTCAATGAAGAGGAAATCTACTTAAACCACACTGCCAAGATATGCTATTTCTTTTGCCTGAAATGCATTTTTCACATTTCCATACTACTAATGGAAAATGTGTTGTAAACAGCAAACAATGTATTTGATCTCACAGCACACTTAATTCAGGCAGTGAAGATTTTAACTGAAGTTTCTGTTGGTTTAGGTATGGAGGAGGTTTGCTCTTTTTTTTTCTTCTTCAAACTTCATGGCCACTTAAAAATGATGTATTCAAGAGGTGTTTAAAATACCTACACACATCATAGTTGTCTGTCAGCAGCATTGTCCTGGTTTGGACTAGGATAGAGTTAATTTTCCTCCTAGTAGCTGGCACAATGCATGTTTCAGATTCAGTATGAGAATAATGTTGATAACACACTGATGTTTTAGATGTTGCTCTGTAGTGCTCACTCCCAGTCAAGGATTTTTCAGTCTCATGCTCTGCAGGGAGTAGATACACAGGGAGACAGGAGAGAGCATGGCCAGGACAGCTGACCCAAACCCACCAAAGGATATCCCACACCACAGAAGGCCTGCCTAGTTTGTAAACTGGAGGGAGTCAGACTGGAGGGGCTGATCCCTGCTTGATGGTGGGACAAGGCATTGGTCAGTGAGTTGTGAGCAACTGTACTGGACATCAATTTTCTTTCTTGGGTTTTATTTCTCTCTCTCTTTCCTTTTAAAAAAATTATTACTATAATTTTTATAATCATATTTTACTTCAATTATTAAACTTTCCATATCTTAACTCAGGTTTTACCTTTTTCTAATTCTCCTCCCTGCTCTACTGTGGCAGAGGGGGAGGTGAGCAAGCAACTGAGCAGTGTTTAGTTGCTGGCTGAGGTTAAATCATGATGAGGCACATAAATGCATATAAAATATAACTGCATTCCATGTAGCACCTCTGTCAGCAGCAGAGGTGGCCAGTAGTAGTAGAGGGCTACTTTGTGCATATCTTCATTTGCACCCTCAAATTTCAGCAAAGGTCAAGAATGCCATTTTCTGAATTCAGTTGGAAAGAAAACTATTTCCAATTTGCTGTGACCATAATTGTGGTGAAGCAAGCCCTCAGCATTTCTGCGCTTGACCAAAGCAGCACAGCTTATGCAGTAGCTGACTGCTGAGTAACAGTGTTCTGGGAAAGATCCAAATCACAGCTGTCCACAACTGTCAGACCACACCAGGAGGAAGAGTGCAACAGGTGCTTTTACCTAACCAGGACCTCAAATTTCTTGTAAATATTATTATGTATAATAGTATTTCTCAAGATAATAGGAAACGACATGATATTCAAAATTCTATCAAGAAAGCGCTCGAGTTTTGATGTCAATATTGTCCCACACATAAATAACAGATTTGGACTAGGCTCAGACCACCTACAACTGCAGGCATGTCATCTCAAGTGACATAAAATACAGGATGAAAAAAGCTGTCTAATTTTGTCCTATATAAATAATTAGTAAATTGCATTAATGTAACAAGAATATTGAGCAGAATGAGCCATAATTTCATAATTTGTAATCACTGAATCATGTCAGATGCACATTGTGTGATGTTATATATCATCAACAGCTATACTGCTTTATTTTCTTGGAAACACAAAGGCAGATGAATAATACTTGCATTTTCTGAATTTAGCAGTCTATTTTCTATACATTCAAAATCAAAGTACAAAAACTTATGCAAGAGATGTCTTTTGTGATAGGGAAGAACCAATGACAAATTCAGAGCTGATGGATATTTATAGAGGGTAAAGCATTCTGAAATTTCCTGTGAGGAAAAGGTGTACTATAGTACTATCTTTATTTCTCATATTTACTACCTACTCAACAGACTCTTAAAAGACACACAGCTATAAAAGGCCACTCTTCTATGACAGCACTTTCTAGTTTACACTCACTGATGATTTTCCCAGATCAAGAAAACTTTCCTGGTACTATTACAGTAAGAAAATGATGGAAAATAGCATATTTTGGTTTTTAGGTTCATTGTTGTTATCAAGCAATATTCAAAAATCTTTGTGGCCTTCAAAGTTTACTTATACTTCATGTTTCCCTTCTAATCAACAGGGTCAGGTGATCCAAGTATCAGATGTAACTTTTCTTAGTGTGAACATTTCAGACATGCTGCCCAATTCACAGTAAATTGCTTTATTTTCAGTGATGCATGGCTGTGGTTTTTGATTGCATGGAGTGCTATGAAATCAGTTTTTGTGATTTGTGAAGGGCACAGACAATCAAACACAACTTTTATGTCATTACCACTGCATAAAAGCATGTGTTCACTATAACATTCCAGAGCTGTAGGAAAGGCCAACGAAAAGAAAAACAATGTTTGATTGTTTACTCATCCCATTTATCCCACATTTATGTGGAATAGATAAAGGAGCTATAAAGGGGGTCCAGCAGCACAGCACATTTAACTCTTGCTATTGAAAGTCTAAAGCACAATAGGCAAATATCAGAACAATGTAAAAATATGTGTTTTTCCTTTTCCAGTACAGCCTGTATCCCAGAACAATGTAAAAAAAGAGTGGAAAATATTTAGGAATATGTATTAAGTTTATATGCAAATTTTGGTGTGTTTGTATTCTATTGCAGTTAAAAACCTGGCTTCGCTTAGGCAGATAACCACTTCAATGTGAAACTTTGGACAAATAACTCCAAGATGTTCTTTATCATTTTGGTCTATTGTAGTGGGAGGGGGAATTGTTTATCATCTGTGCTAGTAACTGCCTGGAAGTCTGCAGACTCCCTAGTTAATTGCATACTTAATTTCACTCCAATAACATATAAATTGCATTCGGCTTTAGGCACAGAGAAAAATGCATGGTTACTACATAGGTATGGCATATATTTTCATGTCTGTCCTACAGATGATCTTTCACTCCGTTATGTTATGGTTATGGATCTTTTACTCAACGTTATGGTTAACATGGACAGTGGATATGATTTCTGACAAGTGCATCTTGACTTGGGATACACAGATTTTTATCAGGCCAAGAATATGTAGAGTCATTTTCTAATTCAATACAGTACTTTATCTTTTAGCCAAAACTATTTATTATCTTTGGCAAGGGACTTTAAATTATGTCCTCAGTCTATTATCCACTATTTGATACACAAGATAGGATAGTTTTTTCTTAAACAAAGGCATATTAGCTTCTTTGTATCAAATAGATGTTTGCAAAATATATTTTTAATTAAAGCTTGCCACCTATAATTTATTAAAAATCCTTCAATCAATTGATGAACATAATTGTCAAGAATTGTCTTGAAAAGACAACCACAAAGCTAACTCAGGTGGATGCAGCTTAAAAATGTAGATTAAAAGTTGCCATCAAATATGCTGCCACTATAAATCATCTTCCTACAATAAAAGAGGTTCACCCGAACAACAGTCTGTGTGTCTTGAGAATTTGGTTCGGATGTCTGAAGATAAAATAACCACGTTGCTAAGGTAACAACTGTTCGATTGTTTGGGTGTTTTCTTGGAAGAACAGGCATGTAAAACCAGTATAAAATAGACAAGTAATATCTTGATGCCTGAGGGCTTTCCTGCTTTATGTATGGCACTTTTGATAGATGCTTGATAATCATCTTTCACAGCTGATTACTCATTTCCTCATTTAGAGACTCCGTTAGAAACCAATTGTGTAAAATGGAGAAATAACTAAAGATTCAGAAGAAAGAGCAAAGTGGCCCATGCAGGCAGTGCTACAGTCCTGCTTGGCTGCTGCATCCTTGAGTAAATTGCTGAGCACTTTTGTCCAAGGCATAGCAGAGAGAATGTCAGCACAAAGCGACTCATGTAGCAGGGAAATCTAAATCATTGCATAATTAATATAAGGTAGAACTGTGAATATTACAAAACAACCACCCCAAAATATCTAATTCCATTTAAAAAGTGAATTACACTGGAATCTTTCCCCCTTTTGTATTTATTTTCTGTGAACTGTGATATTTTATTTGCATGAATCTTCCTGAAAATTATATTGCAAATTGCATTATAATGGAAATCTCAGAGCCTAGAGAAAAGTTAGTTACCCTTAGCACCAAAATCACTATCCTAATATTTTGCCAATTAAATGAACTAGAGAAGAGATTTAATGATAAACACCTTACTTTACATGCTAAAGACAGGTCAGGTCTGGGATCAGATGACATTACCCTGCAGCAGTGCTGATGTCTCATTGTGAGGTTTTATTCAAAGAAGGCAGAGGCTGAAGTATTAGAGGTTTCCATTTTACCTAAAAGCAGGTGCCCTTTTCCACTACAGTCTTTTTTCCTTTGCTTCCTTCCTCCTATCCAGTGCCTTCCTCCTCCCAGAGAAAGAAGCATTAAATAAGGATTCATAGAAACTTGAATAACCTACATATTTGAATCAGACATTTATAGGAACAAATTTAGCTTTGGCTCTGAGGTTTTTATTCCCTATAAATCCACTATTTGCACTTCTGATAAATTACCATTTTTCCATCTACTCTGAGGCAATTCAAAGCTGTATCTTTGGGAAGTGAGGTCAAAGACAGAAACACAATTCCAACCTGTCCACATGCATCATCACTGCAAAAGGAAGAGCTGCTTATAGTTTAATGAATAGTGTTCAGTGCTTTCCCAAGCTAATGAGCACCACTAGGTCACATTTTAGTACACGATTTGCTGTTGAGAAGCCTCTTTTGGCCAAGAGAGTCATTAGTAACATGGTAACAGGAGGTGACACTGTGAAATGAGGGTGAAGGAGTGAGATACGATGGAAGTGGCAGCATCTCATTGTGCTGGAGTAGAGGCAGAGCAGAAGCTGTGTGAAGGGCTGACATGGACATGAAGAACAGATCACAGCATTGATGAGAAGAACTGAGGAATTAGATTGGGAGCTGTAAAGAGGAATGGAGTTTAAGAGGAAGGACAGGTGGAAAAAGATGGGCAGAACACGGGTGGAAGACTGGTGAACTGGGAGTTTTATGCCAGGAGAAGGAACAAGTTGATAGCAAAGGGGTGTGAAAGTCCTACACGCACAAAAGAGAGAGGCTGCTCTCTGAGTTGCAAGAAGGGCTGGGATAAGAGACCTTGGGACTTCACTGTGGTAACTCTAGAGCCGTTCTCACTGTGACCCATTTTTGGCAGTGGACATTGTGTACAAACCTCCAGGCTTCTTTCATCATCCTCTCATACAAGTCAAATGCATTCATTTTGGCTGAAATTCTTTTCAACTGCAATGCATTGTGGCAAAACAGAATGACAGGGAATCACTGGGAAGGGAATTGAGATTGCAGCCTGATCTAAACCACTTGCACAATTACTTCATCCCAGTTTATGAGCTTTCCATACTCCAAGCCATAAAAAAAATCATCTGCAATCAAACCCAACAATTTGAAACATTAAAACAATGAAGTACAAATATACTTCTGAATACATAAGATGTTTAAAAAGAATCATTTGAAAATGATGTCTTCATACAGCGCACGTTGGTAGTCTACAAATTACGTCTACTACAGGAGTGAGGTAGCTTACTCCTTCACATGAAAAACAAGCCTTAAATTATACGTAATTAACCCCCAAAATGTTTGCATGTTCTAAAGATTAGTTTGAGCACTGAAGATTTAAGTTTTTGCATTCTGAATAGAATATGTCTATTTTCACTAGAACTTCACCTCCCTTTTTCAACTTCAGCTACTTGAGATCTGTCAGACATGCATAAATAGTACATGAAAGTTTAAAATACAGCATTTGAAGCTGTTGCAGACATTTTGAAAAAATACTGTAAAAACAGGTAGAAAAGAGGAAAACAGAAATATTTAATAACATGCCAAGCAACTGACCACCATATGCTACTCACATAAAAAACTACAGATATTCTATCATAATTCTAACAATTACTGTTATTATTTCTCATATTCTGTGATCATGTATTCAATAATTGTTCTCAAGAAAACAAACATGGAACAAAACATATCAATAACAGTTTATATTAAATGGTGGGTGTCTTTCACATCACTGAGCTTGCTCAACAAGCTCTCAAAAACAGTGCCCAGTGTTCAAAGTACAATGTTGTACAATGCTCTTGTCCTAAGATATTAAGAAGTTATTTCATATAGGTCTTTTGAATGCCTTTTTCCTTGAAAATCATCCATTTTTCACTTCATGTCTCCCAAATAATCCTTCCACTAAAGAGTTCATTTAGCTCATTGACAGTTTTGATGCCATCTGAATAATTTTTATTGTTTTTGAAAAGGAAAAATATTTTCAGGAGAATAAGCCTAATCAATCATATTGATAATGACAAAATTTTGTTTAACATTCAAACAACTTGAGATTTCCTGTTTGCTTGGTGACAGGATTTTGTTGTTTTAGAACCTATAATTAAAACCAAACCTTCATGGCCAAGTAGATGCACCAGTGGAAGACGTTGTCCCTGTACAGACACACACCAGCTTATTCATAAGATGAAAATTAGCTTCAGGTTTTTTGAGCTAATAGAATTGGTAATTAGCAAAACCAAAACACAGTTCTGAACATTTGCTCTCCTGTTTCTTCCCTTTTTTTTTTGGCTATTACCTGGAACATTTACATTGCAACTGCCCCTGGTACTGACTTCCCATCCGAAACCTTAATTATCATTAGCAATTATTTATGATATCAAAACATTATATTCTAATTTAAGGCTAGTAAAGTGCTATAGAAAGAAATATATGCTTATGAAACAAAGTTCCTTTTATTAAAACCATTTCAACACTTTTCAACAGCTACTGAAAATAAAAACCACTCCAGTTAGAACACTGTGGATTCTTTAAGAAGCTTTGCAACAATAAAAAGAAAACTATTTAGGCTGATAGGGTAGTATGTTGCATACCATGCTTAATATGCTGCACAGCAGAGAAATACTTGTCCATGCATTATTTCTACTCTCCATTTCAATAGTGTCATAAGTTGACTTGAAAATGATAACTCTGAACATATCACACAGCTGTTTCTAAGTAATTACTACACTTTTTTTCCTTCAGGGATAAACTGTAAAATGTAAATTATGTGGATACTTGCGTGTTAAAAATCATACACAAGTTTCTGAAAGATGTTCTTCATGAATCTTTGCATCATGCTGGCCTACTCCTCCAAGTACTTGAAGGACCCATCTGTAAACCAGGATGGGCTAAAACTTGTTGATTTGCTTACATTTCATTTTTAAAAATCTTGTGACTCCAAGATACATGTGTATCCCAAAGAATTTTCAATGGGATTTCAAACCAGGTCTCCTGAGTGGGTGAACAGCTTCCAGCTGAGTGACTGGTCAGTCAGGCTCCAGTCTGTCTTAGCCTTTGCATTTGGGCTTTGGCTAAAGATACAGCTGAAAAGAAATGAGTCTTCTCTTACAAAATGAAGCAGGCTACCTTGGAACTGTCCCAGTTCTCCAGAACTGCTTGGCTTCAGTTATATGCCTCTGATCACAGAAAGGTAAAAACAGTGAAATGTCATTTCTTTCAGTCTTGAGGTTTATTGGGGGGGGAAGGGGGGGGGAAGGGGGAGAGAGGGGAGGTAAGTTTTAAATGTCCTATCTATCAAAAGAGCAGGAAGATTCTAAATTTTGAATAACCTTGATGCAGATGGAAAGCAGTAAAACAGTTCTATCTGAAGTTTGAGAAGAAGCTTCACGTTACCATCACAGAGCTGACAAGAAGTGACAAACGTTTGCTTCATCCTATAACCTGTTTAAAAACCAGAAGGGGACAAAATGCAATGTGTCTATCACAGGCATGCTGTTCAGGTTTCAAGTGGTAACTCATAATCTCAAATACAGAATTTTAAAATGAAGAAAACCTAGGTGTCCATTTCTATTAAAAGATGCAAACTCATTGTGATAGCCCTGTCATCCAGTCTTATCCCCAGCTCCCAAAACTTGCACAAAGAATGTTGCAATCAGCTTCTGGATGACACAAAATCTCTCAGGCCCTGACAGGCATAATCCTTTGGTAAAATAGGCTTCTTTACCTGTGATGCTATCACCTGTCAAAAGAAGTGATGTGATGCCACATCAAGGACAACATATAATATGATTCAGATATAGAATTTTAAAGAAAAAAATATCTATTTTGTATAAGTAATTTGATTTAGAGATTTCTGACAAGTGCTGTCATTATTTGAAGTACTTATGACAAAGTACATAATTTGTCAATATAGTAAAGATATCTGCAGATAGGTTATCTGTGAGTAGTCAAAATAATTGTGATTAAACCACTTCCTAGTTATTGTTTAGATGATGATACAGTAAGAATGACAACACAATGCAGTTAGTGACATTTAGAACTCTTGGAAATATTTCAAATGTCTCTGTAGTCATGTTTATGGAGAAATAGTTTTTGTTTTGATTTTGACATCACAAAGGTGTTTAGTACTGTTTCTTTCCCTTTGGTCCTGTCACCGAGAGTCTCAAGCCTTGCACAAGATGTCCCACTAGTCTAATATTACTGTTCTGTCCTGTGTATTTTCTAGAAGAGACACATAGCTCCTGCCATTGTTTTATATCCATCTGGGTCCTTTCATAGTGTCTCAGGATGATTGAAAAAATAGTATTATCTGATGTGGTTTACATCATTTTTCTGCAGGATTTCTGACAGTTCACTACATTTACCCATTTATTCCATACATGCATAGATTTTTAAGTAGAGAGAAGACCCCTCTATGATCATCCAGTTCATCCTCCTGCACAAAACAGAGCCCATAATTCAGGCTTCAAGATTAAAAAATATTTTACAAGCACAGCCTATCTTTAAAAAAAAAAAAAAAAAAAAAATCTATTTTCTAGTTAATGACCTCAGGAATCAGCAACTCCATCATATCCCCACAAAAGGATCATGGAATGGCAGAATGGTTTGGGTTGGAAGTGACCTAAAAATTCATCCAGTTCCAGACTGGAACCTACCAGTTTCAACTTTATTTTGAAAATATGATGTCTGTTAATGGTGTCTGTTAATGACATATTTTATGTCATACACATGTGATAAAGGATCTAGTTGATCTAATCACTTCCCACTTAAAGGCAAGCTTTAGAGCTCTCTCATAGTTAACTTTTCACACAGGGATAAATTACATTTGGCTTCACTATGTTGACAGTCTAGGTATTTTCAGAATTATATTTTTCAAGAGTACATTTTCACCTCTCCCCTCCCTCATTTAAGTATGGCAGAGCTTTTTATTCCTTGAGGCATGACTTTTCATTTTAATAAAGAAAAGAGCTGAATCTTCTATGTGACAAACTTGCAAAATGATAAAAACTTCTCTACTGAATTAAGACCTTCTTTAGGACATACTATTTTTTTCATTCAGCCTTTTAGAAGACTTTGTCCTCTGACCAAGCCATAAACACCATGCTTTTTATTACAGTATTTTTTCCAGTTCCTCCAGACTCTACTATAAAACTAAAATGACATTTCCACAAGGTTATAATTTGTTCTCTATTTTGAACACAATCTTTGCTCCATAGCCTTACTAATGCTTTTAAATAGCTATTAATCAAGTTCTAATACATATGACTGTCTGCTTCTGGGAAGTGCAAAAGATTGTGGCTGGAACTCTTCTGTTAGTTCAGTATACAATCAGTATACCAATTAAAATAAAAGCTTTAAAAATGTATGTATGGACTCACATATTCATGTTCTACATGAACAGTCTCCATCAGACACACTGATCCAAGCACAGCATTGTTTAACAGACCTTTGACACATTCAGTTCATTGATTGAGGATACTTATTGAATTCTCATGGTGCTGACAGACTCATGAGTCTGTAGAAGAAGTATGACCACCAGAATGCACCCTTGAACTTGGGAGGACAGCACACAGTAGATCATTATAACAGCTATTTGAGAGTCATTGTCTTCTGGTATTTTAATAATGCTGGTTAGTATTACAGTAAAAATAATGTGCTTGAACTTTGGAAAATGCCATTAAACTTGTGTGGCACCTTCAGAATTTCATCCTCTCCACCTAAAACTTATTATATGAGAAGACTGATTCATCTGTTGATTGGATTTTATACAGCTACGATAATTCTTTGCAGAGAAGGATGAAAAATACTCCAGAGCTTTCATGATCTAGCTAAACAAAAAACCAAAACAAAAAAGCATTCTAGTATCTCTTTAATTTCAAAATACTCAGAGGCTTATAGACCTGACATTTTTTAATCAGAACAGAACTACTCTTTCAAGCCATCCAAATAACTCCTATTCTCTCTTTCAAATTGCAGGAAAAAAAGCCCAACAGTTAAACATTTTCAAAGCACTATGTAAACAGAACAGGCAGTACACAGCCAGAACAGACATCGAGGAGGAAGTTCTGAGCTCTTAGCTCCTATACTTGTATTCTTAGTTCTCTGATGATGGATCCCAAAACCTGTCTTGTGCTACCACGCTTAGAGATTCATGCTGTAGCTACTGTAGCTATTCAAGTATGACTGGGTGGCTACACAGAACCTTAATGAAAGTGGCTCAATTCTGGTTGACTGAGGTGAGATTTTTTTTCTTACAAAGGGCTACTTTGTAGGACTGCCACAAGACTTGTAAGAATTTTTGCATCTTTATTTCAATTGAAATTGGACAATGTGTGAGGAAATAGCATGACTGCAGTCTGAAAATGTCACACCAAGTACGAAAGATCTTAGAGAGTGAACGACTTCTGTAGCTGAGGTAAGAATCTTTCCGCTAAGATTTCCTGTTCAAAAGGGAACCTAAGAGGCAGTGATCAATCTGAATAGCATAGGTAACTCAGGGAGGATGAGTATGAACAGTTACTTCAAGACTTCAGAAGCAACCAAAAAACTGACACACATGCTCATGAAGTGAACAATCATTTGCATTCTACAAGAGCCCAAATTTCCAAAAGACATCACAATTCAGAGGTTTTGAGACAGGTGATGTTGAAGGTGAACACACAGGTGATCACAGCATAGCTGGCATTAGCAAGGCTCTTGAAACGTAGAACAGTGTTCCAAAAATACCCAAAGGCTGTAGAGGTATTTTTAAGGCACAAAATAACTCCAATAACGTAAAACCCAGTGTCATCTTATGTGAGCCTCTTCAGTCGATTCATGTTAGCAATCAGAGCTGCCTCGATGCTGTCTGAGCAAATGCCTAAACAGGAGTACAAAGGAACAACAAACCAAAAACATATGAGAAGGGGAGATAGGATAACCATCAGGTAAATTGTAGCTAGAAACAATGATGAACTTCTTTTAGAAAGGACAAAAAGAGAAAAGCAGAAAATATTGAATAATTCAGAAATATATATGATATCTCAAAGTTCAAGAGTGAGAACCATGTATATCAAATGTGTTTCCATAAAGATAAGAAGGGAACAAAACATTAGTAATGTCACAGTAGGAACTTATTTCTTATGATCTGCTCAGAAGAAAATAAAATACTTTCTTCTGGAAAAAAAATGAACAAACAAAAAACCCCAGAAGAAGCAAAGGCTGTGTGCTCCTAAAAGTAAATATTTTTGCCATGGTGTCTCTTGGAAAAGCACATCAGTAGCCCACAGAACTGTCCCCTTTGATGTCAAACCCAACTCTTAGAGGTACATGGAGGAAATCGGTCTTGGAAAGGCTACAGTACATTTGATTAGTGAGGAGAAACAAATTTCAGGATTTTAACAGCCAGCATGGCTGCTTCAGAATCTCTTTTGTGATCTAAAAATCAAAAAAGTATCCTTAGACTGAAACCCCAAACCTCTATTATTATGATAGCTTGTTTAGTTGGTTTTATGCCAATATAAACAACAGATACAGAAATAATTTTAAAAATTCTATTTATTTAAGTTGACAGATCAAACTTTTTAGAGTACCCTACTCCTGGAACCTCAATATCTAAAAACCTACTGAAAAAAGTAAAGGGCTAGAAGAATAGCAAAAGGAATAGCCAAAGAATTGATGGACTGCCTTCCTAACTTTGGAATCTATGAAGAGCAAAGAATTACACAATCACTTTATGAAATAATCAATCAGTATTTTTGAAGGTGTGCATAAACATGCAACAGTCACTTGACAAGAAAAATTGAGTTAAACAGCTACCATTTTTATTTCTTGACATTTTAAATAACTTTCCATTACAAACAAACATTTCTCGTAGGAAAAATTATAAAGCTGGTTATCTATTGGTAAGTTTTTCCAATAGCTAATTTACTCTCAGTATTTAATGTTATTTTATTTCTGCCCTAAATTTTCTGAACTTGAGCTTTCATTTCTAAGACATTTTTAATATATATATTTAAACCTTTCTCTGGTAGATTGAAGGCTCATCTGTTAGTAACTTTCTATTACACTGACATTTAGAGGAAAATCTGATCACCATATTGTATTTGACAAATACTTCAAAACTTACCTTCTTGAATATTTCCTCTATGAATTACATTTTCTCTTTAATCTTTCTTTAATAATTCTTCATTCAACTCACTAAACTTCTCTATATTTTTTAACATTCATCCTCAATTGCAGACATTGGAAATGAACACAGTACAGGGATCAGTATTGACACAGAGAGTTCAAACAAGAACAAAAACCTATTAGAAGCCAGAACAACCAGGTGCCTGTTCTTGAAGCCCAGCATCATTAGAAACTCAAAGACACAAAGGAGTAAGAAAAGCTCATTTCCAATACAGATAGGTTATATCCTATATGGGCAGCATCCTTCACTAGTGAGGCATTTACAATATTTCCTTCTGTAAAAACCTCTAGCCAGTGACAGTAACTCCTGGTGAGACCCTATCACTGGAAAGGCTAAAGTCCTGAACTGGGTGAATAGACATAATAAAGTCTTTCTCCTGCTTGCTGTTAATTCATCACCATCATTTCAAGAACATTGGTTAGGATTACAGCTGATTAATGCCTTATTTGTTGAGTTTAAATCACATAGGAAGAAGTTCAGATGACCATCTGGAAGTATGTTACTAAGGATGTGTCCACGAGTGGGCCAACAAAAGAGGAAAACCACATGAAACACAATAATTTGCAAATTTCTTTGAGAAGGGCTTTTAATTATTTTTTTTTTAATTGGAGGGATGAAGAAGATGAGATTGTGAACTTTCACTTTCAAGTATCCAGCAAATTTTTAGCTTCCTTACAAGACCTTTTGTCTTGTTATTAGAAAATATTTTTACTTTAAAATGTTTTTTTCTAATTAGTATGTGTACTCCACTCATTTCTTCCTCCTGTACACTTTTCAAAGCAAAGTGTAAATCTGTTGAAGTTCCATATAAAGTTTGCTTTATCTGGGGCTGCATCATGGGAGTACTAGTGGATCAGCTGAAATAAATTTGTTTAGTTTGAAATGAAATAAATTATCAGGCCATGGCTTTTGGTTCTCTATCCTGGTCAACTAAGTAATGTGCATTTGCTGTACCCCCTTTTTTATACACGGAACCAATCTAGCATGAAGAGCTTTGAAGTCAGCCACTTACAGTACCTGAAAAGGAATGCACTTAAACTCTACTTCTTTATTTATTAAACAGGTAGGGGCTGGTGTGCAAGCAAAAGGAAAAGAGGAATCAATGAATAGAGCAAGCTGGCAAGTGGATTTAGAAGATCAAATGCCCACCTTTTGTCCACAGAAAGTGCATACACAAACATAGGAGGAATGGAAATACCTCACTGGTCTAAACTGAATTGCCACCATTTTATTGTCATCTTTCAATCTTCCTTAAACTCTTTGGGAATCTGCAAATAACAGCAACTATATTCTGTTCATGACATTTTAGAAGAAGATTGATGTATACTCTTCTCCCATTCTAAATGCAGTGCTGGGATGCCACAACCCTTTGTGGGGCCATGATTTTCAAAAGTAGCATAGAAACAGTGCTGCAATCACTCAAAATTACACTGAGCTCTATAGTCCTCTATTACAGTAATTTTTCAATACTTCCCATCCCTACTTTTACAGCACAGTTGCACTCAGAAGATCATAACAGGCCTCAGATAATAGAAATAATACCGGTTATTGTAATCCCTCTGACACAAGCTTGCCTAGCAGTAGCCAGAGTAGCCTCCCATTAACTTTCCATTATACTTAGTGTCATTTTGCTATTGCTGTGCTATTACTCTCAACATGTCTCACTGCAAAAAACAGCCTCTCTATTTTATAGTGAGGTATCAGCTAAACATCAGTGAACATCCTTGTAAACAGGCAGGGGAGTGTGCAGGGACAAACTCAAGCACTAATTAGCAAGAAAACAGGCAAGACATGAAACAAGGAATCTCCTGCATAAAAGTGAATCCAACTGACCCCCTGGATTTCTATCAGAGTGATGAAGTATCTGGTGAAATAAAAACATTTCCTCACATGCAGACACTGATTGAGTTTTCTTTTTATATTCATCTCCTGGTTACTGATTAAGTAAATTTTATGTGTTTTCAGCTATGACAGGTTATAATCTCTAATATTGACTCAGTTGAATGGCCTCATCAGTAGAGCGGATTAGTTCATCACTCCATGTGTCACTTCTACCTGCTATGACATAATAAGGCCTTTTTTCTGGTGATGATTTAATGAGGGAAGCTCAGAAGTGCAGCATATATTTTTCATATTCAAATTCACTTGTAACCCAAAATATTTTTTTTAAATAAGTGCTGGTTGATTGGTGAGTATATTTCCTAAATAATGTTTATATGCTGTGTGTAACAGCACAATGACAAATAGAAATGAAGGCTAAATCTCATTTTGAGAAAAAAGCTTCTTTTAACAATCTGTAAGGCACTTTGAGCATCTTGTGAGATTATGCTGGTTTTAAAAATAAATTTAAAAAAAAGGATACAGGATGCGAATTCAAGAATTTACCTTCTTAGGTATTTCCATTATCATAAAGTAGCAGTTTTCATTAAAATCCAGACAGATTGGAAAGTAATAGATACAGCTTCTTACTTTATTCACATTGCATATTCCTCTCGTATAACTTATTGATATGAAATCGTTGCAGTTTTGGTGGTAATGCTAAGAAACAGTAGACTAGGAATGCAAATTTATTTTTGCAGCCTGAGAGGTCCACTCAAAAACATTTGTCTAGCACTCATTCAGCTTCATTTTTATACAGTTTCCCTCCATGGTCACTGCAAGCTACTAGCACATTATTCAAGCTGATGCCAACCTGATGCGAACATTCATGGGTTCAGTGACTTAGGAAACAATCACAATTTACATCAGCTGACAAGCAGTCAACAGAAATGGGCCTGTATTCATATAAAACCAAACCGTATAAATAATTTTTGCAATTAAGGAGAATACAAGTTGAAAATGTACACTTGCTGAAGAAACGTGGCATGTATTTATTCAGTCCACCTCACAGTGATGAAAGGCTGAGTTATCTATTTTAAATGGTGCATTTAACACTCAGATTTGTGATGGACATGGTGTTGTGGATAGAACATATTTTATTCTCATAAGACAGGAGTTCTTTGGGTCAAACCTATGTGCTTTTTGTACAGCAAGACTTTGAATATCATGGCCACTGCTAGAAATATATAAAAATGAATAATGCATTTTCCTTGGAAGACACTTCAGGTAGAATGGGTTGAGAAATGCTATATAAAAAAACTAAATGCATAAATGCAAAGGTACTTCAATCAAATTCTGCCCCTAAGCTTGACTCAGCCAGGGAAAACAGGTACGAGAAAAATAAATACAGATCCTGTGTATGTTTCATGTTTAATTTTCCTTTTTGTTGCTGTATAGATAAACAACAAATTTAAATTGGAAGGTTCTTTTGATAACATGTAAGCAACTATTATGATAAATAACCATTCTCCAAATCTTAAGGAAAAAAGTTAGCTTGAAACACTTCTGTAGACTCATAGAGTTACACTTTGAATTTAGATTTTGTCAAGCTGTACTCTTCATGAATGCAAGTCTATATACTTGTATGCAAATCACATAGGTAGATAGTCACTGACCACTGACTTTTTATACTAATACTACTTATTTGTACCTACAGGTTGGCCAGAGAGGCTGTAAAATCTCTCTCCTTGGAGATATTTCAAAATCCATGTGGACATGGTCCTGGGTAATCTGCCTTGGTGGCCCTGCCTGAGCAGGGGGTTGGACCTGTGGAGGCTCCTTCCAATCTCACCCAGTCTCTTATTATGTATATGGAAAGATGGCTTCATCTACAAAAATTATAGCTATTATTAAGATATCTAGTTATGTAGCCACATGATTTAGATAAATGTGGAGCATTAACTACAACTTCAGTTGTTTGGTGATCTTCTAATAAAAATTGAAGATGTACCAAACCCCTGAAATACACTGAAAACACTGAATGCTATTTGAAGATTGTATATGGTAAGGAGGGGATAAATGTTTCCTTAAAGAAAGATCTCCCAGTTAGGCTGAAAGAGAACTTGCTTACATTACCCATCTACATCACAGCAATTCATTTCACATTTGCATGTTCTGTTTGTCAAACACTGAGATATTTTCCCCCCAAGTTTATTTTAGTCATTACACGATAGATATAGTCATTTTGGTACACAGATATGAAAACTAGGAACTTAAACTGGAAATAAAATGTTAAAAACCTGGTTCATATCTAAATTTCATTGTTCAATTTGATATTTTGCTTCAGTCCATTCACCTTGCATGTGCCTCCCATTTCTCTCCCACTGTAATTACCTTCACTGTTTATTGCACACAAGCCATTTCTGTTACTAATCCACACAATTTCCGCATGAGATATAGGAAACGCAACAGCTGTTATTGATCTATATTTCAGTAAAGTATTTAATGTTATGCCTCAAGGGAAAATATTAGCAAAATGTTATAAGGTAGGTCCGGAAATTATTACAACTGGAAAGGAACAAGCAAGCGAGAAAAGAAAAATCCTGAGCTTAGAAAAGGTTAAAAATATTTTATTCCTCAAGGTTCAGTTTGGACCCATCTTGTAAAACATACTCACTGTAAAAGAGAATTCTTTTAAATAAAAATAAAGAGTGTTCTTGCCAATTGTGATGATGGAAGAAATTCAGGCTATTTCATGAATGCAGAAAAGCTCAGGATACCATACAAAAGAACTGCATATCCTTGAGGACTCATGTAACACAAACAGAATGGAGTTCAGTAGTGCAACAAAGGCAAGGCTAGAGAATCGGAAACTATTAGCAAAAGAATATTCTAGAGTTGAAAGAACACAAAATAGAAAATATGAAAGAATCAAATGTTTGGCACTCTGGGATTCGGAGTGAGATGACCAAGTACAATGCTGGGACATATCAGTCAGTGAGAAGACTTAAAGAAGCACAGCAGACATACAGAAATATTAGTGCTATTCAATCTGCACTCCTCTATGGAATACATCCTATGTATTCAAAGAGTAGTACTGCAAATTGAAACTAGATTCAGAGATGAGTTCTCTGAATGATCAAGAAAATGGACTCTTAGCAGAGCAAAGATGACCAGCCTCTCGTTTTTACCCCAGCAAAACCGAGGTCAAGTGTGAAAGGCAGATTCACTTTGAAGGGAATCTGAAATCCCAACTAGAAACTCAAAGCACAACTGGGTTTCATAGAAGAAGAGTTCAGGAGACACCTTTTTACACAGTTTGATGCTTGTAACAGAAAATTTCTGTCTCCATTTATGTGAGTGAAAAGTAATTGCCTTTGAGGTACATGCTTGCAGATATGGAGTATATAACTGTAGAGAGCTTTGTAGCAGTTTACACCAGCTAGGAAATGAAACAATTTCTATAGCATATCTGTAAACCAGGAATTTAGGAGATTGTATTTTTCTTTACTTCTTGCTATGTTGTTTTTATAGCACATCAAAGATCTCTCATTTGAATTAAATCGACAAAGAAGCTTATTACCTCATCAGCTTATTACACCCAATTATAGAACCTGAGCTGCTTTGTTAAGGTATTCATTAGCCTTTTCAGAACTTACAGTAAGAAATATAATCAAATAGAGGTGGTAGGGTGCATTCTGAAATGAGAAAAGTTGTCATGTACAGTAAATTTTAATGCACTGACTTTTCTTAAATTAGCTAGTTTTATTAAATTGAATTAGGTGAATTTATTTTAATCAGCACCAGCTCTACAAAACAGGAATTATTCTGCACTGTAAAAATAGTATATGTTGTCTGGAAGGAGTGTTACAGACTATTTTGACTTGTATTAAAATTAAAAGGGTAGCACTTGTTAAATTTATTCTTTTTAATTTTGTGCCAGGTGAATTTGCATTCTTAAAGGAACGGCATAAGCAATTATAAGTAGACCTAATTAAGTTCTTTAGTATTTATCATTCTAGAAGTACATAACATGCTTAAAAATAAGTAGAGTGAAATAGCAGACAGTTTATAGAGCAATTTTACCAAAATAATCAGTAGCTACCTTACAGCACTATCTTAGTAAATAGCCCTGTGAGAGTTCATTGGATATGAGCTGAAGCCAACTGCTGGGGAAGTCTGGGGTACTGTCTGAAGCCTATAAATCTAGAAAAATCCTCCTGTGAAGGTCAGTCTGCTTAAGAAAGTTGAAGAAAGGGTTCTTGGAAAGGGGTAGTTGAATGCAACAGCTAATTTGATTAGTCTCCTCAAAGATGCAACGTCTGGGATCTAGTCCCTTTTCCAATGAAAATTTAAATATTCTGTAGGTAATGAAACAGCTTCAACAGGAAGAACTGAGAGACCTCAGAACACTCTATAGATTGACATTTTTGAAATATACTTGGGATAAGAGAAATTATTTTGAACCTTTATTGTGAAAGATAAACATGGATCCTTTTGATCTTTTTCTCCTTGACATTTGTCCATATATTGTGTTGCACACATGAAATTTTCCTTCCTAAACACACCACTTCAACTGAAACTATTTTCGATGATTTATTTTTTAGACATCATTGCAATCTCAGTTATCTCTTCCAGACCTCTTTTAGCTCTTCCTTCCAAATCTCTAACATATCTCCAGTACATCATTCCTGACTGTGGGAGGACTCAGCTGGAGGTAGTTTCAGAACAGTGTATTTTGGGCTTAATCAGAAATGAAAGATGCATTATTTCACCCACAATATGGTTGTTGTCTTCACAGAGATTTTCTGTTCTCTCTCACTTTGTCCTGTTCCTTTTGTAGTTGTAGCACTTTATTGGAGGGGTTACCAATTTCAAAAATACCAAATTCAGTTGGTGTTCACACACAGTTCTCATTGTTGCTGAAATTTGTAAGGTGATACTTAGAAGCCTTATGCAGCTGTGTTCTGTTGCACAGTATCAAACTATTTGGAAAAAATTGCAGCTGTGCATAAAATACTTAACCAGGTTAAATTTTTAAGCACTGTTAACACTCATCATTTAATCTTGTGCCCTGACAGGGTTGTCAAATTTTTGAAACTCTCTGGTGTACTGTCATCAAGACTCAGTATAATGATGCAGTTTTTTAGATTGAAATACCAACTGATAAAAATCACAATTACTGCTGTATTTGCCCTATTGTCCAGAAATAAGACAGTAAATTGAGGGCTTTATGGAATATATAGCATTTACTTGCCGTAAGTTTGGCAAGTTGGTTTCTACCTCTTATATCAAATCCTTATAACCTGTCCCAATGATAACAGCCAGTTAATCACCACCAATTATTCAAGGGATTATTTCACATGCATAATTACAGTTTTTGGTTCACCAATTCCCTGTAAAATATTGACTTATAAAAGCTCCTGTTAACCTCACCTTGCTGTAAAATATGTTATTAAATGACCAGAGCTATTAGTAAAGAGAACTAAAGGCCAGTATTTGAAGGACAGAGACAACTACCTCCACATTTAAATGTCTCTGGTACTACATGAAAATGTATATGAAGCCAAGGCCAATTAACTGATTGCATCCTGATTCTCAGTTGCTGATGTTGACCTCATAAAGTTCAACAAAATAAAATGTGAAGTCCTGTGTCTTGGATGGAGGAATCCCACACAAGGAGTAGAGATGTGGGGCCAGGCAGAGAGAAAGTGACTCTGCAGGAAAGACCGGAGTGTGCTGGTGGACATCTTGAACCAGAGCCAGCAGTGTGCCCTTGAAAAAAAAATGGCCATCTGCATCCTGGGAAGAATTAGCAAGAATGCAGCCAGAATCCTGAGAGAAGTGATCCTTGTCCTCTATTCAGCACTTGTGAGGCCATATTACAAGTGTTGTGTCTCATTTTGTGTCTCTGAGTTCAAGCTGGACGTAGGTGCACTGGAATGAGGTCCTGTAAAGGGCTAGAAAGGTGGGGGTTGGATGGAACACACGGAGCTTGAGGAGAGGATAAGAGCTGTCCTTGTTTAGTCTGGAGAAAAGAGACACGGGGGAGACCTTATTGACATCTGCAACCATGTCGTAGGAGGATGTGGAGAAGAAGCTTCCTTGAGAGGATACAGGCAGGACAACCGGCAAAAACCAGATGCTGGAGTGTGGGGAATTTTCACTAAATATAAGAAATAAATCTTTTCACAATGAAGGTGGCCTGATATGAACAAGGGTCCAGAGGACTTGTTGAACCTCTATCCTCAGAGTTATCCAAAATGCCTGTACAAAGTTCTGAGCAAACACAAAACCCACTATGCCGTGCCTTGAATACCAGTTAGAACCAGAGATAACAAAGGGGCTCTCACAACTGTCTGTGAGTCTTCTGGAGACTGACAAAAACTTCTGCACTCTTTTATTAATCTACTGTAGATGTGTAGATCTTTATGCCTTAAAGTCTTTTCTTCTGGTAATTCACTAGCATGCAATTCTTGCATTAATAAAATTTTTGCTCACAATAAGTTCCAGGAGTGCTACTAAGCCAGTAACCAGTATGTATTAATGGTTTTCAAAACTTGGCTCCTAAAATATAGCAACATTTGTTAATAAAAGCCTCCAAAACTTAGAGCAGATGCTCACTTCATTTATTTTCAATGATTCAGTTATTATTCCTCTGCTAGGAAGAGCATTTAAAAAGAGCTATCCTGGCTCAGTGCAAGGGTAAGACATAACCTGGGAAAGCCTTCCATGACACATCTACCAGCAAAGCCTCCCAATGCGTTTCACTACATGAAATTCTGGTTTTGGTGTTAATTTATTTTTTATTGGATTTTGATACAGATTTAAGCATTGTTGGAGATTAGAAAAAGAAATTGAAAGAAAGAAAAATAGGGAAAGAACAAAAAAATAGCATCTGAAATGCAAGTCTGATGCATAACCCCAAAATGAATCAAACCAGCATAAAAGACAGGATAATCTCAGGAAGCAGTGGGGAAAAAATTGTTTACTTTGGTGTGGTTTGTAGTCATTTTGATTTTGCATGTAGTTCTGCTACTTCAAATATAGAGCCTCTGGGCATAGAAGAAGCATTCCTCAAAGCATCCTCTTCTTTCCTTGTTCTCCCAAAAAACTCTTTGGTCTGCATCAACAAACTCTTTTGGCTACATCCTCCACTGAACAAACGTTCTGCAGTGTTCAACACCATCAAAGAGAAAATGAAAGACAAAGGTGCAATCCTTGTCTTTCAGTACCTTTGAGCTGCAACTTTGCTTGGGGAAGTTGTCAATTTTCCTCCATCTCCCAGTGCTCTCTGCCTACTGTTGACCTATCACACCCTCACACCCAAGAGCTGCATTCCCAGTCCCTGGTGTTTTACACTCTCCTCACCATCTCGCTCTCTTTATGAGATAAGGAAAGACTGAAAATTCACAGGGAGCTCATGTGTAGAAGGGAAACTGTCGATGCTGTCTTGATTCGTTATGTGAAGTATTGCAACTTTTTGACTCTAGCAGATGAAAATTTGAAAGAAGGAATATTCCTACACTGATCAAGTTTTTTCTTAAATGTTTCATATTAAATTAAAAAATGTGAAATAATGTGAAACCAGCCAGGTGACAGCTCATGATATAAGAGATGGCTAGAAAAGAGCAAGGTTTTGGGTTTGGATTTTTTTGTTCGTGGTGGGATTTTTTTGGGGTTTTTTTTTTGTTGCTTGGTTTTTTAAAATTAAAGTACAAAAGCACTGTACATTTGGAGAGACTTAAGGATGATTTTTACAACTGAAATGTCACAAGATTATAGGTTTGCTATTATTCATGATGTTTAGGTGACAAAAACTGGCACATGGACAATTCAAAAGAATGTGCTTTAATATATTTTTGAAATTAATATCTGCAACAGTGTGCTGACTGAATTTGAAGAATGTTAAGAAAATTAGTCCTGCATTCCCGAGGTAATTCAGAATTCAAAACATATTATCAAAGACCATATAATGAGTTAGTTCCATATATCAAATCAATTTTCATCTGTTTGGCTCAAATGTACAAGTGTTGTCAGTGTCACAAATGATCTCCCACCAGCAATGTCATGTCCTTCACAGCAAATGTGCTCTGGGAGAACAAGTAGCTTATAAAAAAAAGTCCTCTCCCCTTCCACTAAATAAAAAGCTAAATTCTTTGCAGTAAATTATTTGGTTCTGCTTTCATAGTCATACACCTCTGAATACATCACATACAATTTAGTTCAGCCAGGAATTTCTGTAAGAGGCAGAACTGCACGGTGAGGGTTTTTCCATTTGTGGCAAGTGACAAAAGTTAAGCAGGAGGTGAGGAGGTACTGAGGGAGCACAACAGGATCGTAAATGAGTACACTTTTAATTTTTTTCCCATATTAACTTAAAGTATCATAAGCTTCAGTGGAAAGCTGGAACTATGTGTTGTCATGGATGACAGCATGCATTGAATGTGCTATTTTAGGAGGCTGAGGAAGCCAAGAAGAGCTGGGGAGAGAGCTACTCCTGTGCTTAGAAATAAAGCAGAAAGGCCAAGGGTGCAGAACAATTGTATCATTTGCTTGGCATGTTCAGGAGAGGTTGGTTTATCATCAGCAGCAACCATCTGGTTGGAGAGAGGTTGGGACTCTCTCCTGACAAGTGTCAGGGCACTGCAGGTGGATGCATGGCTGCAGGAATAACCTGACTTTCTGGCCATAGACAGCAGGCACCTGTTTGAGGCAATGTGCTCGAGGAGAAGGTTTCAAACCCCCACTTCCTGACTTCTGGTAAAGATTCCAAACACCGTTCAGGCCCTGCTGGGACTTAAGGATTCATCTTACATGACAGATTATTACTGTTTGGGGGCTGAGGGTAGAAAAATCCCAAAAGGAACCCTAGAATATATCACTCCTCACTTAATTTCATAGTGAACTACTACTTCACAAAGAGCAGAATATAAGCTTATCAATTTCCTCCTTTCAATTTATACATCATCCTTTTAACTTGAAAATAAGCTTTTAAGCAGACATACATGAAGAAAAAACCCCTCTAACTAGCTTGATCTAGCTGCTTTTCTGAAAACTGGAAAAATAAGAACTGAAAAAGAGTAAAATAAAATTGAATGATTTACACAACTCTGCCTCTTGGTCTGTGGTCAGCAGTCACTCTGTGTCCACCTTTTAAGAATGTTCTTAAGTAGAATTTCACAGGACTGTAGACATTTTAGTAGATGAGGAAGAAAAAAGTAATTGTTCTGCTCTGATCCTATTCTTCCTCTTGGAAAAGAAAGGAAAACCATTATCTAAGGAAATCACTTGTCCACAGGAATGGATGTGGCAGTTGCTTTATCCAGCAATCCAAATATGAGAAGCTCCTTTAATTCAATCCCCGAATAAAAGAAGCATCTGTGAGTGCTGTCACATTACATACTGTTCTTTGGAAATTAAATAAAACAAATTATTTCATCACCATTTGAACTTGTTTCTCATAGTCATGTTCTAGGGAAGGTGAGAATTTAGTTATCTGTTAATGAGCTGAATATATTTTGAAAAAAGGAATACTACAATGATTCTGGATCATCCTAATGCTGAAATACAGGTATACAGCAGATGGGGCAGAGTGTTCATAAGTAAATTAAGCTTTATTACTTTTCCTTTGTGTTTGCTTAAAGCATATTTGTGAATTCATAAAAATAATTCCTCTGGCTAAATGCACTTTTTAATTAGCTGATGTTCAGTGATACAGAGAAGTGTAATATCTGTGACAAGACTGGTATCCAATTGTTCATGTAATTCAGCCTCTGCATTGTTGCTAGGGAATATATTCACTTCTCATCTGTTTTTCAACATGTTAAACTATTCCTAATGTTTATATTAAGGTTACCATGTATTTCAGGTGACAACAGGTTTATTTCCAGCTTAAGTCTTTGTATATGAACAATACAGAAGTCTGTGGCACCTACCCTTAACACTTGAGTAAGTTATAAAAGGCTGGTCTTCATTTTGGCGTGTTCTGTATCAATTACTCACTCTTATTCAATAGTTAATCTAATATAAACTTCTCAAAAGAAATGGTCAGGTTGCACAGTGAAAGCCTTCAAGAATGGATTAGCCTACTGCTGCAAGATAGAATTTGGAGAGATTTTTTTTGTTTCATTCTGCAAAATGGCTGTTTGCTCTGTGCTGATAACCTGTCTCAGCACCTTTAGAGCTGAGACTTGACGCATGCTCACAATCAAATCTTACTAGACTGAGAATAAGCTGCAGTTGTGCAGTGCTTAATTTTTTTTTTAAATATGTCCTGGGGTGATGCTATGAAGCCGCTTTATTCCTTAACCCTCCACTCAATGCCCAAGGGGCAGTTGACCGGTTCAGCCCAAGGGCTCAGGGGGTCTTGGCAGGGCCCAGGAGGGAGTGTGCCAGGAGCACTGTGCTGCTTTTTGGTTTCCTTTGTGTTCCAGCTAGCTGGGAAAAGGTTCTGTTGGGGTTTTTTTCTTGTTCTTTTTTCCCTTTCCTTCCCCTTGCCTCACTTCCTCCCTTCCTTTTGGTCCGGGGAGCCTGTGGGGGCAGCCCCGGCAGGCCCACGGGGTGGCCCCCGCTGGTCTGAGTCCACGTGTCTGTTCCCTCTCTGGGAATTTGCTGTACTTTGAGGGGTTTTTTTAATCCTGTCCTACCCTGTTTTGTTCCTGTGTTAATAAACAGTTTGGTTTCTTTTTCCCACTTTCACTTCTTGTGACCCATTTGTCTCACTGGTAGAGGAAAAGGGGAGGCCCTTTCCTCCTGAAGTTTTGTCTCCAAAACCGAGACAAATATGGTCATGTATCTAGAGAAAGATATGTGATCTGAACTCCTCAAAACACTGAGCATTCAGACTTTCAGACTCTGAAAATGCATAGCAACACTAGAGTTTCTAGTCTGGGAAGAAAATTGCCATTCAGGGAAATTTTCTTTAAAGGCAAAGGTCTAAATGTGATAATTTATAAAATATGTTTGTTTTTCCTTACTGAGTTTCTTCTAATTATTATTGTTTGTTCTTTTTTTAATTTTCCCCAGGATCCATGCAGATTGCTAGCAAAATTCTTCTGTATATAAGTAATAGAAACCAAAAACTGGAGAATAATTTAAAACTGAACAATCCTCTGTGGAAATAAGTAGTTATCTCAAGAGAATTATTTCATGAAAAGGTAATAAATCTATTCAGTAAGCAAACAGATGAAAAACAATAAATGAGCCATAAGTACACGAAGCCATAAAAATTTAGCAGAACTGCCATCCAAGGCAGCAAAACAACTAATCACAGTGTGTAAGAAAAAAACCCACTCTCTATTAGGAGTTTCAGCTGCTACTGGGTGTGAAGGATGTTTAGGTTTGCTATATAGAGAGTCATTTTGCTGGAGATGCACAACAAAGATGGAACTCTGAAGACTGTATGAAGCTTTCAAATGCTGTTTGAGAGTTGATGAAATACAGTTTTATTTTCACAGACTGTTCTTTGTGTAATAAATGTATCAACAATTGAATATGCAACTTCTACATATAGTTGGCATGAGTGGCATGATAATAACAGACACTGAAACAAGTTATGGAAAGCACATTTGGAGAAGGAAGTAAATGAGCAGCAACATGTTCTAGCAATATCCACAGAAAGGAAAGTCAGTAGTACTAGTGCCATCAGTGGTAAAGTAGCAGCAAGTAGTAAATTTGTGCCTTTGATAATGAAACAACTGCAATCTCACTTTTGCTCCAAAAGGATATTTTTATATTTTACAATGCCAGAAGTATGCAAATACCTGCTGAAATAATTCAGAATGATAGCATAGAGCTAAAGGTAAGCATTAGTCTTGACTGAATTACATGTTGATCATTAATGTAAATCAAGCTCTCATTCTTATTCTTTAAATAGATCTTTAAAATGCCATAATATCTAAGGGTGATTGAGTCTAATGCACTGAGATGATCTAGATTCTTCACCTGCTTTCTGAAAGAGCTTTGAGATACCTACTAGATGCTTGCAATATGAAAGATGCACTGAAAAATCAAGTTAATAAGGGCTGTAATAGAAATAGTCCTTAAAGCAGATTCCGTTAGTGTGAGAATGAGAGATTTTTCTTCTTCTGTATAGAAGACTACTATATGGACTGAGATATTTCCTAGTGAAGTAAGAAGCATTGTGTATTTTTCACAATAGACCAAGGTCACTGAAAGTAAAACAGTAACGTGACAACTCCATGACACAGGTAGTTTTCCTGCTAAAAACTGAATAGCAAGATTTCCTATTTTCTACCAAAAAAGCCACAATATATTTCCTCATTTTACTACATGAAATAGGGCCAGATAGACACCAAATCACGGAATCTGCTCCTGGCATTCACGTTTAAAAAAACAAATGAATAATTTGATCACATTAGGAAAATACCAAACTATAAACATTTATGAAGGAAAGGACTAAGAGCTCACGAGCACATTTAAGTCTCCATCTAAGAAAAAACAATAAAAATGAAGGGAGAAAGTGTAATTCTAGCAGCAAAACATAATCTATAACGAAACTCAGGATGGAAAATTTTGACCTGGATATAAGGCATATATTTTAATGTTGATTAATCTTTGAAGTAAAACACCAAATATTGCCACCACCCTCCCAACACCACTAGATTTTTTTTCCTCTTGGTATCTTCAAATCAGAATTAAGTGGAGACTGAACTACATAATATCAGTGTTAACAAAATAAAATAAACGAGTACATGTGTAAAATACAAGGGTCAGAGATACACAGGAGGCTAAATCAGATTATTTCACAATGCTATTGTGCCTCAAACTGTGAAAGCTTACTCTTAAATGAACAGAAGAAAAATCTTTTTCTGGTCTCATACAATATTAACATGTTGCACTATTTCACGTAACAGAATTCAGCTGAGTGATGTCCCTATGACATATACACAGCTTTACAGTCAAGGTCTACCATAAGGACAAAGGAGAGATACCACATTAAAGGCAGAGTTTTTCTGATCCCATATGTCCCATTGTCATGCAAGCCAGAATTGGAAAGTAAATACACAATATTGATAGATTTGTGTCTGAAATAAGTATTACGCCAGCTAAAAATCATGTAAATGCTTAATATTGACTGTCTGTGTTCTGCTGTATGTTATATAAGAACATTCTATGGCTAAATTAAGTAACTGCCCAAAGTTTAAATGCTTCAAAAATCTATTTGATTTCAAATTTGGTTTGTGTCTCAAGGCAACTCTTTTGCTTTATTTGTTTTGATCTGTGGGTTAAGATTTTTCAATGGTCATAGTTCAAGTTTTTTTCTCACAGAATGAGAGTCACAGACTGGTTTGGGCTGGAAGGGGCTTCAAAGATCATCTTGCTCTAACCCCTTGCCATGGTCAGGGACACCATCCACCAGACCGGGTTTCTCCGAGCCCTGACCAGCCTGGGCTTGAACACTTCCACGTGGGTCTGGGGCATCCACAGCTTCTCTGGGCAACCTGTTCCAGTGCCTCACCATTCTCAAAGAGAAGATTTTCTTCCTAAAATCTACTCTAAACCTACTCCCTTTCAGTTTAAAGCCATTACTCCTTTTCTGCCATTGATGAAGTATCCTCTCTATTTCATTAAAAATTAAATAAAGACCCAAGGGGTTGAAGGAAAATGGATTTTTCATTTTTCTCCCTTTTGCTCCTGAGAATGATTTATGAAGTACAAGTGCATTCATAAAATAGATACTATAGCCCAGAGAAAATAAACTAGATATTATTCAATTGTTAGTGATTCATAATATAAATGACCACCATCAATTTCACATTGTTTGTTAAAATAATTTTTACCACATAACTGTCACTCAAACCATGAGCACTTAACCAGTTTCAGTCAGCTGTCCTGGCCATGCTCCCTGCCATCATCTTGTGCTCTTGTTCACTAGCAGAGCATGAGACACTGAAAAATCCTTGGCTTAGAGAAGCACTACGTAGCAACAACCACAACATGAGTGTATTATCAACATTATTCCCATATTAAATCCAAAACACAGCACTGGAGCAGCTACTAAGAAGAAAATCAACTCTATCTTCAACATAACCAAAGCAATTTAAAGATATATTGAATGGGGCTTTTGTTGTTGCTGATGTCAAATGTACAGTCAAATTAACTGTAGTGGGTTTTTAATGGACATCAGTTTAACAAAACCAGCTTTACTGATTTTAGAAAAATGGTTTAAAACTTAATGAAAGCCTATATTTTTGTATAGGTCTTGACTTGTTCTGGCAAGCCATTTCAGATACAGCTACTGACAGCTGCTACACATGTATTTAAAGTTCAGTAAATAGCCACTGGCAGCAGCATTGCAAGGAGCTGTATGTAAACACCACCTCCGCAACACTTCTTTTTCATTCATTCCTGGCTGCAGAACCACAGCTACTGCAGCAAAGCTTCCACATAGCTCACATTTACTGCAGCTGTGTCAGAACAAAATTACCCTACACCAGCCCTACATAAGAGCATCTCTAATGTTTAATTAATGATGAGACAAAGAGTGCGTTAAACACTCCATTTTTAGGAGACAAAGTGATCCAAGCCCCATCGTGTAAATATCTCAGAGCTCCACGAGCACGTGCAAAGAGCATAGAAGGGGAAAATTATGAGATCCAACACGGCTGCCTAACTTTGCTGAGGTTGGAGTTAGCCCAGCTTCATAAGGTTGGGGTTTCACTGAGCTAAAGGTGACTCCTGCTGTTCAGTCTCAGTGTCTGGTAAACTCTGGAAGCTCTGGCACATGTGAGGAGCAGGCATTTATTTAAGGTAAGAGTCTGAGGATCCCGGCTTTGTCACACCAGGGAGGCCGATCAAATGCAGCACAATTGGCTGTCCAGAGAAGTCATGTTCCAGATGGGAGCAGAAATACCAACAAGAGCCTCTTTTCTCCTATTAACAAGACAAATCCACTGAGAACCAATCAACCCTGCCACGTAGAGCCAGTGTGAGCGTTGTTCTGCACTAATAGACTGGAAGAAAGTAAATAATGACTTTTTAGTATTCTGAAAGATCTCTCTAAATCACAGAAGGCTCTAATAGTATAGTTACACATTTAAAAGTAATATTCACATTTCAGTAACATGAAATGCTGGGAATGATTCATAGAGTAGGTTTCAAAGCCTTCCCATTCTCCACCACATCAACAAATAGCAAGAAGCTGTTACAGAAAATGTTTTTTGCTCTACAAACATGATAGCTTTTGTTTAGTGCCTCACCAGTTAGCCTTTAAACAATTACTGAAATAGCATTTTTAATATGAGCACTAAATTCAGCTAAGTATTTTAAGAAAGGCAATGAATTTAGGAAGGATGCAAATCACACATCAGTGTGCTTATATTTCTTCCTCATTAGAAGCCTACAACAACCCCAGGCAAAAGCAAAATAGCTGCTTGTACATGGATGGAGCAAGGATGTACCTCTGCAGTATCTGTCTTATCTGGACCTCTGGAGAGCATCAAAATTGAATATTGGTTCAGCACAGCTCAATCTACTGAACATCTGGGGCATGCCAGCCATACAAAAAAGGGCACATTTTACAAGAAAGGGAAAACACATTTAAGTAACAGGAATGTGTTTAAAGTGTTGTGGGTATAACAATATTAAATAATCTCATTTTTCTTGTAACCACAAATTTGGTAGCATTCCAAGAATTAAAACTGGGCCCAAGAATAAATCTCCAGTGGCACAGGAGGTTGTTTTGAACATTGCATACAAGAAAAGGACAAAGCAATACTTGGAAACTGGCTGAAAACAGTTATGACCAAATATTGTGGATTTGTAAAGCAACAGAGAAGTGAGCCCAGACAGTGTCTGCACAGGCACACTGAGACACAACACAGACCAGTTTCAACAGTAGAATCATAGTATTTGCAATGGGCATTATTTGTAATAACTTAGAACAACTCCAGCACATATACCTACTGTCCATGAACATTCTAACTGTATGTAGCTTAATAATAATACCATGTGTAAATGCTATTTAATCAGGAATTTTTTCCCCAACTGTGATCACATTGTTCTCACATAGTATCAGAAATCATGTCTACTGTTGATTTTCTGAAATAAGCAAAATTCACCATCCCACATGAAACAATGAAGTTTATCAAGTCTGGTATGTTTGGATTAACTGCGTAACAATGCATTTCTGTGGGAAAGACTGGGCTATTCTAAACAGAACTGGTCCTTTTATATGCTTGACTTCCCCCGCAGATTAACTTCCCCAGCAGCTCTTCACTGAGACTATTTTTTTCTTTTGGGGGGCAGCATCTTTGACAAGTATTGCTGAAATGGCACGAGTGACCTTCTGATATAATACTCTAGTTAAAGTTTTCCATCTGACTACTAAAACAGGAGCTTACACAATAAAACTTCTCTGCAATTCCAGAAAGGTTTAATCATGGATGAAGAAACAAACTCCTCAGGAAAGAGCTCCTTGCTTCAATGAACAACCACTGCAGTGCAAAAACCTAAGAGGTTCTGCACCTTAAATCCTTTAATTGATTATAAACCTAGAGCTGTTGGTTACAGCTACTTTCTTACAAATATTATCCAATCCAATTCACCTCTTCTTACTTTTATTTAAAACATGTTATTGACAGACCTTTTATTTAAAGTGTGAGAATAACTGAGTGGAAAAAAAGTAACAATGAGAAGGCAATGATCCAGAAGAGACAGCTTTCCTCAGATTTCACAGTTAAAGCATCATGTTCCAACAGGCAGATAAAGAACACAGTAATTTGTAGCCACATCCCATATGCTCCTTGCTTCTTCTCCTCCCACCAGATTCATACACTACTTTGGTATTAGACCAGGACTCCTTAAAAGCTGTCTTTCAGCCTGGATTCTATTGGCAATTAAACGACATTGTTCAGAGATATACATTGTTCAGATATATACAAGACAAAGTAGACATAAATTAAAACAAAACAAAATACAAGAAAACCAATAAATACCATTAGTTGTGTACTCAAAATATAACTGCAAAAAGGCTGTTAATATAATCCCCACTTCTATAAGAGAGAGCCTCTAATACATCACTGCCTGTTTCATATATGCAAGAAGCCAACAAAGCTGCGAGGGATGTGGTGTGATTACTCAATAACTTCATTAACTTCAGAAAGTACACAGAGATAAATTATATGGTGCAGAATATCATGTACCTCAAACAAGCTCCTATTTTTCTCAGAATATTAATAAAAGCTTTAAGACATATTAAAAAAAATAAAGATAATTATCTTGGGATAAGTAGCAATTTTACGCCTAGGCCTTGTGCGTCACCCAGCTGAATATTCAGCATAGGTAACAATCAGGGCCAGGAGGAGAGGGCTGCATCTGCCGACATCAAATCTCTACAGGAAGAAAAATTTGTTCTTTATTAATGATGTCTTAATTGAAAAACAGTGAGTCAGGAGCTCCTGCAGAGTTTGTAGCCAGACAGTGTGGCATCATCCTGTCCCACAGTGGTGCCCTTGTAATTAGTCCATCTAGTACATCATCTGCAAACCTTTGTTCCCAGGTTCCCTCAGAATCTAATCAGGGCTTTCATTGCTCTGCTCATCCACGCTGTCACCCACTAACAGGGTGCCTACTCAGGCTGGGGTTCAGATCTCTCTTGTGGATGGGGCAGGTTTCACTCCTTTTTCCAAGCTTCAACCACAGGTGAGGTGCCCCACAGGTAGCAAGGAGGCCCCAGGAGGGACAGAATGCTTTCAGAAGCCTTCCATTGCAAAGGCCCATCAGGTTCTGTATAATAGCCATTTCCTAAATGGTAGTTACACAGCATAATGATGCATGCTGCACCAAAATGAAATGTATACTCAAATACTTAATTTGATTTTCTTCCTTTTCTTAAAAACGTAGATCTGGGCTGCAATGGGCCAGTAGGCCCAAAGATAGGAGCATCAGAGTATTAAGAAATGATATGGTAACAGTATCCAGAATGATCATAGCACTAAATCATCAAATTCAAAATACTGTTAATTGTAAATCATTATTTTTTACCTTCCAAGCAATAGTTCAAAGTGTGTGTGTATGAATCAGTGAGTGTTCAGTGTTGTTGTGGGCAGGAGAGAAGCCCTGGGTAGCAGTGCAATGTGTCCTTCTGCTAATGGGAGCCCCAGCTGTTCTCTTCACACCTCAGCCACAATGTGCAGGAATGAGGTGGGAGAAGGGCAGTGCCAACAGGGCATGGAGAGCCTGCTGTCCTCGGCAAAAGGGCTGGCACCTTGGAGCTTGTGGTTCTTCTGGAAGTTAATAGCTGTCACACTCACAGAAAACTAAGGAAAGATATAATTGTTAATACGATGCTCGCCAGAATGCTCCTTGATAGGATGTGGCTAAGAGATATGAATCGAATACAAAGGGACAAATTTCCATTCTGAATTATGGGCCTGAGAGCTGGACCAGACCCTCACTTTCTGTATTAGGAGATGCAGTATAAAATATGAGAACAAATTTCCTGTTTTAAAGACAGATGTGCATATCCAGGATAAATAAAATCATCTGAATAATTTGAAAATTATATTTTTATCACTACTATTAGGTTTGTAATAATAATTTTTAATTATTTTTAAGTTCCAGTTTTAAGGCATAGGACACAAAATTCAGTGACTGAGGAGGCCCATAACATGTCTTTAAGTACTACAGAAAATATATATAAGACTGAAAATAATACAGTTGATCTCTTTCACAAGTAGCTTATTATCCAACAAGTTAGGATGGAGATTCAATAATGGAGTACATGAATGTGTAAGGAGGATTAGAGGTGGCTCTGAGGAACGTTCCAAAGATTAGGAGGAAAAAATGGTAAAAAGTCAATACAGAAGTATGGAATAGCATGGAAAAAGAGACAAAGCTAAAAGGTAAAAACCTAATTTGGGGAAAATATGCAAAGGGTAAATAGGACAGATTAAATGAACTAAGAGATAAAGACCAAGTATATCAGGAGTTTGGAAGATGCTTTCGCTGCTGGAATCAGATGCAGTAAAATCCAGCGATGGGGCAGAATTGCTTCAAGAGAAAAGGTTAATAATGAAAGCTAAATGTTTGGAGTTGAGGGAATGGAAGATTCCTCATCTCTACAAAACAATTACCAAGGAAGGAGAAAAGACAGAAATTTACTGTATTATAGAATGCAAACCATAAGGCTCAAATAAAAAATGGACAGGAAAGAAAACCAAAAAAACTCACCAGGTAATATGTGAGATCTGGAAGGGAAAAGTGCAGCTATCAGCAGAAATCAAGAAAAAGGTAATTGCAAAATTCAGGGAGAAAACATGATGAGAAGCCAAATTTTAAAAACAGAGGTGTGTAGAATATTTAGTATTTATTTATTTAGTCTTGGTTTTAAAGGAGCCTGTCAGAACAGTCACCAGCTGTTGGAGAACAAGCATCATTTGCATGAAAAAACTGATTAATTTTTTAAATATTTCTCACAAATTTTTTTCGTATTATCTAAACATTTGCCTTTTTGCATTAAAATATATCATAAATACCTACTCAGTGATGTATTGCATCTCCTTTGTCTTTCTAATTGTTCCACACAGAAACTGGACCATTTTTGCAAAGAAAACAATACCATGTCAATAAAGGTTTTATGTACACACACCCTCCCTCCTCCATTTCACTTGTAACAGTGAGAATTTTAGTGCTATATTCTGCAAATACTCAGACTATTGTACAAAATTGATACTTTAGCCTTTTCAGCATTCTCTTTAGGATAGGGCAGTCCAGAGCCTCTGCAGATACATTATGAAATGATTGATTCTGCAGGAGTATTCCTTGGTACTTTTCAACATTTTAATGATACAAAAATAAATCAAGTTTGGAAATTTCCATCATTCTTCTCTATTTTCTCTCTAAGGGGAACATGTTACACTTTTTTTTCTCTCAAAGGAAAAAAAAAAAGCAATCACACTTCAATCATTAGTGTTCTCACTGAAATTGCAAAGCATCATACTAAATATACCAGCATCCCTCTGACAGACATAGAAGATCACCTATTCACCAGTGTAATGCAAAAAGTTAGTGATTACATATAGTGAAGTGATTGAGCCAACAACGACTCTAATGAAAGCAAAAAACCTTGATTAATAACAAGTGCCACTAAAAGAACAGATTGTTTTATAAGGAATGAATCACACAGAAAGTAGTAATACAGTGTGTCCTTGTCCATTGGCTGGGAATTGGTAAGGGAAAGAATAAAAAGACAAGTGTCTGAAGATCAATAACAGTTTTCCTAGAAGGACTTAAAAATAAATTTCTCCCTCCTCTTCTCCCAGTGTGCAGATGTATGAGAGTAGTAGGTATTTTATGGTGATATGTTTCTGGAAATCCGTTTCATGTTAACTATGCTGCTGTTTCAATAGTTTGTACTTAATGCATGTGAAAGTGAGGAGGATGCAGGAGGTTTTACTACAAAGCACTGCTTTTGTATTTTAAGTCAGCACATCATTTCTATACATTGAATACTGTGCCTTTGCATACTCCTAAACCCTGAAATGTGCATACACACACCTATTTGAATAATGTTCATTCAGTAACACACAAGGCAGGAAAACCTTTTCCTCATTAGATAAGGGGAAGCTCCAAAGGATACAAGACGTGTTTCAGGGTCATACCCAACATTTACATGCAAGCAATGCTCAAAAGCAAAGAAACAAATCAGAGTCTAAATGAATCAATTATTATGATTCCATAAACCTTTTCTACATTTATTGAGATATTTTGATTTTTCTTAAAGTGAAAATGTATTGATTTAAAGAACAATCATAAAACACTGTCATACCTCAGCTGCACTGGTTATCTCATTATACCATTGGCAGATTTGTACCAGGTAAAGCCTGAGAACTGCCCAAAACAGAAAATCCCATGCAATTGGTAAAATTCTGTACAGCCATCAACAGAAGACTGTTAGGTATCCTCTTGTAAATCAGCTGTTTGATATTTATAGTGAATACGGACGAAGAGAACTTGAGAAAGATTTCAGTCAAAAAAAATGAAACAATTTTAAAAGAAAACCCTGAACCCTGAATATTGTTTTCCTCTGCTTTCTAAATAAGAAAAAAATGTTTGAGACATCTGAATCAGAAGTGATAGTTTTGGAGAAAATAGTGTTTAACAAAGTACAAAGACCAGCTTTGTAAAACACATTTTAGAAGTCACCAGATCTCATTCCAAAATAATTTTGCTATTTTACCATAAAATTGTTGATCATTACTGATGAATACTATCTAGCCAGATTTATCAGCTACCCACGAGACTGACAGCACACGAACGTAATACACCAGTATTCTGTGAAAGCAAGGGATAAATACGCCTCCTCTCTCACATAACTTCAGAGAGAGCCAGGAGCTGCAGCCACCACCAACAGTGGTACCCACCATTCTCAACAGTTTCAAACTGACAGTGCTAAAACCTAATCTATACATTCTTGTGCCAGTTCTCCTGTGCCAGTTTACCCACTATGGCAGCAGCAGAAATCAAAGCAAACGCTGCTGAGATTTAGTTCTTGGTCCGTAGCCCATTTGTGCTTGAACACTATTTTGTGCATTCAGTGCACTGCATCCTTCACTTAAAAATATAATGACAGCAGGAGTTTCCCAACTCCTTTCTCCTAAAACTTACAAAGCAGATGGGCTGTACACACATACACACATGTAGTAGAAACTGTGATAGCCACCAGTAAGCCTGGCTTCACCAGCAGCAGAGTGTAATGGAAAATCACCTGAGCTTTACAGCGTGCAGTTCTGGAGATGGACTTAATCAACCCATTCCATTGCTTCCAATTTTTATCAGCTTTTCACTTGTTACAGTGCTTACATGAAGTCATCATAGCTGGAACGACATATTTGGTGCATATTTGTTTCTAATCTTCTTAGTGAAACAAACAGATCTACTTTCTTAAGAACTACAATCTTAATCTCTTTAGCAATATCACTAACCAGATACTGGCTTTTTTTTCCTGAAAACATGAAGATTTGTTGCTCTTCTGCAAACTGTTTCAGGCACAATGTCAGAGTATTGCAGCTTGAGAAACCTACTTGTTGAAAACAAGACCAAAATCTGAATGCAGATGAAAAAATAAATAGACCTTTCCTACTGATTGCCACTGCTATAAACCCACCATTTTCAAACCAATATCGACACGCTTCTTGGGGGGACAGTGTTATATACAAGTTTCATATACAAGAGTATATGAAACAGCTGAAAATAGTAATGGACTATTAAAGAATTTGGTAAACACTGCAAATTGTCCTTTGCCAATGTGACAGGCTTTGCCTTTACAGCGTGCTTGTATATTCTGGCTCTGAATCAGCAGAACACTTAAGTAAATGTCTTAATAGGATAATTATTCCAATAAGTATAAAAGTCATTCCATTGATTTTAGTGGCGTGACTCAAATCTAAGTGCCTACATACTTCAGTATTTTTCTGCATAGTGACCTTTAGCAATCATATAAACAGAAATGTGTGGTTCCTTCTGTGTTTGTAGCTATTCCTGACCTCAAACAGAAGCTTTGTATTCCACAGATATCTCCATATTTTATTTTGAAAACAAGTTAATAGGCTTCCTTTCACTGCTTAAAACTGAGCTTCTTGCTGCTGCCATAAAACAGAGCAGTAGGTTCAATAGAATAGAAATAGGAATTGGGCAAAATCCGTACTGATGACACTGTATTATTAATAAATTACCTACTAGGAACTTTCCATGAATTATTAAAGCAAATAAATCCTATTTTAAAGTGTTATAGATACTAGATAATTTATAAATATGGGATCATTGAATTAGAATTCAATCTTTCCCCCTGATCTCTGTCTGTACTTTTATTTCCAAATGACTTTGCTAATGTCCATCCAGTATTACTTAGTTTGACTGCCTATACATGAATTTGAATGCTCCCACTTTGATGCAGTGCTGCCAAGCCTGCTCTGTATCTGACGGCCTGCAGGGACCATGAAAGGACAGTGGTTCATCCAGAACCTGCTCCTTGCCATGAAGTGGTTCTTTGCAGCACATACTCACTCCCTTCCATACCAACACTTGGAGCAATTCCTGTCCCTCGCTCCTGGATGGTGGACGTGTAATTGTATTTTAAAGAGACTGAGAAGGAAAAAAGCAGCAAAGGGTGAAGGTGTGTGTCAAGTGCTCAAACAGCCTATACTGGCAAGTAACCTTTCTTCTAGAAGTTCCCTTTGCTCTCTAACAGCTGATGGCTCCCAACAGTTCTGCCATCAGATTTCGGGAAGAGATTCTCAAAGTGCTCTGAGTAAGGAATGACTGCAGACATGCCCTGCCTAAGGCAAATTTGGGGGTGGCAGAGCACTGAGCAAAGGCATGGCCAAGTGCCCAGCATGCTGATGTCGGGGTGCTGCTGCCTGAACTCTGGTGAGATGCGCTAAGATAGGTTTGAAATTCCATTCCTACTTATACTGTCGGCCTGCACACAGGCAGAGATCCACTGGACAAATGTTGTGCTGAAACTGCAAATTTTACACATCTCACTGATGGAAGGTAAGAGCTGAGTGACTGTAGCATGTCTGTACCTATCCAGTTGAAAGAAAGATTTTTTCCTGACACTGGGGATGTGAGAGAATAAATTTGTCCAAGCGGATTTCTGAAGGAGTCAGGGGCAGTAATCCCCTGAAAAATCTAGATTTCCCCAGGTTGCTGTCCCTAAACTTCTTGACACTATAAGGAGCAAGCCATGGTGCTGAACCACTTTGGATATATTCAGTATTACCATCTCAATATGTTTTTCATGATGAAAATTAGATGTAAAATCTCAAATGAAGGAATAGAAAATAAGAGACAAGTTGATTGCATTAAAATGAGCTATTTTTCTGGCAAATACAATACTGCCGGCTGTGTTTCAGATATAAATCAAAATAAATCTGCAGTAATTAAATTAAGAGCTTACACATGCTATCTTGGTTTGGTTTTGTACAGTTTCTTCCCATACTTAACACCTTTTTATAATTTTATAATTCACCTGGAATTAACATGTACAGCAAAGGATGGTGCCACCAAGACAGTGTCACATTATCACTGTTCCAGCTTTCTCACCTACATAAATCCTGGCCTGCAGCACCTATTCCTCTTCTTTTTTAATCCAAGTATTGAGCTACTTGGGTTAAACAAAAAAATAAATTACTTTGACATGACTACAGTTGTAGTTTTAAGATTTGAAAGAATGCCTACCAGGGATTAAGATGAGATCAGTCTGCTTACACAAGAGTTTTTTTCTAAGTCCCTAGAGACAGAAATTTAGTATACTAAACTACCTGAAAGCTATGTAACATTTAGAACCCAAGAAAATTTCAAAATAATTTTTCAGGGAATAGAGAGAACAAGAGTAGCAGTAGTGATGCAAGCAAAGAGGTTGCTGCTCATGATATTAATTCTGATACTATAATTCATTACCTGTTATAAAAATGATTACTAAAATTATTACTATTATACCTACACCATTATATATAGCCTTAAGTGAAGCTGAACTTGGACAGCTACTGAGGAACATAGTGAATGCTATGCTCAGTCTCATGGTCCCAACTTGAGAGCACAGCGAGTTCAGACATGGGCACAAACACTCTTGGAAGTCTGAGAAAAAGATCTGGAAACTACCATCTTACTGCAAGCCTTGGCAGGATTTCACTGGGATAAAAGGCACTTCTGAGCTCTTGTGCCTAACATGATTTGAATTCCTCTAGTGCCTTGATATTTGTAGCATCACTGTTCATTGACAGCCTAAAGAGGAAGACTCAGTGTTGATTTTCTTTTAAACCAGGTACCAAAGTGTTCAGCTCCAGCAGCATTCACATATCCTGGGAGCTGCTGTTTGGTGTCACTGGCCTCCCTTCTGCTGGAAAGCATTAACAGCCAGAAGATGAAAAGAACAGAATAGGATTACTTTTGTGGAAGTACAAGTGAAATGTGTCAGGCAGAAGATATATATTTAATCAGTTATTGCCTTTTTGATACTAGCAAAATATATGACAGAAGGTACTTACAATCCTTCTAATGCTAGCAAAAGCACATACTACTATTATTTATGGTATATAGTGATCATCTTTATTTACTCAAAAAAATGTTTTATCTATAAAATTACGGCCTACAGGCAGAAAACCAAAAATATAATAATACTGTAAGTATCTCTGGTCTTTGGTCAGCATTGATCTTTTGAATTTTTAATTTTATTTTTCCTGTTACTGATTCACTGGTTTACAGATTTTGGAAGAATCATGAAACATCTCTACCACATGTGCTTTTGGAAGACAAAATGCAGATAGAGAATTAAACCAACTTAATACATCAGTGATTTGTAAAATAATACTTTAAAGATTGTAAAATAATTTGAATTACATAAAAATACATTCATCTTAAATAACAGAACTCTGGAATATTGCAAGAAACCATCTCCATGGTGCATTATTGAAAAATTGCATTGCTGGAATTCTATAGCAACTCCATTTTTTTAATTTTATGTACATAATTAAAGTAATAATGAAATTTCACTGCTAGATAATTCAAGTTTTCTCCAATAAGTGCTTTTATTCTGTCCTTGAAAACTATGTTTTGATGTTATAAGTAGGAACAAGGGGAGTTCATGAGATTACAACTCAAATGGTAGTGTATATTTATAGTACTGGACAGTGTGAAAAATATCACCTTTGCATCATAGATTTCCATTACTATCAAAAAGAGGTTTTGTTATACAAAAGGATAAGGAATAAAATGTACTATTGTCTGCTTTGGTATCTCTGTAAGTTACACTGACTCTGTAGCCATGTCTTGGAATTACTACGAAGTAAATTGCTAATGGTTTGTGAAGGAAAATTTGGAATGAGGTTCCATTCCAGTGAGACAAGTTGATGAGACTCGAGCATAAAAATTTGGCAAGCACATTCTGACACTGGATAATTCAGTAGTTACTACCCTACATTAAGCCATCATGGTTAGGTGCAGTAAATTAGAATCAAAAGGTTTTCGTTAACATACAGAATACACCATAAAACTTAAACAAGATATTTATGGAACAATGGGGAAGGGAGGGAGAAAGAAAAAAGAAATAAAAAACCTGTCAAACTCAGCGAAGACTTTCCTATTTGATATTTGAATTGCTGACTATTCCTCCTTATTGCTAATTTGCAATTGGGTCTAAACTTTCAACAGTGTAAAACTGATGGCTGAACACAAGCATTCTAAGGAAGTTTCTATACATCGACAAGGTGAATACTGCTATTAGGAAATGTTAGTGGTTTTGTTTCCTTCTCATTCTTCAGATTCTTTCAAAATTTGTGTCAAGCTATTAAAAAGCCCAAGATAGACCAGAGGCCTGATGTAATAATGAAAGATTAGCTTCAAAAAGTAGAGTTCAGAGATTGGAGACTGTGATCCATGAGCATTTTTTGAAACAAAACTTCATGGATGTCCAAGAGGGTCCACAAAAAGGGAGGCCAGCAAAGGAATGGCCAGTTTCTACTTTCTTAGCATAGCTGTTACCTATTTCTACCTTAGGTTAAATTTTCTAGAACTGAATGCTCACAGAGATTCAGGAGGTTACTGTAATGTGTTATTAATGTTAGCAAATTGCTTTCACAACCTTTAATGAAAGTGAAAAGGACAGTGTTGTTGCCAAGTATTTTTCATTGATTGCCTGGAGATTCCCAGCAGTCACTCTCCTGTTTCACTATGGCAATATTAATAGAGAATCTCTGATATGAGAACCAGTAGAAATGAATGTTTAAGATGCTCAGAACGAACTATCCACTGTATGCATGTAACCTCAAGCATTTTAAATGGTGTTACATTTAGAACAGACACTGCAAAGCATTCTTTGTCTTTTATGGCTTCTAAATCCACATATGTCTTGAAAGTATGAATACCCCAATGATCCATTACAGAAATTGTCTGGGAAACCACATTTCATCTTGAAGGCCTGTAACCGTATCAAGACTTCACAGTGGCGAGGAGCCACATGCTGACAGCTATTTCATGTGCTTAAGAACTTCCCTGATTGGACAAGCTAACAGGAATTTAGAAAATCACAGCATAAGAGAGTTTATGAGAGTGATTTCTAATCACATACCTAGTACACTTAAAAACACAGATAAATCACATTTTTTCATCCATAGCATAAGGTTTGTTACTGTTCGATGAGAGCAATAAGCAGCCTCACAAGCAAAACAGATATTTTTCTGTTTACAGTTGAAACTGTAAATATAATAAACCATAAACATGATCCCAGCCAACCACATGCATGATAATGGGGTTTGGTATTAAACACAGAAGTTATAACCTGAAGTAAATGTTCCTCTTGCTGCAGGACTGGTTTTCACATCAAATACCAGCATCTTCCAGACAGACAGGATATATGTTCCATGAGGAAGAGGGAGATATTCAGAGCACACAAGGAGGAAGCCAGTCTGATTTCCTGAGCAGAACCCTGGAAATTCCCTGCATTCACAAATTTTCACCCTGGACCCTGACATGTTGGAAAGGTGCAGATTCTGACGAAAATGCCTTTCCCAAACGTGGCACATCAATTAGGTCTCTTTCTGTTGTAGAAACTTTCAGAGAAGCTCACAAAGTGGTGTTCCATTAGTCAGGGCATTTAAAATACCTTTTTTTTTTACTGCAAAGCCATGTATTTTCACTAATGTTAGGAACAATTTTGTCTCAAAATTCTGTCTTCATTTTAGTATCAGTCAATGGGCTAAAAAAATCCCTTATGTCAGTGAACGAGTTAAAATTTACTGGGGGATACAGACACCCAGACGTTCCAGATACATCATTGTAATAATTTAAGTCTGGATTTTGTTTGAAACCACAAAAAACGGACTGTTTTCAGTATCAGTAGGGGTCCCAATTAAACTGCACACATAGATAGCATATAACTCATTTTAGGCACCATTTCAGTGTAAGATTTTTTTAATGTCATCTGCACTCATCATAAGATAATTATGTTTATAAGAAGCTAATAATTACTAAGATTATCTGTTTTAATTTGTTAATGTGGCTCACCAACAGGGTTTTGGAGAAGCAGGAAGTTTGGAAGGTAAAAAAATTAATTATTTTTTAACAAGAAAATATAAGAGAATCTTTTAAAAATTAAATTGATGATGTCTATCTGTTGAAAGAAGAGCTTTGAAATGGAATTATGAGGAATTGAAACAAAGCTGAAGAGCTACAGACAAATCAAGTCTGCTTTTTTGTCCAAATCCTATTAAGAGTAGTTAATTTAAAGCTTAATTAATTTTTTTGAAGATGGACCCTGTTGGCAACTGATGCCATAAGCAATGATAGGGAGTAATTTTTATTAAATTTTACAAATTTTTGTTGTTTCATCATTTTTTTCAGTCTCAGAGACCAATACAATGAGAAATTTTAGCAGATGTGATGCCGTAGATGGGCAACCTAGAAGACAACTGTGCTGTAAGACACAGTTACAGCAAGACAGGATTCAGAAACCTGGAAGCTATTTGGCAAACCTAAAGGATTTACACAGCAAAGCCAACAATCTACACATGTAAAAGTAATTTCTGATAGAAATTCTAGGAAACATTTCAGGAATGCTTGTATCAGTGAGCTATTTCCATCAGCAGCTCTGGATGTGGAGGTACAACTCTCCTTAGCAACACATGTGCTTTAAAAACACACCTACTGAACCCAGTTTTACTTATTTCTGACAAATACCACTGCAGTTTTCTGCCTGGCCTATGGCTTTCCATCGTCTGATGATAAAACATTTTTTCCCAGCTGCTTAATAACACCCTTTACACAGCTTGAAAAGCAAAACTATAAATAGCATCCTTGAGAGAAACCCTAGAGAAGATGTGTGGTTAACACTCCCAAACCAAATACATGATATTTTATGTTGAAAAAGTGAGAGGCCAACAAACTTTCTAACCTGCTGGTTTTCACATAAGGACCCTGAGGTGAAAGCATATTAAGGAGCCACTGAGCCTGCTCTGCATCAGCTAATATTAGTTTGAACTTGACCCTGGGAAGGAATCTGAGAATGCAGAAAAAATGAGTGGACAAAAAATCCCAACATTCTCTCTTGTGCACATCAGCAGTGGCTGCAGGGGTGGCCACTGCAGGCTATACTTTTGCAGCTCAGGAAAGGCTGATATTTTTCAAACCGTGTCTGCCTTACATCCTTATCCTGTCAAGGATAAATCACTTTACTACTCTTCTCTGTCACCTCTAGTTATGCCTGCCTTGCTGTATGTTATTGCAATCCTAAGTGACATAGCAAAAGTCAGTTCCAAGTATTTTGGACAGATCTATTATCAACAGCAAAGGATAGTACAGCTCTAAGTGCTGACACAGATTAAGTCTTTTAATACAGTACCCAGTATTGCATTATGCACATTTGAAGAACATAAATCAAGACTGACCCAAAAGTGAATTTTAAATAACTTCCGAAATGTTAATTATATTCAACAGTTCAGTATCAAGATGTCAAACAATCTTACAAAGGACTCAATAGTACAGACAGGTACACTTAGCAACTACTCCTATCAGTCATTTGTATCCTGTGGCTACATCAACAGTAAATCTCTTAAACAACCAAACCCTCAGTGTATGCAAGGACATAATAGTACTTACAGATTCCTTAGAATTAACATGCCTAACATGAACACATTTAGTGCTCAACAAATAATTTCTTACTGTCATTGATCCTGGATTTTTTTTAAAGCTACTTTCCGTTCCTTTGACAGATGTGCTATGCTGCATTTCATTACTTTTTCTCCTTACCTCGTTCTTCTTTTGTTTTAGATAAGTGATGAGGCTTTCGAAAAAGATTAAGTACTGGCAGGCAAAGCAATGGCCCAAACACAGATTTAATTGGAACCTCAAATCCTGTGGAAAGAAAAAAAAGAAATTAAACCATTAATAATTTAATTTTACTAGCAGACAGAGTTCATGTATCCTGTTTTAGGCAGCTTTTACCATACTTCTTTGTATTTGATTTCAGCAGGTATACAACCTGCTAGTCAAACCACGTTGGAAATAAAATCATTAACAGAAGATTTCAGGGGACTGTGCACAGCTGCTGACAAGTGCTGATGGGGTTAGTTCTCATCTGGAGAAGTAGTCCACTGATGATTGGTAATGGCAGAATTTACTAGATTTAAGCTTTAAGTTCAAAAAGCACTTTCTTCTGTAAAACCCAAGAATCTTCCCATTGTATAGCATTCCAAATACTGTTTTCTTACGCTGCTCTTTGCCCCATGAATGCATGACAGAGAACAACCATTATACAGCAATATGACTCAAATGCAATCAAGTCATAATGCTAAGCAATTCACACTTCAAGACAAAAGATACTGAAAGAAATTTCATTTCTCTCAAGATTGGAAAGGGCTCTAAACTTAAAAACCTCCATAAAAGTAAAGCATAAAAGCAATTTTTTAGAGAGTCAAAGGTTATAAGTTGTAGCATTGGGCAAGCGACAACCAAATAACCAAGTAAATAAAGGTACCCAGAGTATGAGTAACTTGCTTATTTCTGCAAATAAGATATTTCTGCATTAATAATTTTTATTCAGACATATGGTACAAAAAATCGCAGGTGCATCACAGAATATCTCTAAAATTTTTGTCAGAGAATTATGCTTTGTTTTTCAAAAGACCACAAGACCAGACTCTAACATAGTGCATGGCATTAATACAATTATTTTAATGGACCAGGAATAACTTCCCAGGCAGCTAATCCAGCCAATAGAGCCATAATTTTCCAAGCTCTCAAAGCTGCTTCGGGGAGAAGTCTGTGTTTCATTTTTCAACTTTGCTGTTATTGCTCAACAAGTATATTTAAGTTTAATTTGGGATTACAATCAGATTTATGTACCATGACCTCAGTCACACTAGGCCACTAGAATTCAGTAGGCATTCTGTAGTAGGCAAGGAGTTATCATTAAGTGTGTTCTATTACATACATTGGTATTATTTAATGTGGCAAATATATCTAAAGCCTGTGCAGAAGGTGGCACTTCAAACTGCTGTAAGACCATATATTTACAAAAGCTCCTTGCATGATGATGGTTTGTATGGGTATTGAATTTATTTTTTATTGTCTGTTAATTGAGGACTGCAGGATGCTATGTGGGTTTTAAAGACTAAACATGTCTATGACTATGACAGCAATATTTTTCTTTAAAGTTTATTTTCTGAAGAACAAATTTACTGAAATGTCTCTTCAAGCATCGCATCAGAAGCATTTCTTAGAATGAAGAGGTAATTTGTGGTCAAGATGATGATAATATAAACGGTCCATGCTGAGATTATCTAGTACATCATTTCCTCTCCAGAACTGATTAGCTAAAGGCACAACAATGCCTATGTGACAGTCGCTTGCAAAGCTGCTGCAGAGGGAAAGCAGAGGCAGTTTCTTTGCATGGCATAGAGACTGTGTCAACAAAACCTGCAAAGACAAGATGAGATCTTGTGCATGGTCCCCATCTGCCCCATTATGCTCTCCCAGAAGCCCGGGGATTGCAGCACAGATGGGCAGAGAGGCTGTGCCGGAGCCAGAGCAGACCAGCTGATGAGGCATGGTTGGTAATCACCTCATTCAGGCAAATCTGAGCACACTCTTTCAGCTCAGTGTCTGCATCATGCTCCCCAACGGTTCTAGTGGCTCCTGTGTTAGCAAGACCTCTTCTACTGCCCAGGTATGTCCACCTTGACTCAGCCTACGAGACAATGCAGAAGAGACAGATGATGTCACTTTATTAAGTTCAAAGGCGCCTAAATGAAGGCTGGCACGAGTACTAGGAATTTTAACTTACATAGAGCTGGAACCCAAAGTAGAAGCAGGCTACACTGTCAGCTACAAAGCTGAAGTCCTAACATACAGCTAAGGACCTACCTGTGGATTTCCAATGTACTACAGACAGAAAGCAACAATGTTCACCACTGGCAGTTCAACCTCAGATATTTTTAGAGCTTTATAAGACTGTCTTTTCTCCTGAAATTCAGAAATGAGCTCGAGGGGAAAACAGGCTATTTCTACCTGAAAACAATTCTTGGTCCAAATATCACTCTTTCGCTTACTCCTCCATCAATAAATAATTTTAAATACAACTACTGTGCTTCCCTGTGTTCATTTCAAAAATGTCTTGCAAACTGCAAGCTCTCTAAGCAGCACTGCTCCCTTTAGCACAAAGAAGCATTTAAGTCAGTCATTCAATACACAGCCATTCAAAGATATTACTGAAGTTTCATAGGAGGCAATTTTAGAGCCTGGTGTTCTAAATGAGACTCAGCTACTGAATCCCCACCTAATATTTAGTTACCTATGAAGCTATAAAATAACAAATACAAAAATAACAGCAATCACAATAGACATCATTACTGTTTTGTAGCAAAACCTGCCAGAAACAGGACAATATCTTATCTTGAGCAGTAAAAGCAGGACAGACCAGCTGTTAGGTCCCCTCTGAAAATACGTGAACCCTTCAGATGCTGTGCTATATACAAGACACAGGAACACTCCGGTTGGGATCCATGAGAACAGTAATTGAAAAAAAACCAACAAAATTGTTCAATAGCTTCACTATAAATATACTAATTGGTGCTTCAGGCATAGAAAATTCAATAAAGTGGTGAACAAACCTCACAATGTCTTCAAATTAATTTACATTCACAGAAATGTCACAAAGATAATTTTGAGGGCAACTAACTCCATCTAACTAACAAATAGAGTATTTATCTAGACAGTGACTGCAGTGCTTGATTTACTGCAAACACATTCTGTGCTGCTTTAGCTGTTATATTACAACCACCAAAAATTTGAACCTTTGAAAGCTTGCCACACCTCACCAAATTGCAATTTACTATGATATTAGATTTCTTATAAGTTTCCCCTACCATGATGAATATGTGCTTGGAGTGGAACAAGAGAAGAAATGACACCTTCTCCTCCACAGCCTGTGTTTGTGAAAGAATATACTTGAAAGAAAGAGCATGCAAGAGCTTGACATGTCCTTGGGGTATGATTAAAAGCTCATGAAATAAAATAATTCAAAAACGACAGCTCTGACTTTAACCACCACTGGGGACAAGAGATCTTTCACTTAAGACATGCCAGTCATTCAGAAGTATAGCTGAAATCATACAGAGGATGTATTTTAAAACCCAGTAATTTAGATACAAACTCCAAACGAGAGAGAGCCTGTGGGTGACATAAAAATGCCACAAGGTTTAACTAGAGCTCCATTTTTTGTAATAATATTAGGCCAAAGCTTAAAAATGTACCCATTTAAAATTGATAGCATTGAATGATAAAGAAAACTACAATACAAAAAAAAAAAAAAATCCACATAAAACCCCACATAGAATATGGTTCTTTATTAAAGAAGAAGTCTTCTCCCCCAGGCTGTTTCCTATCCAATGCCACACCTGGGCCTAACTAACTTGGCTCTGTAGCAAAGGTCTGAGTTTATTCAAAGCTATTGAGATTCGTAACCTGGACTACTTTATGTTTTATGTAGTGCTGACTTTTAAGTGGATGTATTTAATTAAATATATTCTTTCCTAAGCTTCAGAGTCTGTTCCACTTTTGTGAATTCCCTTTATTTACTTTTTGATAGTTCTACAGTTAACTGTCTGTAGAGATATAAAGCCAGCTGCAGCTCACATTATAATATGGGGGATGTGTGTGTATACACACAATTTACATGAGCTCTCATCTCATCCAAAGTTATCTTTAACAATTTCTTTTTAAAAAGTAATGAGATTGACCCAGCATAAAACCACAGTATTTGAAACATGAAATATCTTGAACAGAAAACTGATGAAGTCTGGTTCAGAGCCTAATTTTTAATTCCCAAATAGTATTGGACTAAACTTTCCAAGTGCAAATGCTGATCTCATTTCTCTCCAGATGCAATAGATGGTGTTTAGTGAAGAGCACACACACTACAGCCTCATTGGAAACAGATACAAGGCTGCTGATAGGGGCTCCCCACCCAACCCCGGAAGGCTGATAACTAAACTGCTTTGAGGATTGTCACATTGTGGGAACTCACTGCCTTTGTGAGCTCTCTCTCTCCATGAAATGTGTTTAAAAATAGTTTTAAAGTTACCAGGGAAAAAAACAGATAGATATGAGGCATAAACCTCATTTCCTTAGCAAAAAAGACCAAAAATATATGGCATCTTACACATTTTCTTACTAGAATTAACAAACTAAAAGACCAATCAAATCAGAAAATTGCATTCAAACTGTGTTGGAATCTGTTTAGTGGTGTGATGTCCTAATCCACTTGACGTTAACTAAATTTAGATGTTGACTTCAGGACAGTTAAATATTCAGAGGATTGAATTGCACAGCTTTTAGATACTGAGTACCAGTGGGATTCCAAATCATTCCAACAATTTTGAAAAAATTCCACCTTTTAGAGACACATCCCTGCTCTGAATTGCTGAGAACAAGAAGGAGAGACTCTTCATTTTGGAGGAGAGGTGTGATGTTCAGATTATTTCAGTGTTCACTGTTAATGCAAATGCAGCTTAGTTATCAATACTGAGATACTATGAATAAATCACTCTTGCTGCTCCTCATTATAAATCATGTGATAAGGCTTAAATTTAAATCAAAAGTCCAAGATGCTTTACCTTAGTATTAAAAAAGCAATCTCTTCAGATAGTAAGTCCTACAATTGATATTATTTATTCTCAGAGTAGTATTTACTGTTTCTTTAAGCCAACTTCTGGCTTTCATTTAGCAGCTGCTAGATTTTTTTGTTACTGTTATATTGTTTATATAAATACAAAAGAAAACAGAAGATTTGTTGCATGCTTCCTTTTGTATGTTTGTATCTTTTAAAATTAGTTATAATAGTGCTTTTGTATTAATAATAAGCCCATTAGTAACAAACTAATCTGATTAATAGATAGTGGTCTTGTCTTTATCAAGCATGGATGTCAGATGAGGCTGTACAGCTTAGTTCAAGTTGCATTCTCTAGAGTGGAGTGTCGATTTTGACAAGTTTAAATCTGCGTGGCCTCCTGACAGAGGAGAAGGCTTCAAACATGGGCTTTCTCCAACTGAGAAAAAAGTGTTTAGAGACAAGAAATTTAACTGATAAAGCAGTTAAAGCTCTGAAAGCATTTTTCCAACCCAAAAATTCTTGATTTCTTACACTTTCTTCTCTTTTATCCTCTCTCTTGAAAGACCTGCCTTAATTTGTTCTGAAATCTTCTACACCATATTTTAGCCCATAATGGGTCTTCAGACTCAATTTAAGGCATATTTTCATTGTGCTTAAGGATCTTTTCTCTTGCAATGCCACACATGAGGTTTTCTATTAATTTTGTGGGCCAGATCAAAACCAGCCCTCAGAACAGATTCAAAATTCAGGATGCTGAACAAACGTAGGTTGTGGTTTTTGAACACCAATCCCTTTTCTACTAATACATTAAAGGCTGGCTGAAAGAAAAAAGAGTAGCACCTTGCTCTCTTCCCTCAAAGAGCTTACATCCTTCTACCTTAGTAATATTTTCAATCTTATTACTATCAGTAAGTAATTTCTTTCAATAATAACCATATAATTCAAATTTTTCTTAGGCTGCTTCATAAAAACAAAATTTCAACAAGTTTCTTTGTTAGTATTCCCATTCTCTCTGTTATTTGCTGTTATGACAATCTAAATACATATTTATGCTAGTCCCTACCCAAAAGGTCTCAGCAATACCATGTAATTACTTAGTTAAGTTTCTAATTCATTTGTTGTTAGTTTTGTTCCTTTGAAATTTCCTCATTAAGTTATTGCAGGGAGCTGTGTTTGCACAGAAAAAGAGAAAAATACAAGCTCTTTATTGCATTCTTTTAATACCCCTTTTATCTTTAAACTAGCTAATTAGCATATTAATTACCTAGATATAGTAGTCACAATCTTACAATTAACCGTGGGTACAACAGTCTACTGATTTAGTGCAACACCATTTGTACTTACATCACAACAACATCTTCACTTGCTCTGATATTTCAAGTACTTCAAAATTAAAACAACTGGTATTGGTAGACATGTATTAATGATAAGTATCCAAGTAAATGTTGGTGCACTTTGTCAAAAGTTTCCAGTCCTAACAAATAAATACAGAAAGCTTATTAATTACATAAGAGATGAAATTGCATTTGCCAAATATATCAAAAACTTACTCCTTTTACGTTTTTACAATCAAAACATCTGTTTGATTTAGACCTAACCATTTTTCTTGCCAGCTTCCAAAATTTCAGTAGCGATAATCTTCCTTTATATACCAGTAACAGCTCCGAATGAGAAAAACATCTTGTAAAATGAACAAAACCCCATTCCCTGCTCTGATTCAAAGTGCTGCTGAGAGACACTTTGGGTACTACCAGAAGCTCACAGAACACTCACCATCACTGCCCATGTCTGGCTTCTCTCCTGCTCATGTTCATGTTCCACATGGTATGGGTGTAATTACGCCAAGAAATCTGCCCTCCTAAGCCCCACCACCCCTTAGCCTTATCCCTGTCCCAAACTGCACCTTACAAAATGGGCTGAGCTGGGAGCAGACACTCCAGGTGATGGTATTTCAGAACAAACTAGGTCAGTAACCAATTCATAATGGAACAAATTCGGGTTCACAGTGAAACAAAAATTATTTTGCACTTGCAGTTTTAGTAGACTACAGTTTGGTCCAGAATGGTCAAAATATGTCAGTCAATAAATTTCTGGAGGCAATTTCAGCATAAGTGCCTACACCACCGACTATGATTCATCTACTGGAGTGATAATATTACGTTTTCTGTAGCTGAACATTTTGCAATACAAAGAATTAATTTCCATGCAACATTCCAGTAATGCCCTCATAAAACTATGGTAGCTGAGAGCTATGTTTTCACATGAATTGAAAGGGACACAAATATTTATAGCACAAGTCTGAGAGCGTGAATACAAAATGCGTATCTGAATAGTCATGCACTGACTCCAGCAAATTTATTGTAAGACCAAGGACTCTATGGGTGACTACACTGGCAAGTTCTTCTCCACTGCAGTTGTTCCTGACAGCTCCGGTGCACAAAAAGCCCTGTCCCTGTACAGCCTGATAAGTGCCAGCGCACTCTGCAGTACTCTTTTCCTTTCCCTGTCCTATAACTCTCCTCAGGTCCTCTGGACTAGGGCAAAAATCCAAGGCAATTTAAAAAATAAAAAGATTAATTACAGGCTACCCATTTATCATATTTCTCTCTTTGCAACAGCCTATTGATGTTAACAAGTGTTTACGAAGTCACATATATGAGACAACAGTATTTCAAGCTTGCTGTTGGATTGTGGGAATGTACGTAATGTACATTATTTTTTTTATTTGAGAAACCTAGCAGACCTGGACATTTTATATTCAGTTTCATATAGACATTGATGTATCAGATGATTTAGAGTGTGTATGCTTTACATTTGTTTGAAATATCTCTGACAAGTAGATATTTTTGAATTACTGATCTAAAGATTTTTTTTTTGATGATATAATTATGAGCTGGAGGCTGAATTTTTAGAAGTGAATTTGGTGGTAGATTTGCAATTCAAAGAAGTTACTTAAATTAACAAAAATGCCCTAAAAGAACAGCTGTCTACCTGACTGATCCAAGAAAATGAACACTGAAAAATAAACAGCTGCCCCATAGAAGACTATGTGATAAAACTAATCACCCTTTGCATAATGTATTTATTTTCTCCTGTGCTTATTATAGACCTGGTGAACCTTCAAAGCTATAAATATTTAAATGTTTTAGACATCCCAGATATGTGAGTTCAAATGAAAGTAGGATTTCAGTAGCCTGACTAGTCCAAAACCAGATCTCTTAAAGAAACCAGTTCTGATGGTTACATAACACTCAAAAACATGCTTTAATTTTTTTTAAAATGAATTTGTTTTGTTATACCAACAAATTCTTTTTAAAAAGACCTTTCTTCTGAAATCTCAATAGTCTCTATACAATACAAGACTCAGTGTCCAGGCAAAGGATATGGTTCCACTAATGCCATCACAGCAACATATCAGAGAGACCGAAAGAACCAGGACATGTTTAAAGTTACTAGGATAAATATCCCTGGGTGCTATATTTTATCATAGATCCTCCAAAATCAAGTCACTAAAATTAACCAGGTAATGCCACTATTCGGTAGTTGGTATGTTTCAGCTGTGTATTTTTCACTTTCAAAAAGCTAGATGAAAGCAGAGATAAAAGAAGGCATGCATCAAAATAATTTCAGGGTTCAAACCAAGGGATTTAGACTCAAGTATTTTCACAGCACTGAGGACTCAGTGGTCCTCAAAATAAGACAGTGGATGGAGTCTTGGTGGTAAAAAACTGGTGTGTGACAAATGAAACAGTGTTTCAAACCAAATTGATTTCCCTCTTTTCATGCCCCTGTACTGCAGGAGGGTGGGACATCCTTTCCTTTGGGCCTTTTCTCTACTCCAGCAATTCTCAGTGGTTTCTACCACTGACATACTCCCCAGAATACACTGTTTTCTCACCCTTTCCTGAGCCACAGATCCTGCTACAGTAGTCCAAAACTAATGGCAACAAATTCAGTTACAGCAAAGGACACAAGAGATAACATTCAAAGCAAAGCTAAGCCAACTATCCATCATTTGCAATGCCTTATGTGTATTAAGTATGGCCTGGTCTGATTTATGGGGAAATCCATTCTGAAAGTCTCTTTAGGGAAGCATAATTTAGGATGCTGCCACCAGCCCTGAAGAAGTCAGAAAGCCATGATGGCTGAGGACTTGGTCTCTGCAGTGATGTGCTCTTGGTGTACTCTTTTTAGTTTCAACCATCAAAATAGTCCCAACAGTTTGCAGGGCTTTTTTTCTAAAAGCCCTCCAGCTTCCAGCCTCCCAGGTCCCGTCAGCCCTCCTGCCATGCTGCACAATCTGCCAAATGACCACAGTGTTTTTTGTTCTCAAGAATGGAACAAGTCCGTCTGTCTCGATGGGCTCAGTCTCAGAATCAGTGCTGATACTCAGACAGGTGCTCCTAAATGCAATGCTCAGCCCCTACAGAGCCAGCCAACACCTGTGTCATTTGTCAGGCTGAGCAGTTTACTTATATCCAGGAATAGATCTTTTCAGAACTGCTCACAAACAGCTGTGGGATCCATTGGGCAGAAAGGCTGTGAAAAGCAAATATAGAATATTTACTGTACTTCAATTACTAAACCAGACAGCTTCAATTTATGCTCATTTTTTAAGATGAAGACCTGCCTATTATCAAATCAGCCCACTGCCTCTTTCAAATCCAACCATTAAAAAGCCATTATAATTGTCACCTGCCCAGGGGCACAGGCTGAGGACCATCCAAGGAACAGTCTCCCTTCTGATGCTGCCACGAGGGCTGTGCTTTCAGACTAAACCCTGCAAAAAGCCAGGAAAGCAGGTAGAGATGTTTCAATCAGTCAGCAGAAGTGGCAGCCTGGAAAGAAGAGGACAAAACCTACCTTACAACAGCCTTGCCCTTGAGGGCTCTACAGACATTTGTCTTTTTTTGAGGCATGTTCTTCCCTTTACCCCTCCAAAACCCCACCGAGAAGATCCACTCTCGGCAAAGCCAATAGAAGACTCCCACTGATTTTAATGAGAGCTGGAGAGTGTGGGCTCTGACTGAGGACAGCATTTCTTTCTTTTCTTTTTTTAATTCGAAAATTTCCTTACACAGGCTGCCTGAAAGGATGTAAAGAAGATTAACAATAACATTCTGAACTAGGTTAACCTAAAAAAAAATATTTATTCTAAAATGTCTCAGCACACACTCAGATGTTATGAATATTCAGTACAGCCCCCCTCAGCAGACATTCTTTGCAAGACTATTTTTACTAAAAGACATTTTGATATGACATATAGAAAAGATGAGGCCTTTTATACAAATAGGATTCACTGGAAATACTTTCTAATGAAATTTTTATGCTATGTAAGCTAGCCTGCCTGCATGCCTTTGGATCATCCTCCCTGGTCTGCTACAATACATTCTATGGTACAGCATGTTAAAAGAAGGACCAATCTGGTCAGTTCTTCAATCTTTGTATATAAATATGCTATTACAAACAGAGGATTACCCAGGAAAATCTCAAGAGTAAAACACTTGAATAACACTGTGCTATCAAATCTGTTACACATTCCTTAAAATTAATAATAAAAATAGATCTTAAAAGACCAATTATAAACAAGCACAAGAGAAAAGCATTTTAAATAGCTCATGCTAATTGTGTTTATCTCAGTGTGAAGCCATGTCAAAGAGCCTGCAGCAAATGTATTTTGTTAAAAGTACCACTTGCGCAGCAGGCGTTAAGCATTAGAAAGCAAGCTTGTCATTAGTGGGCTACAACTGAAAAGGCTACTAAAACTCAGCTAAATTATTAATATGGTATCTTAAAGATATCAGATGGAGAATTAAACTCCTTTTACACAGTACATGATTTTAATGCTACTTTTTTTCCATGTTAGTCCACTAGTAAATCCCAGGTTATATAACCTTGGGGAGGACCAGAGGGCAGCCACATGCCAACCTTGGTTTGCATTCCTCAGTGTGGGAAAGCTCCACTGCCCTCCTCCTACTTCTGGGGCACCTGTATTTTACTTATGTGCTCATCCAAGTGGAATTGATAATTTTTTTTTTTTATTTTCTCAGGTTATTTATAAGGTTAATGAAGTATATAAAAGATTTTTTTATTTACATCCACTGTGGTGTTTGAGACTCATTATTTCTGCAGGTGCAGTTCCAGCCAGCCTGGTTCTAAACCAGTTTAACACTGAGCTGAAGATGAAGGGAACAATTCTGCTCTTCCTTGACAATCCATGTCTTCTGGAGAAATGAGTCAGTTGGCTTCTGAGATGAAACATTACCTTTTTCAGGGTTATTTTTCCGTTGGATCAGTCATGCTACCAACATGGAAAAAAGAGAACAAGGAACACCAAGGTGCAAGGTAGAAAACAGATGACTTTAGACAGTAATATGCCACTGAATTAGCTTCCTTTAACATGAAATCACCAAATCTGGTTTAAGGAGAAGGGCTGAAATCTGGAAAACACCGCTGACTACTAAGTGAGTGTAGAGGATATCTCAAGAGAGGAATTGAGCTACGTATTGTAAAGTCTATTTAAAGTTTTTCTTGCTTTTGTAATTCATTCCTAACTCTCCACCATGAACAAGCAATACCGAGACACAATGCAACATTTTTTTCTGTTGGTCTTTGAAATCTGACAGAGAATACGAGAAATATGAGCTATCCCTTAGCAACACAGCTATGATGAGAAATTGTGTTTCCTTAAAACATGAACAGACTCTCACCTCAGCAGGCTACACTCTCAAGCACCAGCTGCATGGGTCAGTGCACACATTCATCTACCATGCTGAGAAAAGGACTTCTAAGGGTTTGAAGCTGATTTTATTTATTTTATATTTTCCTTACAGAACTTTACTCTCATTCTACTGGTGACTTTTAGTCACAATGCTATTCTGAGAAGACAATGCAAGCCCAAACACACAATGCTACCCAATTCCTATAGTAGAAAAGAAGATACCAAAGGTTATGTTTTCTTATACCACCAAGGTTCACAAAGCAAAAGCTTTACAAAATAAGTGTTTTATTCATAAATGTTATACCTGTAATGCATTTGGTATTAGCTCCTTTTCATTTTTTGTAAAGTAGTTTGTTTCTAACTTCAGAGAGGATAAGATGAGATGAAAAGAAATAAAACAAGGAAATTCATACTTGTGCTTTGGTATCAAACACAACTCATTTGCTTCCAGATTATTTGGAAACCAATAAGAGAGGAAGAGAGCAGCTAATATTGATGTGTGCCTTCACTGCTGCCAGAGATCAAATGTGCTGCTCAGCATGCCTTGGATGAAGGTGCTGTGACAGACCAGCACAATTTTCTGCTAGTGGTCCTGAAGACTAAACCTGACACCAGTGAGATGCTCTGAGAGTCCAGCAATCCTTTCTCCTCAAGCTAAAGGTCATCTACTTATTACAGGTGTCTTGGGGAGCAAAGGAATGTACTCATTCCTGAACTTTGTTATCTTAGAGACTGAAATATTGCTCAGGCTGTTGTTTAAACATTGGTAGAAAGGCACACTGGGTCAGTCATTCAAAATCTGATGAAATATAGCACACTTCTAAATGTAAGCCAGAATTATATTCTAAACTTGCAATTTTTTCTAAATAAGCTCAAGTTAAAAAATACTTCAAAACACCATACTCTTCACTCCCTATTCCAGACAGCTCTTGACCTTGGCCTGTGATGGAAACTCAAACAAGGACAACAGACGTGCACAACCACAAGCCAGGTAACAGCCCCCTTGCAGCTCTTTCTCTGCTAAATGAAGCTTAAGGTCTTTCATTTTACTTATAAAATCTTAATGTCCAGGTTCCTGACTATTTAAAGAATCACATTCTCCATAAAATATGGTATTAAGAAAAGTATTCAAGCCTGAAAGTCCTTTCCATTAAAGAGACTAATGTAAAGATATTATCCAGCATACAAATCCAGATAACAATGTGTTTCTTCTCTCTACTTTGGTGAAAAAGTACAAGTTTCTGGTCATGTAAGACAACACTGATTTCCTCAGAAAATGGGGAATGATGACTACAAACATTCAGTTAAAAGGATGGAGAGGAGTTAGAGGAGTCAATTGAAAGAACAGAATTGAGCTGCAGGGAACTGTGTTACTTGATGTTTTAGTCCAAAATTGAACTTAAATAAATAACTGAATAGCTTCCCAACTAAGGCAACTTCCAGGAAGTTCGCTGGGAAAGTTCTCCTGACAACTTTGACAGAGCCAAAATTTTCACTTGGTTGACTACTTCGTGTGGCACTGACATGGGGATGGGTCTGGGGGAGACCCACCAGGCAGATTGCTCCATGGCCAAGGAACCATGTGTTGAGGCTCCTCGGAAATTGACATAGTCAAACCAAAATATTTTGAATTTTAGAAACACCATCCAGAAAATCATGTTGCTTTGGTTGCTTAGATTGAATTTCATATTTTCAATCACAGAACAAGATTTTTTTTGTTTTGTATTGTTTTTCAATTCTTTCTTTAGAAAGGTGTGCTTGGATTGTTTCTGTTTTAAAAATACACATCCAAAGAAATGTATTAAATTAAAACAAGGGAGAGACAGCAGACTGCACAAAACTGACAGAATTGGAGAATAAGGGAGAGAGAGGTGAGTTTTCTTTGCTTAGCTCTTTCTCATGGCTTAACCAACTCCTAACGTGAGTTACTATTAAAATGCTTCTCCTGCTTTCAGGCCCTACTGAGACACAGATCTACTACATCCTAGTCATATTATCCTCATTTTATTAAAACTAAATATTAAAATATGTTTTTCATATCTATTCATTGCTCTGCCACTCCCCTATCCTGTTTTATATATAACTACTAGTATTTTTGACTACAATAAATTCTCAGTACTGCAGTTTTTCAGCCTTCTTGAGCAGTTTCTTCAACCGATGACTTTTATAGGGAGGATCCCAAGTGTTGGTATAAATGTTATACGATTGACAGATTAAGCCAAGAATAAATAAAACCAGTACATTATTGCAGCAAGGATGCAGCCAGCGTTGTGTGAAATGAGGTGGTCCCTCTGTTCTGAACTGCTTTAGGAGACTGCACACAGTCATTGCTCTGAGCACAGTCAGGGCCCACTTAGCAACCGTATTTAGAAATACATAAATAAATTCCAAGAAGGCCAAGATTTCACTGAGGAGACAGGTTAATTGCCCATTTATTAGGTATTTGGGGTCTATGCTTTTACCTTTAGAATGATGTACAGAAGTACTTGGATTAAAACGGAACAATACTTTCATTGACGTTATCTCAAACATGTACATATAGTGCGGTTGAAAACATTTAGGATATTTCTGCCCCACTTTTGAGTTCTTTGATAGTTAAATTTGACAAGTGTGACCACAAACTATTCAACATGAACAGCAACCTCAGCTGTGTTTACCTCTGCTGAGATATCTGAGGTAGCCCAGAGCACAATAGGACCAGAGGACAACTGGGAGTTCTTTGGAAGCTGACAAACGACCACATCCCATGGACAACACATGAGCAAGAGATGAGATTTCATGACACACATTCAGCAGTCAGACAATTTATTCTCACTTCATGGAGTCCAATTTTCTTTCTTATTGTGCTAAATCAATGGCTCATATTACAAAGCTTTATGCCATTTGCAGTGTCAGCTGGACTCCCTGTGCTTGTGTGGGAATCAGTTGCAATGGGATAAAGTTTAAGTCTCTCCTTCAATTAACGGTTAAGCACAAAGAAGAAAATCACTACAAGTATTAGCTCTTTAAATACAGACATTCTCCTGCACTAATCAGCTTCTTTTTCATTTTATTCATGACTAATATGAAGGTAGGGACTTTGTATGTCACATCTGTCAAACAGTGAGGTTCTGACCTACTTTGCTGCTATAATAAGGACAATATTCCATCTACAGAGTGCTTTAATAAAAGCATTGGTTTCACCAAAGGTTTTGGAGGCAATAGTGACTGTCTTAAGGGGACATAAGGGAATTTTTTTTTTTTATACAGAAATTGCTGAACATTTGAAAAAAAATCTTAACTTCAAGAAAATGTTCTAAAGAGATGTTATGAAAGGTAGAATAAATCAGGATCTACAGTAACTTTCCAAAATACTTATTTGCCTAAAACAGGTAGAAAACCCAAAAACCAGACAGATGCACTGACACTTTTCTTGACAGATTGATAACCTTACGGTTTCCAAAACTTCTGTGTTCAATTACATTTCATTAGTATACTCCAGTGTATTTACTACTATGCATTATTAATACAGATATGTGCCTAGGAGATGTACAGTTTGTAATTATTTTTCCTTTCAAAGCATAACAGCTTCACACTGGACTTGTTGCAGCTACAATATTTCATCTCTGAAAGTTCCTTCAAACATTCTGGAACTGTGACAGAAATTTGTATTTGAACAGAAAAGCTGTCAAGAATGTGCTGTGGTGCCATCCATCACAGTTTTAATCCTGACCATACTTAGATGTTAGTGGAGTTATCTGTCCAGCACACTAAACAAAGGCTGAAATTATGCCTTCTGTTCTTCCACATCAAAGCTACAAAGTTAGACTGAATTCAATAGGCCTGTATTACACTCTATTAATTTCCTATTAGTTCTCAGCTATGCAAAATCTAGCCACAGTGTCACTGTGGTTTAGACATGCAACCTTGATTTCAGCATCAAAAAATGAGCCTGTCACTTCTCATAATTTTACAGAAGATTCTATAAATGTAAATCCTTTTTCATCCTGTCATCCTTTTATGTCCTTAATGAGTTTTCTCACTAACAGTGCAGAATCTTAATTTCACATTCAGAAATATTAACAGTTACTACAACTTTAAGCTCCTGAAGTAGCTGCTCAATTAAAGAGTAATTTATACATTTACACTTAGTTTTACACAAAGCAATGACATTTAGAGTTTTGATTTTATTTCTTTTTTCTTTTCTGCCATTTGCATTTTACATTCCCAAGGAAAAAAAGTTGCAGTTAAAAACTGCGCTAAAGATTCTAAAACAAAATCTTTAATCAGAAGTACATTATGTAGTATAATATGATTCCTTAGCAGTTAAAATCTAACATTTGTAAAAACAAATGGCACACACTTGACAGGCAAATTACACATGGATTACCATTTGTTAAAATTTCATCACAGAAAATAGTTTAACTGTTGTGGATATGAGCCAAGATCAGCCTGACAAGTACTTTACATGAAAGATTAGCATATTCTCTTCCAGAGGTTTATGCTTAATTTAGATGCATTGACTTTTTGCCACCATTGCTGACCTTTATGTCTAATCAAAGTCCCTTTGAATCCGAATCCCCAACCTTTTATCTCTCCTGACAGATTTTAATTTGAAGGCTTGTAATAAAGTCTATTAAAATTCGAAATGTATCAGTGTTTAAAGCGTGGTTCACTTGCTGGATTTTCAGATGTGGAACTTCAAATGGGCTGATTACAGAGACTCCAAACTTTCCATTTTAAGCTTTACACCAGGCTAAAAAAGGCCTTTGGAGGGGGATATCAATCTAGATTTTTAGTTATAATGCACAAAGGTGACATATGTGACAAAACCATAAGAATTAAGTATCTAAAAGGAGCATTTTTCATAGATATTGGGTAAGTTAGGACTGTTTCTGTGACAGTCCTGTACCTCTGGTTAATTTTAAGGCCAATTCACTCAAGGTAGACAGAGTTTCTGTATAAGACAGTATGAGTTCAGTACAGCGGCCTCTGTGCAGCTTGCAGCCTGCCAGGCTACACGATGCCAAAGCCAAGCAAGCAGCAGCTCCATAGCTAAATCTCCCTGGAAGGAAAACAAGGTCAATTTTCCTGGGTCACCTGTAACTGTCAGCTCACAGAAGAATAAGGCAATCACCTTTTCCATCTTAATTAAGGCAATTACTTTAAAAATAGTAGGGTAATGGGGAGCAAAATGTTCCAGAATCACCAAAATACATGATTAAAGGGCCTTTATATTTAAAAAACCCCAAAAAACTCCCAAACAAAACAAAAACAACAACAAAACCACAAAAAACCCCAAAAAACAAACAAACAAAAAACCCAACAAAAAATACCCCAACAGAACAAAATTTTAAAAACCCCAAAGAAACCCCCCAAAACCCCAAAACCCTCCACTTGTTCAAGTATGCTATTCCTTCAGTTGGAATTTTTTTATTCTCTCACAGTAGGCTGTACAAATCCAAATATTAGGTATCTAATTTTCACGCAATCCTACTGCCCTACAGAGAAGTTGTAGATGTGAGAAGATTAAAAAGTAACGTGAAATAAGTTGATGTTATAAATTCTTTTAAAGAAGAAGTAGATGTCTGAAGCCGACAATGAAATGTGAATACAGGTGAGGTTTATATTTGCAGGGATATCAATTACAGAACTATGTAAAAAATTCCTCTACACTGCTGAACCCACAAAGAGCACAGCTCAGACCACAAGGGCTCAGAGGTTGCTCCATACACATCTCATGGCAAGATGCAAATTGATTTTTTGTAGTTCAAAAAAAAAGAAAGAGCTTTTGGGGTGAGTGAAGTTAAAATGCAGCTGGTTGTAGCTGTGTGGGGGTCGGTCTCTTCTCCCAAGTAACAAGTGGTAGAAGAAAAGGAAACAGCCTCAAGTTGTGTCAGAGGAGGTTTAGATGGGATATTAGAAAAAAATAACTTTGTTGAAGGGGTTTTCAAGTCCAGGAACAGGCTGCGCAGGGCAGTGGTGGAGTCACCATCCCTGGAGGGATTTAAAATATGTGTAGATGTGGCACCTGAGGATGTGGTTTAGCATTGGACTTGGCAGAGTTAACAGCTGGACTTGATCTTGAAGATCTTTTCCAGGCTAAACAATTCTATGGTTCTGTTCTTCTTAATATACGTATGATGTAAAACTTTTGAATTTATTACAGCACTGTAGTTCTAAACATAATTTCTTAACCATGGAGCACAATTGGATTTAAACCATGTTTGGTTTTTTTTTTCCAGTGATACTGTAATTTAATCTTCTACAGCTGTTTTTGGTCTATTACAAAAAGACAAAACTTCTCACATCTAATTAACTTACTCTCTAATTCCAGCCAAGCAAATGATGCATCACCCTCATCTCAACTGTTATATGCCAGATGACACAAGGAAATGCTGAAATATAGAGTCTAGGACACCAGTTCCAAGGATGCATTGAAGAACAAAAAAAGGTTATTTCCAAAATTAGCCTGGATATTATACAGAAGAGGAAGGTCTGTACTCAGTACTGAAATCACTAGGATGTTGCAGGTGCAAGCGTAGCCAGGCTGCAGCAATAGACATTTGTCTTTTTTTTATTTTCTCCTGTTGTTCATTTCACACATTCCTCTTTATAGCTTCCTCATTTCCAGAGGCTGATAATTAAAATCAGCTGAACATCTTCCACGACTTCAGCTGTTTCCAAAACACTATCAGAAACGTTCTGGACAGATGGATGTTCCTCATGTCCCAGGGTCATTTTCTGGCACTCCAGTGAAGCATGTTCCAAATGTCCTCAATGCCACCCCACATGCAAAACCAGATGAGCTGTTCCTTCCTGAAACAACACTGTGTCACCCAAAGAATTTAAGTACAAATATGTTTATATAAGTTGTATGCTTATTTTTTGGAAGCAGCTTTGATTTGGCCTCACTAAGAACTTGTTTATATCCACAGTGTCATTAACCAAGAACAAATGCACTTTACCCTACACCCTTGACCACCAACATGAAACTGAGAATTTCTCTGATCTTGAACCAAGATTTAGATTTTTCTTTTTTCTGCATAAATAAGCAAAAAAATAAGGGTGAAATTTAAGTTTTAAAGAATTGCTCTTTAACAAAATCATCAACAAATATGATTAACCTATGCAAAGAACTAAAAAATAAATAACGCACTTAATAGACTTATGTGGTGACAGAAAATCTCTCAAATCTAACAGTATTTTATATATCTACAGAGATGAAGAATTTCTCAGATGTTAAAAAAGAGAGAAAATAAAATATCAAACAACAACCAACCAACCAAAAAAAATCTCCACCAAAAAAAATACAAAACCACAAAAAACCAGAAACCCCCCAAAACAATTCTCCAGCTCTGAAGTAAGTCTTTGCAAGAGTTTAAGGAGATGTTCAACACAACACCAACATAAGCTAAATATCTGGGGCTGTCAAACACTCGTTGGGCTTTACAAATTACTAGTCAGCCTATTTGACCTGAATTTCCCATGGTTTTCGCAAGCATTAATGCAAAACTCTCACTGCATTCTGTAGACAGAAAGAAGAAAAATGGGACAAGAAGATGAGACAAGTTGGACATCATTATAATTTTAGGAATCCATCATTCCTCTGACACATTTCTCTGCTGTTTTATCACTGGATTTTTTTGGTAAATGTTAGTGCATTAGCATCAGTAGGATTTTCTTAGTGATTCTCACTGTGATTTTAAAACAGCCTGCATAATATCTGTTTACAGAGATACATGTGCAGAACATTTCTGCCTGATTTGCCAAATGGCTTTTTACTGGCAAACTCTTATTGTGTAGAGGAAAAGGAGCACCTTAAACCTGGGCTGCATCAGACAGGAAGGGAAGTTAAGTGGCAAAGTAGTTTTTCTTTCTGTTTTTCTCCTTTCCATGTATTTTGTATGTATTTGTCACTTGATTTAGGAGACAGTTTATTTTCCAAAGTTAGAAGGCATGTAATTGCTCATTAAATCTACGTACACACAATCAAGTTCTAAGGTTCATCTCTATGAGGAGAATGAAAAGTAACCAGTATTGTCGGCTGATTTCCTACACTGTGTGGAAAAAAAAAAATTGATCAAGGGTGCTTAATGATTTTAAGAATAAACTTTCGACCTTTGAGGGCAGAAGGGTGATGTGTCAGAAAACAATGAATTTAAAGAACAACCTTTAAAATAAAAAGTCTGCAGAACTCAGCTCCAATTATTATCACAGACAGACAGAATTTGTTTCCAGGGACCCATGTTCTTTACATGATCATACGTGGCTTCTAATTAAGAGATAACATAATTTCCATACCAGCTCCAGGTAAATATATTACTCCCATTTTATGGATGAGGCACATAAAACATCAAGCAAACAAAATGTATTTTCATTTTAGATGCAGAATTTGAGAATGTGGGACCACACTTTCCATAATAGTGTTTTTTGTTACAGCACTTTATACTTTCAAAGCACAGCTCTCACCCCTCAGTATTTCTGTAAGTCAGACCTTGGTTACTAAGTCAGAAAGCAACAAAATGAAATACAGACAGTGACTAGCTGGGAAACCATTTTTTCCCTTGTATGCCATGAGAGCTTTGTGGCGGAGGCTGGGTCATAAACAGTTCTGCAGCAGAACATTCAGCTCCCTTTCATGAGGTTTTCTTTCTCTTACAATCACCTGCATCATTCTCTTAATGCTGTCCATAACCAAAAATTTGGGAGTCATAGAGCGGAGATACACCTGCCTATGGTTCCCATCAGTGCACCCACACTCGACCTGCGAAAGGAAAAGGAAGGTCTCATGCTAGATTACTGTAATTGTTTGATTTGGAAGGTAGTTCAGTTCTCTAAAGGATGCCAGAAATAATAAGTTCATAAATGTACATCAACTAAATCCTGTGATTCTGACACCACAAATGCCAACATGCTACAGAATAAAAAAAATGATCTGCAACATGCCACCACTCGAAGTAAAAATGACATGAATACAATTACCCATGCTTCAGGGAGATATTATAATTTCGGCTAATCAAGTCAAAATGTCAATGAAAACAAAGGAAATTTTAAAATTTTATGCAATTTTTCCAGAATCTCTGGGGATGATTTCAAAAGCTCAAGTGCAGTATCCATTGGTATATTCAGTATGGTTTTAAGAACAGAACAATTTTTAGTCAAATTAGACTGGTAATTTTCTATTAGAATAGCTGATTTATATAAAAGTTTAATCATAATATTAACTTTCTGTTTGTAACTTGTGCCTACATCAGTTAAACATACAAAGCCATAAAATATATTTAATAGTTGAGCAGCAACAAAATACTTAATGAGCCAAATGATACTTTCTAATGCCACTACTCCTGATTTGCATTATACGGGAAACCAACCAAACCAACCCACCACAACTTGGACACCATTCTCAGTTGAAATGTTGTTTCTGTGCCAGAAGAAGCCATAGAATTGTTTATATAGTCTACTAGGAAGAAGTCTACTGTTCAGGATGAGGACAGAGAGACAACTGCTCCCTTGACTTCCTGGGGGGGACCTAGAGATAGTGAGTACACGCTGCAGGAAAAATCAGCTGCAACAAACATTACAATGTTATTCTTTGGGTCTCATCTCCCTAAAACTAAAATGTGAGGCTGAGCTTAATGATTCTAAACCAGAGGACAGAAATGCAAACTACCTGATTCCCAAAAGCCACACCTCACTAACAGAGGCAGGTCTACCCATGGCAAATACTCATATAACTGGGAAGATTTCCCAGGAGCACTGCACCTGAAATAATGTTTCCTAGTTGGGAGCACTCAGATAACATGAAAGTACTACCAGAATAAGAAGTGAAATTCTTCTATTCTTGGCGTAGTTTTCCGCTAAAAAAAAGTTTAAAAGGCACCTAACCCAGTCTCTATCTGACACGTTAACAGGAAAAAGGATATAGAAAAGCCCTTGGAACATACATGAAGGAGGCAAAATGTACTGTATGCGAGACAAGGAAGACAAAACCTGATGAGATTTTTCTATATATTGTAAGAAATCTTTGTCAGTTTTGGAGGCTATTTTAAAGAGAGGAGCTTTTTAGCTTTTCATTACTTGTTTGAGGCTTTGCCAGCTCAAGAGTCTTCACCATCTTATTTTTGAAATAGAACCCAGAAGAACCACTGGGAGTAATGTCTGCTAAAAGAGCTAACTGTCTAATTTATCTATAGAAGCCTTTCAGGGGAGCAAAAAATAATAACAGCACACCATATTGAAACATCTCATTTGATTATCTCTAGTGCACAGGTTTATAAGGGGGGAATGTTGTCATAAGTAACATAAAGACCTTGTGAAATGACCGAAAATTCTGAAAATCTTGACGTTTGTACTCCCAGAATAATCAAATCCCAGTGGAAACTGAAATCAAAAGGTTGGTTTGGCCTCCTTCAGCAAATTGTTTCTATAGGTCTTTATAGTAAAAGCAGCTTTTACTTTTGCCCGATTAAAAAATCCCAACACCCGATTACCTGAGAGATTCCCTTATGTTCCTGATTATGGCAACTCCATGCCACAGGGCAGGGATGGATTAGTTCAGCATGAGCTAATTCCAGAGTCATAATGGCTAAAGAGCACACTACAGAGACACTCACGGGAATTTACTGGTTCAGGTTGGTCTAAGCTAAGAGGTTATTGGATTGTATCTCATTACAACAGACAGTTATGCCAGAGGATATCTTTATGGAGAATTTATGTTGATGGTGTTCCCAAGCTGATCGTGAGGAAAAGGTCAAATTATTCTCCTTCAGCCTTTACACAGTGTTTGTCACCATCCATTTTTGGCTCACAAACAAATATGAGGCTATTCTGTAGTGCAACCTCCAGGAGCAAGAAGAGCTCTCTGTACCTTTCACATGACTCTAGAAATGAGAAAGGAAGTTTTCTCAGAGGATGTAGGTCATAACTATGTCCCCTACCATCTGGTCCTTGAAACCCAGTAAAGGAGGCTGAATATATTGCATTCCAGCACTTTCCATTGACAGGCAGTCCCTCAAGGACTGTAACTAACTGGTGAAGTTTCAAACAACCTCCAAACTTCTCTAAACACCGCTAGAGCTACAAAAGTCTTATATGCACTGGGTCAGTAGGAAACTATAAACTCAGTAAGAAACTGCATGAACTTCCTTCATCTGCTTCCCCTTTTACTACAGCTAATGTGCCTTTATTTGCAGTCAGAAAGCATTCATACCTGAAAGTTGACTACTTTTTCATGTAATCCTCTTAATCAGTGACAGAACATTTATATATTTAATTCTAGACTACATTTGATGGTAGTTAATACTTTAATTAGCTATTTACACATGGCAAAAATTACAGAAGCAATTAAGAATATTCAGATTCATTAAAAGTATTAGGCAGTATTAAATGTGAGAGAACATATTTTAATTAAATTTTTCAAGTATTTTTTTATAATCTCCTCTGTTGAGAAATAAACTATTGTAACACAATCATATCTGAATCAGATAGCTTTGCACTATCATCACCATAATGTCTTAGAAGTCTCCAAAAGGAGTTCATGAACTTATTCTTTACTGTTTATTAAAAATGCTATCTATGAAAACCCTTTTTTCTCTCCATCTATTTACTTTATCTGTACGGATACAGTGACTGGTAGCAAGCTGAATTGACTGAACGCTGTCTTAGTCTCACTGTAGCTTATTTATACTCCAGAAAACTATTTAAGAGAAATACCCTTTAGTCAGTCTGAAAAATTTTATTCACGAAGGAAGGATCTTTGTATTTACTTTAAACTCAGCACAGTCCAGAGGACTGTGGATATCCTGTGGATTCCAGCATCATAGTTCAGACATTCTTTAAGCAAATCATGAATGGGTTCCTGTGTGTGTGAATTCCCAGCCTGTGTTTGTGGACGTGATGATACTGAGACACACAATGCAGCCCCTGGGAGCTGGTGCTTTGCTGCCCAGCCCAGCCAAGCCCTGTGAAGGCCACAGCCTTCCCCTACACAGAACCATCACTTGGGGACTGGGAAAAACATGGGGAGCACATGGAAACACTGAGGTGAAGTATTAGTTTTGTAATCACCTACTACATACAGTCTCTCAAAGCATAAAACATGCTTAGTAAAGGTGGACTGTAACATTCAAAATACTAGAGGAAAAAACCAAACCAAAAAAAAACCCAGAACAAGAAAGCAAGACTTGCAGGTACCAGAAAATCTGACGTCATGGTTGGTGAATGACACCCCTACAAACATAATTCCCCTGCAGTTTCCTTGATTAAATTATCAGAAACAAGAAAATATTATAAAATAAGTGCCACAAGATCATTTAGGTCAGGCAGTTTAGAATGCTGGAGCATGCAGAGATGCAAATGGCAAAACTATTTACATTCAGGCTATTGGCAAGGTGTGTGTTACTAAATCCAAACTGGAAGAGAGTAGGTTTAGGTTGGATATTAGCAAGAAATTCTTCCCTGTGAGGGTGGTGGGGCACTGGAACAGGTTGTCCAGAGAAGCTGTGGATGCTTCTGGCAATGTTCCCTGGCAATGTTCAAGGCCAGGTTGGATGGGGCTCTGACCAACCTGGGATAGTGGAAGGTGTCTTGCCCATGGCAGGGATTGGTATGAGTTGATCTTTAAGGTCCCTTCCAACCCCAAACCATTTTGTGATTCTATGATGCATCTTTTTCAAAATACCATGAAGAAAGCTAAATTACTTTTAAATTCAGTGTTCTTGCTGTATATATGCAAGCCAGAGTAAGATATTTAAGTTCTTTTACTCACAAATGAATCACCCACGTAGTGTCGGTGCTGTTTGTTCCATTCCCATATGTTCCAGTGTACTATTTTGTCCTACTTTTGCACGTATGCAAAATTAGAATTGCAAGTTGCATCAATTTTCATCTTTAAATCAGTTTTATTTACAACCTCTAAAGTTCCTTGATTATTTCTAGTAACATTTGCATCAATGTTTGCTTAAATTATTCATGACATTTCAGTTATATCATTGGGTGCTTCAAAGTAAAACTCAAAGTAACTTTTCTTTCCTGAGAACAAAGATATATTTTCCTTGCTCTCAAGCAGAAATTCACAAGAAGATGAAAGAAACGCCAAGAATTGTTAATAAACAAATTTGTGGTGTAAATGATAAACAGAAAAACTAAAATATTCCCAGTGGAAATAGAAAACTCTGTCTAAAAATGCCTCCAAACACCAATTAAGTACATCCAATTAGGATTATATTTGATTTATCTAGGTCAGGATTCAAGAAATTTTTTGCTGCCTAAGTAGCATCCAAATTTCACAACTTCCTTGTGTGGGACAAGTGGCTGGGGAAAGTTGCGCTGATATCAGGCAGACCCAGAGGAGGACAGAGCCACTTGGAGACCCTCTGTGTGCTGCAGTCACTGCTGGTGCCACATGAGCCTGTCCCCAGCACATGAAGAGATGGCCTTGCCCTTGTTGGCCCCAGCCTTGGGGGGTCAACAAAGCAGGAGATGGGCAAGTGCAGGGACTGGAGCTTCTTTCTATCCTTGCTGTCTTCCTCCCTTTTTCTCCCATACATGTAAAGCAAATGAAACTACAAAAGCACATAACAATAGCACCTCCATGCCTTTTTGCTTTAATTCTTCACCCTTAAACCTTCACCCTTTAGAAAACGTAAAGCAGGTTTAAGAGCCATGTAGATTTCATTCACCACTTATTTTCATGTCCTAACATTGAGACAAACCTTGTATTTATTTATCCCATTGGAAGAGCAGGACATTATGAAACTTCCAACTTAAAGCTGTCAATTTGCACTCTAAATCAAATGCTTCTCTTCTTTCAGTAAATACATATAATGACCTTTTTTAATATGAATGTCATAGGTTAGCAAGCATAGTCCCGGAAGGGACGTCCTTGCTAAGGGGTGCTTACAGTTTCCTCTGGGAACTGATAGAACCTATCAGCTGGCCAGTTTGAATATGGACAATTCTCTAAGCCACTTAAAGTTGTGATCACCTCTGTGATCCACATTTAAGAATAGGCAAACTCCCCCTCCAAGCTCTCTCTCGTTTCCGGCGCTGGCACAGGTGGCTGCGGGCCCCGTGTGGGGGCCAGCGGGCCCGGCCAGGCCCTGCCTGGGCCAGGCCGGGCCGGGCCACGGCCATCCTGGAGCCATGGACCTGTTCCAGCCATGGAACCCCCCCCCACTGCCTTGCCGTGGGCAGCCGGAGCGGCTCGGCTCTCCCCCCTCTCCACTGCGATAAGAAAAATTCAACATTCCAGCTGCAAAGCTGCAAGGCCGAGGTGAGAGTAACCCTTTTATTGCTGTGAAGAGCTGAAAACCTGAGGGAAGAGAGAGAAGAGATGCTTAAAGCTGAAATTCTGTTGTGAAGCTATGATATATCAGAGTATCCTGTTGTAATTTCATGAAGATATGGGGGGTGGAGTGTTCAACTCGTGAGCAAAAGCACCTGCGCTGAGATAGGCAGATGCTGACGCAGCTGTAATTTCATGAGAAGTTTGGACAGGGAGAGATGAACCAGATGAGGATTTTTGCTCCAAACGGGAAAGGAGAAAACCTCAGTCCATAGAGATGAACCAGATAAGGACTTTTGCTCCAAATGGGAAAGGAGAAAACCTCAGTCCATAGAGATGAGCCAGATGAGGACTTTTGCTCCAAATGGGAAAGGAGAAAACCTCAGTCCCTAGAGATGCTCCCAGAGATAGTCCTAACGATGAAGATGATGAAGACCCTTTGCTCCCAGGGAAGGAGAAGGGCCTCTGTTTTTGTTTCTGAACGGCTCAACCTTAAAATTGTACCCCAAAAAACTTCAAGAGTGGACCCTCGAAAGCAGTTGCAGGAAAAGCTGCAAGTCGGGGGAAAGGACTCACACACAGGCAGAGAGACTCCTCTTCCTAAATGGACTGAACAATATTTGGAAGTGGGCGGCTGTCTCGTTGTGATACTGTTTTCATAGCATGAGCAAGAAGAGACTTCTCTTTCTAAATGGACTAAACAAGGTTATTATGGAAGTGGTAACAGACTGAACATCTTAAGGGTTGTCTTTTTACATTGTCAGTGGGAGAAGGGAGGAAGGTGGGGGGAGGAGGAGAGTTCTGAAGGTGGTATAATTTTTTTTTTTCTTCTTTTAGGTCTGTTAATAAACTTTATATTCTTTCAAGTTTGGTGCCTGTTTTGCATTTCTCCTAATTCTTATCTCACAGCAGATAAACAGTAATGAGTATTTTGGACCAAACCACTACAATAAGAAATTCTATTTTTGAGTGAAATGCAACTTTACAGTAAACAAATCACCTATTTGATTTAACATTATGGAAATGTGATAACATTATTTCATAGGACTGAGGTGAATTATTAAAAAAAAAAAAAACAAACCAGCACAACCAAACCAGTACAAGAAAACTAGAGACTTATATTTCATAGTAAATTAGCTTCCTCAGAAGTCTTCCTCAAGTGCATGATTAGACATATTTATGTTTTCACAGCACATTTATGATTTCACACCAAATCATGCAAAATTTGAAGTTTCCTATGTCTTTGAATCACAACCAAGTGGAAGTGTCTAAAAGGCTGCCAATATTTACCCCATCATGACAATAGCAGTAGATGCTGACATCCCAGTGACTAACAAGTCCCAGACACTTACTGAAATAAGTGTTCTCTAATTTCACCAGGAGAAAAATAGAAAAATGTGGTTAATAAGTTTGGTCTGCGCAGCCTTCCTTGGTGAATGATTTCATTAAGGGGTGGGAAAAAGGGTGGGAAAAAGAAACTTTGGACTTTGAAACATAGAGAGTGGGAGAAGTTTAAAAGCAGTATATTATTATTTCTTCCTTAAGTTGCTGTTCAAGGATACTGTTCCAATCTTAAAGATCAGTAAATTAAATCTTACTTGAATAAGCAAGCTCTTGTAGCTATGCTAGAGACTTGCTCACAAGGTGACACATAGCTTCAGAGATGAAAACTGCCAACCCAGTTAAATTTTATTAAGGCAGGCACATCTTTAGATATGATCACACTTCAAGCATTGCCTATTAAAATTAGATCATTTGACCTTCATCAGGGAAAGCCCCTTTCATATAGCTAAAAAAAAAATTATTAAGGTATCTATACACAGAAGGAAGACATTTCTACTTCATAGTACAAATAGCTTTATTCTTTGTGGTCTTCAAGACCTTGAACCAAGAAGTAAAAAGTCAGGAAGGTTTGCTAAAGCAAACAATGTGAAGGACAGCACTACCTTCTCTAAAGATGATTTTCTCATTGCCTGCAAATAATTCAGAACTAAAGTTCAATTTTCACCAACAGAAAATAAAATTCATCTATGATTGAATTTGAGATACACATTTATTTTCCAGGTTTAGCTTTTTGTTTGCAAATAGCACTGTAGGGCAACCACTGGAGCAATGCCCAAGAAAGAAACATTTGATTTCAAATCTTTTCTTCCTGAACTCTGGCTTGTTTGAAAAGGATAAAAGGCTTGCAAGAGAAAATTCTGTGAACAGTTGTCATAATTTCAAAGATAAAACTAAACAATATCTTACTACAAATTCTCATGACAAAGAGCTACATTAAGTGGAATATTATTCTGGGAGCCCACAGGGCTGTGAGCTCTGGTTCTTGGCACATGGGTAGACTAAAGGCCTCACAGTCACTCAGGCTGGAGAAGCTTTAGTGACATATAGTGAACAAGTGGTTCTTTTCTTTTCTTCTCTAATATTTTAGTATCTATCTTCTTTCTGCTGCTCTAAAAGGACTTTATTATAAAGCTGAGAAACCATTTCTTTTGTTGTCAAGATAACTATGGACAAAATCAGCAAAATAAAAGCCTTGTGTTTTCAGACATATCATTTTGACACTGATTGCACTGTCTGAACATATCTATTAAGATACATCTTTTCATATATTCAGAACATAACTCACTAGACATTTGATGCAACCTGTACTAATAACATCAATATTTCAGCTATTTTTAAGGATGCTTCCTAGAGAAAAAGGAAAGTACTGAACAGCAGCAGAAAATGACCTTTGATATGCACATGCATGCATTTATATATTGTTAGCTGTCAAGACAAGAAAGTTGATCTCACATCAAAAGGATTCCCAGACAGTTCTGGGGAGGGGGAGAAAAATTCCCACAAACAAACATCTTACTCCTTCACTGCACCCTTTCTACACTTACAAACAAATAAATAAATAAAACACAGCAGTGAGTCAGTTAATAGCCATTTATCTGAAACCACAAATAAGAAATAAAAAAAGGATCCTTTTGTTTCCCTCTTCCTCTCATGATTCACAGTCTTGGCTCTGCAAGCTTGGCTCTGCTTCTGATGACAAATGACGCAGCTGTAAATAGCAGTCCTTGTTATCAGGACAGGTCCATATCAGCTCTATTTAATAAGGCAAGAGTTGGAGTTACTTTCTGTCTCTCTGATTTGTACATTTCTTCCTCCTCAGAGAGCTCTTAGGGGTAATGCTTTCTTTACCTGGAATCACTCCAGAACAGTCACCTACCATTTGTTCAGTGCCTGGGTTTGAGCTGCCCCAAGGTGCTTAGGTGGTAGGACTAAGAAGTACCACCAAGCTCCAATAACTCCACTAATTAATTAGGGACTTTGAGGCACAGAAGGGATGCTTTACTTTTAACATTTTTATTGAAACATCTGCCCTCTCAGATAGATGTCTTAGAGGAAATCCTGGGCTAACTGTACCCTTTCAGCTGCCAGAACTGACATTTCAGCTTCTCTTCTAGTCCATGAAGTGGATTTCTCATTAGGGACTGTTAAGGGTCTGTTCATGTGCCAGGGCTTTGAGGATATTTTTACTGCCCTTTCTGTGATAAAACACTTGACAGTGCTAGGGCACACTGAAGTTATAATTCAAATAAGGATGTTCACTGGATTTCCTAGAATACTTAAAAAGCAGCTTTTGAAATGGTTACGAATATGGTGAAAAAAGTGAGATATATGAAGAAACTCAACTCCCCCGGTTGAGGTAGCCTATGCTATGCACCTCTTTTCTTCAGGTAAATAAATGGCTTCATTGATTTAGTGTCATCAAGGCATTATCTTTGGCCACATGAGAAAATACAGATGGGAAAAATCTACTTTTTCCAGAAAAAAGAAAGGCTAATCCTAAAGTTTCTGAAACAGGCACAAGACTATTCCAGAAGGGCAAAAGTCCAGAAGACTAAAAGTGCTCTGGAAACCCTTAAATGCTGTTCTTATGCCCTTAACCTGCCTCACACACAGTAAAGAAGGTGAAGTATATTCCACTAGAGCTAACAGGTTGTGTGTTTTAAATCCTCTGTGTAGACTAAAACGAGAAACAGAAGTGAAAGCTGCACAGCTGTTGCTGCCTTGGTAGTGGAAATGCAACCACAAAACACTCTCTGCAGCCCCTAAGTTGTACCCCAAATCCTGATGGACACTGCCTTTGCCACCATTGCTATGGCCCTGCTCCTCAGCCACTTGATTTGCCCTCTTGTCAAAAGCCTTTAACTCAAAGACTCTTTATAAATAGCGAGCTCTTCTCTTGGTCTGGACAAAGGCTCTGGATGCTTTAAAGGCCAGCAGGGTCTTCCTGCACCTGGAAGGTTTTACCCTGGTGACTCCCTGGCTTTCACCTCTTCCACAAAGCTTTCCCAAACAGAAGTGACAGGGCACTGATGATTTTGCTCTCTTCTCAATATTCATAATATAAGGGCAATTCTTGGGTACAGATAACTTCACAAAATCCATGTCAAAATGTCTCTGGACTACAAAACACTGCCTGTCTAGAAGGGAACACTCACCATCTAAGAAGTATTGTTGCCTTTTAACCAAGAAATATCCATGGCATTTGTCTTTAACTGATTATGTTAAAAGAGTTTGGCCCATAGTGAGGCTTTTGCTGTGCTTCTGTATCTTTGGAAGTAATTGGCAACTCGAACTAGACCCACTCTCACATGACAAACACTCTTGGTCCAAAGATATCTTCCACAACACCCCTTCCTGTTGCAAATTTCTGATGTGGAAATTCTACTTACAAAACAAACATTATTAAAAAAGGCCCCTGTCTAACAAGTGATGAAAGACAAATAGCATTAATAACTTGGTCTATGTTTTGCCACAGTTCTTTTCTTACCACAATACAATCCAGCAAACGACAATCTGGTGAAAAAACAAAAAACATTCCTTAGAAATACTCTTTCTTACAAATATAGCTTAGAAATGACAGCATGCCTATTAAGAACTTGTCTGTTTAATCCCGTGACTTTTTCTATGCTCACCATTTGATAAAATTTGACAGTGTACAATTCAGCTGCAAAAGTGCCTATAATGAGTGCAGGCTGTAACATCACATTGTCTTCCTTGGGGCTAATCATTTTATAATGAGTTTAGTGAAAAGCACCTATGCAATGAGTTGTAGCTGACAGCAGCCCAAGGCAACCTCTAAGTGCTAAAAATTAGCTGCTGAGGGATGTTGAATCTCATCTTTTTCAGGATAGAAAACTGGTTTCTTTTGAAAATACACATATTTTCAAGTAGACATAAATCAAACAGATAGCAAAAAATGTGTATTGCTATGGGTTTTTTCCTGTTTTTATTCTTACACCCTTATGAGGTAGCAGATACTTTAAAAAGAGTAAGATTAGTCATCCTGCTAGAGATCCAATTATATTAATTTGTGACACTGTATCACTTGGAATTCAAAAAAAGGCTGTTTTGAGTCAACTTTCCTTGTGAGTACAGAGCTGGAGACCTCTACTCCCTTTTCTGGGGACAGAATCTCCACACACATAATTCCTCCCAACCAGATTCACAGTGGAATTACACCTTTTGGTTTCGTTTTTTTCCAGCAGAAAAAGCTCTCCATGTTTCTCTGTACTGCCAATACATTGGTTTGTCAGCCTGAACAATTAGTTGCTATCATTATATAGCATGTTACATAAATTTAGGTTATCACAGCAGAAATCTGTGGTTTTTATATTGCAGAGCAATAAGCTAGGGAGAAGTTCAGCCCTTTCAGAATCTAGGGATATTGACCACAAGAGAAAATAATTCTGAAACAATCAACTGGTAATACATACATATATAGAATCTCTGAGTTACAAAACCACTGAATTCTTAAATAGCTTTTGCTGCTGCAATCACTACAACAATGGGCACTGTGCCTATCTTTTCCAGCATCTTTTCAGGGTGATTTGATAACTGTTTATAATGGCTCCTAGGGAAATGTAAAGAGCTTATAATACCTCTCCCAGAAATTTGACCAGCACATTTTCAGGATATTAAATAAATTGCTTTACAGACTAACCCAACATTCTATAATGGAAAAAACCTTTGGAAAATTATTAATTACCTGTTAGAACATTTAGGTGAACGAATGTACATAATCCCATCCCAGCCTCCATGGAACAAATACATTCATCAGCTGCATGAGATTAGCACTTCCTAATATATTATCTGTATGCAAAACACCTGTTAACCACAACTCCTTCATAAATAAGGTGTATTTCAATTTACCCAAGCCCCCACAAACATATATAAATTTAACAGAATCAGGTGGCCAGCTGCTTGGGTATTAGCTGAAAGGTATGGGCAATATAACACAAATCTAGAAAACGGTATAAATGTATCTAAAATAATCATTCCAAGGTCTCTACAGCCTGGTTAAAAACGATTCTGTTTTCACATACTGTAATTATACCTGACACAACTAGAGTTAACTGTGATCCTAATTTGCATCTCTACCTATAGTCATAAAATATATACCTGCTTATTATATTTTACTTCAGGCTACACTTTTATCTACACATTTATGAAATATAAACCCACAATTATTAGGAAAAAAATCTTTTTCTACAGTGTAGTAGAATGTTTAAAGAGTAAGGAAAAATAGTTCCATTTTGCACAAAGAAAATTATCTAAAATTTTGAGAATACAACATCTCAACCTAAATTTTAACACTTATGAATTAATGACTTGGAATTAATTTATGCTGTTTTGTGTCATCAAACCCTACTAAGATATTTAGAAAATATTTAATAGTTTACTCCATTAATTTTTCTTTTTATTTATGTTTTTTTTTATCTGAAGATGAGTTTTCAGAGGCACAGGAAATCCTTAAAGAATTCTGACAACAGCTTAGTTTTCCAGACCCAGAGCATTCAAGATAAGCTCCAAATATTACGTACTGGCTGCTTATCTGAATTGGAATCCACATCCAAACCGTTTCAAGTGAGTCATTATATATAGCAGCCCTTAGGTTGCTGCAGCTATCAGCAACACAGACTTCATTTGGAGACAGGATGAAGTTCATAATTCAATTACAAGGATGATTGCCTAATCCATTGAATAGAATGGACATAAAGGGTAAAATAAACAAAATTCCCAGCTTAGTTTAATGAGATTCTTTGACACAAAAAGAAGTAAATTTAGTCAATTCTCCCACAAATACCTGCTGAAAATGTAGATATTTATCACTGAACTCCAAATTTAATTGAAGCATAAATTCAATTTAAACAGAGTGCACTGAGTTCCAAATATATTGTATTAACTGAAAACATGATTCATCCATGCTTAATAGTTAACAATAGTATGGTAAGAAGAATCACATTTGAATAATGACCACTATTTGAAGTCCTGAGCATGCTAGGGAGAATTCTGCGATCAAATAGAGCAATATAAAAATTACAAAAACGCTTCCTGCATTGTTACAAATTAAGGCAATAATTGTTGGTCTATTTTCCAGGAACTATTGATTGCTAGAATTGATGTTGCAATTAATATCTACCATGATGCACTGAAGTTAATTAAATTAGTGTAAATTAAATCTCAGAAAGATAATAGCTATTAATTTAACATTAGAACATCAAAAGGTAAAAAGTGGGAAATAAACAGCAGTGAAACAAGTTTAATTTAGTAATGTAGGAAAAAATTCTAATGACTGTGTGAAAACTGCTGTGATCTCACGGCAGATATAACTAAAACAGTTTAATTTCCATTAAGCATTTCATAGATTAAATTCAATTTGTTTGGTAATTGTTTTATGAGATCACCAAGCTTCGGTCCGTGGAAAGTAAGTATATATGCCCACAACAAACAGACTTCTTTGAGATTCTGCGTATTTTGAGTCTAATAACACCGCAGGCTGTGGATTATGCCAATACTATAGTGATAAAAAGCTCCAAAGCACTCTCTCTGCAGAAAAACCCTGCAAAGACACCGATAGGCCCAAACCTTCATGTCAAAGGCCTCTCATCTCATTAGAGTTTTGATAGGTTCATTTAAATTGCTGTAGTTCAGCAAACTTATGTTTTAAATTTCTTGTGGGAAGTAAGAGATTCCTCCCAACAACTTGAGTCTTTTTTTCTGCATGGGGCAGGTGTCCCCCTCCTACAGCACCTCTGGGTACTCCATACCAGGTGCTCCTCTTTCCCAGACCTGCTTTTCTTGGTCCTGTACATGTTGTAGGTGCCTCAGAGGTGTAACGCCTTTTCCTAGGCTGCATCTGCAGCAGACTGAAGGACCTGAGTGCTTTGTTTCTTTTATCCTTCTCACAGATCTATCAGAAATTTACTTTTGTAAAACAGGTTCTTCAGAGCATACATGTGGCCCTTGACCTGGCAGGTATAGATCTCTCTGGCAAAGGGAAAAACCAATCCCTGCCTTACTGCTTTGGAGGAAAAATTGTTCTCCTTGGATATTAGCTCTCAGTCCTAACTACATCATTAAATGCAGTGAGAGGAGGTACCAGTTAGACAAAATGACTTTTGCTTATTAAAAGCATCACCATAAATCTGTACTATTTACACTCACACAGAACAGAGATGACCAAATAACTACATCACAGTCTATTTTCCGTTTCTTACACAGCCCCCAATACCACCATTTATTTTATCCTCTGTTTATCCTTAAACTGAAATGGGTCTAAACAAAAGCAATTGCTTTGTTGCAGTCTTGGAAGTAAGCCAGATACCTGAACATTCGTAAGGTTTTAGAAAATTAGTTCCTTCAGGAGATATTTAGGAAATTCCTGGAAATATGTACACTTTTTAAAATAAAACACTTCTATTATCTCTGTGCTAAGACAGAAACTAACCCAGGAATGGGAAAAGAAAAAGAGCCAATAAAACCACACCCAGTTTGACTTTCTGCTTTGATGAAATGTCTTCCAACAATTAACAATCTTTTTCTACAGAAGCTAAAATTTTGGAGTTATATATTCTAACTAAACCAAATCACAGAATCACATAAGCACAGAACAATTTCAGTCAAAAAAGACCTCTAAAATGAGTCCAACCAGTAGCCCAGTACTGCCAACCAGTAGCCCAGTACTGCCAAGTGCCAAGAATTCCTGCAATCATGACTTCCTTTGACACGAGCCGGCAACATAACTGGTTTTTTGCAACACAGGGATGCAAAGTGTGCTTTCAGCGTGTTGCAAAAACATTTCATAATTCTGCTTATACTATCACCAGTGTATATGAAGATTTTCTTTACTGTGGTTATTTCTACTTTATGGTCATGCGAATGCAGACTCTTCAACAAATCTTCACTTTGCTCCAGTAACCAAAAATGCCCTCTGAGGACAACAGATAAAACAAACTTGCCAAATAAAAATCAAGAAATGGTTAGTAGATGGGTCGTAGAAAAATATGCAATCTCTCCATTGCTGTTTGCAACTGAAAGAGACTCTTTGAACACAAGGCTTCTTTCTGTGACGAAGAATAGGTAGATTTATTTGCTAGTAAGTACAAAGCCCCATAAAGGGCTAAATCTTCAAAGAACATTTTCCTGGTGTCTGCTGCTAAGTAAACATAATTTATAAATCCCTCCAAGCTTAAATGGCAGGAAGAAAACCCACTGTTATAATTACAAGCCAAAGATATTAAAACAACTATCCACTTCATAAATAAATACAGAGGAAAAACCTCACACTTGTAGTTTGTAGTGGTACAGCTGCTCCCAGGGGTGAGATAATAACTAGGAAGAAACAAAGACTTGCACTCTCAGCAAAATCAGAAAAGTTTATGCACCAAAAATCAGTTCTATAGTCACACATCTTCTTACTGGCAAGCCATGACCAAACAGGTCAAAGAGTTTTGGCTTCTAACCATGTCCCTCAGGACCCAGAGGCAAGGCATCAGTGGCAACACGACCTCCCTTTTGTAACGGGGCACTAACTTCGGCATACAGCTAAAATACTGCAAGCATTCCTCTGTTAATAGGTCAAGGGAAGATACAATTTTTACATGAGGCCATTTCTGCATTGCACCAAATTCCCTTTAAAAGAAGCTATAAAGACAATGATTTACTAATTTGGGAATGCTTCTGGAGTACAGGGACTTTGGGAGGTAAAGTGTCAATATATCCAAACTCAATGCTGCAAGGCTTGAAAGGACTGTGAGATAAAAGTGTACTCAAGTAGGTAATGGCATGACACAAGTTCTTGGGGCCTCTATTTGTGGTAAAAAAGTCAGGTGCTATCATTCCATTTAGATTTTTGGTGAAGCTCGTTTATGAGATATCTACATACAAATATTTAATTCCTATTTGACTTCCAAGTGTCAGAATGCCCTCTGTTGGTATGAGAATGAGAGATGGTCTGCAAACATTTTCACCTATTATTTATAGGTTATAATGACTTTTAATATATAAACCCTTCATATTTAAAGCAGTTTAGTTCACAGCCACTGCTGGATATGTGACTTCTGATGTGTCCACCTCAAGTAAGTCCAAATCTGACAGTATGAATTCACTGCTATACACAATTTCTCATAAGACAGACAAATCAATTGGAATTCACTTTCATAGAAAAAACTAAAGGAGAAAAATTACATGAGCTGTTACTGTAGCACTGAAACTGAAATTTAATTCCTTTTCCAGTAACTTGCCAAAAGAGACTTCAACCTCATGATGTAAAATCCTTATTGAGATGATGTTGCCAGTTCCTGAACTGACACAATTTGCCCAGCTTAACCTTCCTGTTATGCTGAAAAGCCATTCTGTTATCAAAACACTTATTTTAATCCAAGCAAGGACACACTTTGTCACTGAATTAAGATGATTTTTATCTAAAATGCTTACATCATACTGTTTTTTTGATTTATTAAAAAAAGCCCTCTCCACCATCTTTCCTTATTCTTATTTGTCAACACTAAACATACTTATCTGTTCATCTAATTAAAAAATTAATAATAAGTTAGCTTTTGTGCATTTTCTTCATTGCTCTAAGCCCTGTGTTAAATAGGTGTTCAAAACAAATAAAACAATTACCTTTTTCTCTGCCTCTATTTCCAGCCACCAAAAAACCCAAACAAACCCCCACTTGTTAATAAACCACAGCATTGAAACACAAAAAAGGAAGTCTTCCTTTGCCCTCCAATTCCAGTAGATGTAGAGGTTTCACTTCACCTTCCTCAATCACAAAAATACTTCACTACAACCTTTACACCGACCTTTCCTAGCACTGCTTTTTCCATGAGTCCCAACTGCTCCTTCCCATCACCTTCTCTAGACTTGACAGTAATTAGAAACTCGGCTTTATTTAATATTACTGAACAAAAATGAGAACATGTGCTAGAATTTTGCAAGAGGGAAATTTAAATAAATATTTAACAATATTTAATGTTACTGTAGTCTCTTCAGCTTATATATTCAAACTCCTATAAACCCCTCCTGACAGTACCACACATTGAGTATTTATTTACTTGTTACCATCTATTCTATGCTCCTTGCAAGTGTAGAATCAAAACACCAAAAAAGATTATTTCAACATAAACAACAAGCGTAGTTTCATGCTGCTTCCAAAATAAACAAACAATTGAACATACTGAAAACTGTTTCAGAGATGTTTTCAAAGAGTATCAACACTTGATTTCTCTACTTCAAAGAAAGTTAAAAAATCTATGACTTGAATTCAGGTCAACCTCTAGTTTAAAGTATTTAATATAAGAAAAGATGTATTTGTTTAGCACTGTTTGAAACAGAAATGTTTACAGCTGAGTTTCAGCAAATCAGAAGAAAAAGGTATCTCAAAATGGAAACCATCAAAACCCACCCATCTACAAACATATTTGAGCTGACACATCTTTAGCTCCATATATCCTTACAAAAACGAGGACTGAAAAGCAAATTTATAAAACATGCTTATGAATGCTGAAAAATGCAAATCAGTTTTTAGAATTTGGAGCTGAATTTACCTGGACAACTAAAATGAAATATTATTACTTTATGAAGAGATACAAAATGAAGAACAACTATGGAGCTCCATTTCACACCTCTTTAATTTCATATAAAATATTGGTAAATTTTATTATTGTTTTCCTGTTTTTACAATTCTATTAAAATATTTCTGAAGTATATCTGAAGGTTATCCATGGTGCTCTGTTACCAGTTAGACCTGGTTTAAGATGATTCCACTTGCCACTAAAGGCTCCTCTACTTTTATTATTAATTTTTTTTGAAAAAACATCCCCATAACCATAAAATCTGTTAAGGTCTTAGTAAATATATCTGCTCTGAGAGACAATGTGCTTTTATTAGTGTTTATTTCAGTAAGTTAAAACAAGTTAACATCTCTCAGAAAGGTAGGTGGAATCAGCTCTAACTTAGAGCTGTAGCAACAGTGAAAGGAAGTTGCTGTTTCTATTGACCTTAAACAGGATTTTAGAAGACTGTCCCTTCACCCTTTAAATTGATTATCTTTTGTTTGTAGACAAATCAATATAACATCCGTCTAATCTTAATGTAGCCTTTGCTTGTAAAAAAGTAATGAAGAATTTTTTTTATCCTCTATATCTATTTAATTTATGAAAAAATGGCCTCTGAAATGACACAGTAGATAACGTCTATTTATAGCAATGACAAGTGGAAACAAACTTTGAGGAATTCACTTAAATTCTAGATAGATAAAGAACATTAACAACCATTTAATTGGAGCTCAAAGAACTGGATGAATTTTATACTGTTGATCTCAAATTTTTAAATTCATATTAGTTAATGGGGGTTTGTGAAATTTTATAGCTTATAGATAAATACCTAGTTAAAGATTCTAGATCACTAGATTATTCCTGCAAAAAAGAGGATAAACACTTCAATACAACTTAATGTATCAGGAGACCATCCACACTACCACACAATCCTTTGAGTTTTTTTCAGAGGGAAAGAATCATGTAGCAGATTGCTGAAGTAAATAAGATTTGCTTGATTATGCGCTTTTTAGAAAAAGTATGTGGGTTAGTTAAGCTTTGCCTCAGATTTTTGTCCCTCTGGTCCTCAAATCAAAGCTTTGATTTTGTATAGCTCTGTGGAAGTTAAATCAATTTTCAATTACATAGTAAAAAAAATCACTTCTGTTCAGAGGATCAGCCCAGGATCCAAGAAACTTTCACATCCTTGTTTTGAAAATTATACAATTCAGGTAGTATCCTCTAGCCAAAAACACTGTAATCCAAAATCAATTTCTCATGTACGGTATGTCCAGGACAGATTAATAACCTGGTCAAAATCTGAAAATACAATTTGAGACGCTTGGATGTATTACTCATTTTAAGCCAGATTTCTTCACTAACTTTGATTCTTCCAGTTAAAAGGGGCTTAATTCCAAGAATTAAAAGCCAAGAACAGGGAGCAAATGCACTGGAATTTCATCTTAAAATCACTTACATTATCATGTGATACTTTTATTCGCATTAAGTAAGACTGTACTTCATTGTATTTATGCTCTTTCAAATATCCCTCAAATATCCCTTTCTACAGAAGTTAGAAAAAAAAAGGGCCCTACTTCCATGCCTTTACTGATGCCCACTTTAAAAACATGCAGTGCAAACAAAACAACAAGGAAGAGGATCATTTCATGTTTAATGCAATACAATATTAACTGTGTTTTTGTTTTAAAAATTCAAAGGGACACGATGGATGGATATCCTTTGGGCTGCAACAATGTCACAGGAGTCAGCAATCTGAGGAAAGAACCAGAATTTACCGGATAACTTTGGACAGCTTCCATGCCAGCACACAATGATTATAGCAATAATCTCTCTTTCCACTCCTCTAGGAGGGAAGTGCTTTACTGGTCTTGGAACATCTCTCATTGGTGTTAGGAAAATTGGCACAATAACAATGTAACCCCCAAGTACATAACAAATTTATTATTTAGGTCAAAAATTCTTGATCCCAATATTTGTCTCTTAAGAAATTCAGTGGAAAGAACTTGTATTTCCATTCTTGCTGAAAACACTGAGATTAAGGCAAACAGATCCAACAACTGAATTAAGCATCTACCTCAGGTTTTGCAACAATCTCAAAGCATGAGTGTTCAGGTCCTAGTTTCTATAGTTATATTACATCTTCTGTTATTATATTATTATATACAGATCCTCCCCCCTCAAAACAAAACTTTTATTAATTACATGTTTTTTCCTTCTATAGCTTTACCTTGTTCACCACACCTGATGAAGGCTGAGAGGCCTTTTACCAACTCAGATAAGCTTCTAATTTGGTACAAACAGAAAAACCAAAGTATTCATGAATTTTTCTCTCTTATGTACATAACAAATAGCACCAAAGAAAACAACTTGGTCAAATAAAGCCTCAAAGGTGCTTTTGCTTCCTGAAAAGTTTTCTTCCATATTTACTTTTAACTGACACTGGAGATTTCACAAGGTCTCTCTAGAGCTTTGCTATATAATGATTTCTTTTAACAGAGTTAAACATAACTGCTGAAAATCTTTCCTTCCTCAAAGAAATTTCTTTCACAAATAAAGAATCATGCATGAGACATATAAATTAATTAAAAATAAGACATACCTGATCCAGATAAAAAATGCCCTGGCCACACGGTGGACACCTCTAAACTCATGGGCAGGAACCCACCACTTGCTGTCCTCACCCACCAGCATTCCTTTATGCAGCCAATCAAACCCACATCCAGGACCCACTCACCAGATGGAAACCCAATGATAATATTCCTGTAAACAGACTTGATGAGTAAGGATCTTAGGATCTCTCTGTTTTTAGACTTATATTAAACGGATTTTGAGCATTATCATACTTTCTTCTTGAGTTAGACTGGAAAAGAACAGTATAGCCTGTATATTATATGGCTTTTTACTCTTTAAAATATCCTTTTTATGCGATACTTAGGTTTCAGGGAATGTACCTAATTAGAGCTAATACTTTCTGGGAAAAAGCAAGGTTTTAGATCTCTCAAAACCACCTCAGGACGTCCTTGCAGAGACTTGCATAACAGCAGCTCAAATATAAAAACCTCTAAAGCACTTTGAAATAAAGTTTTATTAAGTCCAAATATATTCAGGTATAATTGAAAACTGTAATTGTCTTACTTGGTTCCCCAGTTAAATATTGTTGTATATTCCAGCATTGGTGTTTATATGGTGAATATTATGTTAAAAATAGCAAATTTGGTCTAAAGATCTGTCTGAAAATGAGTTCCCTTTGCAGGAGAGTCCTACAAATACACAAAATATGTCATAGGCAAAAGCAGTTTTTGTGGATTCTGGGAGATTATTAATGCCAGTACAAATAATTTAGACATTAAATATTTACAGAAAATGAGCTTGTAACTGCAATTAAATGCATTTTTTTTTTCTATAACCACACTTTCTCCACAGATCAGCATAGATGCCTGAGACTTATCTCTGCAGGGACTAAAATCCTTTAATAATTTGGTTTTAATTTTCTGAAACTAAAAGGAAAAAATGGTATTTAATGCTCCTTGTGGTGTTCAAATACAGTAAAACTAGCTCCTGATGACAAGGAAGCCTTAATGAAGAGCGAGACTTCAGGTAGGTGCCTGAAAGGATGCTGCAGTCAGTAGCTGAAATCTCCTGGGGGTTTTGCATGTGCATAAATGGGTCACATAATCATCCTGATATTTGAGTAGTCCCTCCTTTAAAAAAAAAAACAACTCATTTCTCATCTATTTGCTGTGATCACAAAGCACAGCAGAAAGTATGATAATAAGCTAAGATTATTATTACTTATCTATTGTAATTCACAAAAACAAGAAATTAGGTAATTATGTTAATGAGATAATATTCACAGCCCAGAATTTAGAGAATTATTATGCAAATCCCATCATGAATAGGGAAAGGAAGCAAAAGAAAAGTTTTCATACCACAGTCAAACAATTATCCCAGAATTCACACACCCTACTGAACTTTAATTGGAATGAATGGAATTAAATAATGTATTTTCATACTTTTCTAAACACGAAATACAGCATGCTTGATTCCTCCCAGCCAGTCTGGGTAAGTTGTTGTGTAAGCTTGCATGTGCAGAGCCCATGTATGCCACCAAGAAATTTATTTCAAGTTAAAAAAAAAGAAAATAATGAAGTGGCTAAACTATACTGCTTTATGTAAAATCTACCCAAACCCTGCATTTTCTTCAGTTAAAGCTTATACTGTGTTGATACTTCACAAGATGCTCCCTTCTGATACCACAATATTCCCTCCCACCAAATTCTGCAAATCAGAATAACGTAAAAAGGCTCCCAGGTAATGAACACGAGTAACTATGTCCAAATAATAAAAGAGCAGAGCCAAGAGTAGGGGCAGGTATGTTCCAATGGTCCTGTGATGAGGGCAGCTGTTAACCCCACTGAGTGTGAAGACTGGATGCCCAGAGCTGAGCCCAGGGCTGAGGCAGAAGAATGCCCGGTTTTGTTGCAGTTACTGTGCTGTTTCTCTTTAGTAAGGTGAAGAATGTTTGGGTTTGGTTTCTTTTTTTTTTTTTCTTTTTTTTTTTTGTTCCTATCTTACTATCCTTCCCACCACACATCAGAAAGCTCCCTGTATACTAGTGTTCTTCTCAGGAAATGAGAGATGGATTGTGATTTAGGTAATATTTAAATACAAATATTTAAATAATTTAAATCTGTGGGATTCTAACACACTGACTTTTGCACAGCTTAAACCTTCAATGACATGATACAGTCTCCACTAAATTACACCAGTCAGCTAACTTACTCCAAAAGATTCTTCAGCTCTAAAAGGAGAATACTGCAGCTAATTGAGAGATATCCTGTAACTTTGCAGGGGACCTGTGGAAAAATGTATTTACTTGAAGGGGTTATTCCACAATGAGACCAGTGAAGCCATGAGCAAAACCATCCTGTGATCCCCTTTAAAAAGGTAAGGTCAACACATTAATTTCTCAGTTCGTTAAACCACAATCTCAGTAGCATTTTTTAAAAGCTGTGTTGATGAGCTCAGGCTAATTCAAATGACAACGGGAGAAGAGCCAAAGAAAAGTTTGAATACAAGGAACGGCCTGACCTTGAAAAACTGCTTGGCTCTGTCAGTAATGGCCTGGACCAGTAAAGGAGCAAAAACGAAGGGAAACACATAACGTCCCCAGTTGCATGCAAGATGGACAATACAAAAACAACTCTTATTGATTATCTCATTACTTTAGCACTTGTCCTCCTCATCCAGCAAAAAGAAAGGTTACACCTGGGACAGTTCAGTCTTTCATGAGAGGGAAATCAAATAGGATTTACCATTTCTTTAATGTAAGACTGACTCTCATAATGAGAAGGAGGGGACTATGATCCTGGGAAAGCTTCTCTCATTAAACTGTCAATTCTGTGTTTCTAAAAAATTGATTAATTGAGGTACATGTTGATGATCCTGTGAATTTTAACAACTTTAAGTCAATTACACCAGCATCCAGGCACAGAGTTTCAGTATTGATGCTGGGATGTTACCTTTTGCATATCACTGAAACAAACTCTCGAAAGCCAAAGCCAGAAGGAACAGCTTAAAATGTGAGAATGCAAAGGGCAGAATTTTCCACAAAGCTGTCATGAACCACATCATTGTTTAAATCATTTTGTGATAAGATACTAGAAGTTGAAATCACAAATAAGCATTACTTCTCAAAGCTTAAAATTGTTGTGGTGGAGACAGCACTTCCTCCAGCTTTACCTGTGAATCAGGCTACATAACAGGAAGATAAAATGGAAGTTGGCAGCAGAGAAACTCTTGAGCTATTTTTATCTTTTCAAGCCGGAAATTATGCAGGCTACTACTAGGATAAGGAGTCACACATGTCCCCTTAAGTCCCTGTTTGGGAGGAGTACAGCATTCATATGCCCTAGAAAAACCTAATTGCAGGATATAGGGAAACAAAATTAACAAATCAAGAAAGAAATAAAGAAACAGAAAACCAAAACTAAACAACCAAACCACCTAAAAAAAAAGGACCAAAAAACCCTAGAACACCCTAAATCAGTTCAAAATATCAGAAATAGTTCAAAAAGTTAGACTGAAATGTTTTATTGGTGAGCCCTTGACTTGTAGTCAGACATTGTTACATTCTATGAAAAAAAATGAATTTATTTTGTTTCTTTTCCTCTATTTGCAGCTTCTACCCTTTGAAATTGGGAAGCTGCAATAACAAAAAGCCAGTGCCCTGTTTGTGCATATGGTGTTTCCAGGGCTGTAGGTTGAGTGAGAATTGCTTTATTCCTCATTAGTTTGGGACCCATACTGCAGTTACAATGCTGAGAAAGACATTTATTTTAATGGAGCATAGCCTTTAACGCAATCATTGTATCAAATCATAATGTTAGAAAATTTTTGTTGGTTGGTTTTAGTCATTTCTGGCCAGGTTAATGCTTAGGAAGTAATTCTTAGGGAGTGAACTCCCTAACTTCCCTAAATTTCCATCTCATTTCAACACTCTACATAAACATGAAAAGGTAATGCTGTGCCAAACTATTTAGGGAAGAAGATAACATACAGAATTTTTAAAGAGACAATTCTCTGAATTCATTCACTAAGTTTCACTGAACATTATCCACTTTTTCTAAATCTGATAAATGCAGAGTATACTGATTTATGTTCCAGACTGGCCACTGCCCCAACATTATTTCTTACATCCATACTTACAACAGTCCAGCTGATATTTCAAAGAGAAGAATATACTTTATGTCAGAGACAAGTCAAGATTTTCTTGCTCTATATAATTTTGCTACATATACTTTTTTAATACTGGCTCTATTGTACTTTTAGTACAAAGGCATTCAGTACTTTCAACCCATAATTAATAGCTCCAAACAAAAGGAGACTACCATTCTACACTGCATTCCTTACAGAAGCATTAGTCCCATGTTATCATTTTGAAAGTATTGAAGAAAATAACATCTGTGAATATGACATGAATGAAATTACTTTATCACCTTCAGATTCACAAGCCCTAGTTTTGGAGAAAAATAAGGGCTTGTTTTTTGTTTTTCTAATGTTAAGTGATTTGATTCAAAAAACAGATTTACATTCCACTTCATCTCTATTTAAGATATATTTCAATAATACTGTGGTTCAAGAGCAACTGCCAGTCCAGGAGCTGATTCCTACCCATAAGCTGGTGCATATGTCCCATCGAAGACCAACCTCACAAGGTCAGGAAAGACACTAATGACAACCACAATAATAGAGAGGACTACTCTGTGTTAGTTTGGTGCAGCTCTGCCTCCCTGCTACAGCTAAGCCCAGGAAGCACCGCATTTTTTGACAAGATTTTTTAATCCTGTGTTTAGTCTTAAGCAGTGCCTCTGCAGAGCTGTGCTCATCAACTGACACTGTACCAGTTTGCAACTGCTGGCCCAGTTAAGATGAAAGTATTATTTTTATCTATTCTCAGAATTCTGCAGGGATTCTGTATTATTATTATTATTATTAGTGTTTCTTAAACAAACAAGTTTTTGAGAGGTACTGAAATGGAAGAAAAAAGTATTATTTTTAGTATTAATTGCATTCCACTATATATTAAAATTATTATTTTAACCCCCAAGCTTTTTATTATCCTTTAATTAAAGACCAATAAATGATCTATCCTATGAATAAATGGCAAGCAGCATCCCTCTTGGTAGTATGGTTGGACTATTTTGAAGAAGTTTATGGACTTAAAATAGTCTGTCTTGACGTTATTTTTGATGTAGTGTAGCACCTCAGGTTAGTAATACATAGACATAAGCTGAATGGATCATACAGTATCAACATGAGGATGGTATAAATAAGTATTTACTTTAAAAGGTTTTCTATGTATGTCAGAACTTAGATATTTTTCATGAATGTATGACATTATATTAAAACTACCTTAGGCATTTAACACCAAAGCTTTTCAGTGAGTGGTTACTGTGCTGTTTCATCATCTACAACCTTCCATGTCTCAGTGGGGGGAATATTTTTAATTTATAATAACACAAAAGATAAACTAGCAAATACTACATATTAATCAGTCCTAACCCTAAGTCAACCTTATAACAGTTAAATTGATATTCTTAAGTTACTGCTTATTATTATGCTCACATTTTTTCCTTTCTCCCCCAGTGAAGTACTAAATTTTCAGTATTTTCTTTTAGATTTAGAGTCAAAAATCATTTAGTTTGGAAAAGACATTAAAGATCAAGTCCCACCACTGAACTAACACTGCCAAGTCCATCCTGAAATCATGTCCCCAAGTGCCACATCTATACATCTTTTAAATCCCTCCAGGGACAGTGGTTCTGCCACTGCCCTGGGCAGCATGTGACAAGAGTGTGACAAACCTTTGGATGTAGATATTTTTCCTAATATCCAATCTAAACCACCTCTGGCACAACTTGAGGTTATTTCCCCTTGTCTTATTGCTTGTGGTTTGGGAGAAGAGCACGACCCCCACCATGCGACACCCTCCTGTCAGGGAGTTGTAGAGAGTGATAAGGTTACCCCAAACTTCCTTTTCTCCAGACTAAACACCCTCAGCTGCTCCTCATCAGGCTGGTGCTCCAGAGCCTTCCCCAGCTCCATTCCCTTCCCTGGACATGCTCCAGCCCCTCAGTGTCCTTCTTGTCATCAGGGGCCCAGAGCTGGACACAGGATTTGAGGTGTGGCCTCACCAGTGCCCAGCACAGGGGACAGCCACTGCCCTGGTCCTGCTGGCCACACCATGGCTGGGACAGGCCAGGTGCCATTGGCCTCTTGCCCACCTGGGCACACCTGGCTCGTGTTCAGCCACTGCCAACCAGCACCCCCAGGGCCTTTCCTGCTGGGCACTTTCCACCCCCTCTGCCCCAGCCTGGAGCACTGTATGGGCTTGTTGTGACCCAAGGGCAGCATCCAGCACTTGTCCTTGTTGAACCTCATCCAGCTGGCCTCAGGCCGTTGATCCAGCCTGTCCAGGTCCCTCTGCAGAGCCTTTCTGCACTCCAGCATACTTACACTCCCACCAAACTTGGTGTCGGTTGCTATTAGTTTTTGCTATTGCTATTTATTAGTTCAGATAAATTCAAATCTTTTAAGATACTTGAATTCTTCTAAATTCAAATATCTTAAAACTGTACAAAACTCCACTCACCAAACCAATTAACACATTTGATTTTTAATAGGTTAGGCCAGTGAGACATATTCTACAAGATCTACATTTTTAAGCTGCTTTTATTGGATTGTTTCACTGTTGACCTCAGGGACTTCAAAACATCAGATTAGAGCTTGTGAATTCCAGACTTCTCTTGATAAAATTGGATTCCTCAAAGTTTGACCTGTGGCAATTGTTTTGCTTTGCTTTCTTCCCCAGCGGCAGCAGTTTTCAGAAAAAATGAAATACACAACAGCCAGTGAATGACTGAATGCCCCAAATATTGTCACAACAACACTCACATGGTAGGAAATGGATAAAATGACAGTTAAAAAGGACAAAAAATGATTTAATGGTATTCATTTTCTTTTCCCTTGCCCAATGGATTGTCTGTTGGTTCAACACCTGATGTGAGGCACATTTTGCTGATAAATCAAAGTGGTTTATATTAATCTTTAAAATGAGAGTTGTTCAAACCTTTTTATACGCAATAAGGGTGCTTTTTTTTCCTACAGTGAAGTCTTGGGGATATGTGAAATACATTTCTGAATGTAGGCTGCACAGCAGAGAGCAATTCAGCAAGGGTTAGATTTAGTTCAGCTGTGCAGCCTAGCAAATCTATTGGGCACATAAAACTTGGACATCATGGCATCTGCATTCCCTCTCTGCCCAGGAAATGTGACTTCTTGCTGCATGCTGAGGCTGCCCCTTTCAGTGATGGCACTGGGAAGTTGTGCATTTCGTCCTAGGAAAAATGCTATCCTCCCATTATTCAGTGCCACCAACAAATTATGTTTTGGCCTTTCATCATAAGCTTAGACTAGCAGAGAATGAGAAAGGTAATTTTACCTCCCTACATTCCCCCACTGTTTCACATTTATAATTGCTCACCACAGGTTCTTTTCAATTTTTTTAAATTACTCCCCCAAAAAGGTACATCTTTTTCTCACAGAAATCTTTCTCCTCTCTCCATATAAATTTAGGATTTTTTTTTCTTGAATAGCTTTATTAAATCACAGCTGAATTTCCAACATCTGATACCCAGTAGCTTAAAGCTGAAGATGAACTGATTTAGAATACGAATAAACCACACAATTTTATCATGTGAATAATCAAATCTTTGAACAATTTGCCTACAGGTGTGCTGAATTCTCCATCACTTGAAGTCTTCAAATCAGCATTCCATTTCTCCTAAAAATATAAGCTCTAAATCAACCAGGAACCACATTATACCTCATGCAATAGTTACTGCAGCAGATTCTGAGTGTGTGTTACACAGCAGAACAGACAAAATTACCATTATAGGTGTATTTAAACTTAAAATATTTTAATAAACCCATATAGTTATTGGGTGGAAAACTAGAAGTAAATGTAAAACAGTAAAACCTCTGTAAGTGATAGCAGAATAGGGAGGCAGTTTGGAAAAAGCTACTCTCAGTTAAGACCAGCAACTCAGAATTCCCCAGAATTTCTTGACAATACACTATCTTATACTGGCAAAAGTAAAAGTCAATACAAAAGATCCTCACTGGTCTTGAGAGACTGGGGCTGGCATGAGGGTTTTTGGCAAAGGCAAACCCACACCTCACAAAGCTGTCCATGTGTATCAGCCAGTTTCATGAGCATGCCATGGAAAATCACCTAAACCAGGCAATAGCACTGATAAAAATTCTGAACTTTTTTCATGTGTCTTCAAGTAACATCTTTCCCTCCAAAATGTCCTTACAAAATAAGGAAAACTAATGGCTGAAAAAATGAGCTTGGTTCTTCCATTCTCATACTCAATACGTTCATTTATTTGTCCTTTAATCCACTAACAAACCAGCTCTCAAGCAGTCCAGCATCATTTTCTTTTTTTCGCAAGTGATGTTTGTCTGATAGACAAGAAAGTGATCAAGAGAGAAAAAAAGCTGAACTGCTGAGTGCAATGTTCTGGAGCATTGTGATAAAAACACATCAGTAAAACATGTCAGGATAGATGCAACTCTGAAAACAATAATGGACACAAGCAGAAGTCTGGAACCTGAGTACATTCCTCTGATCTCTACCCTTTCCTTTTAATATAGTCACTGAAGCCACTGCAAGATACCAATTCTGCTACAGAAACATCAACAGCCAGACCTTGCAGCAGTGCCAGCAGATTAAATCAATCACTGACTTCTCTAGAAAACCACAGATCTGTTTTCCTATAGCTGAAATCAAAACCAAACAAAATGAAACCCACTGCAGGGGCAAAACTTAGAATAAGAAGCTTAAAATCAGAATGGATGTCATATTTGTGAAGTTTTCAGGTTTTAACCATCACTCTGGTAATACGGCTTAAGTGAGTGGGTAATATATAGGAACACTTCCATTTCTGAACAGTACCATGTCTGAGGGGAAGATGTGGTTATATGAGGTTGGATACCTCTGAATATATTTTCACAAGAGTCAGAGATAATGAAACGCTATCAGAATATCATTGTTTGCAAGGAGAAGAAAGTACATGACACTTAAGAGTGTATCTGGCATCATAGACTGTTCAACATTTTACTTTTAATAAATCAAGGCCATCCCTGATTACACTGGGCGCACATAGATTGCATTTAGTACCAAGTTGTGTTTGAGGCCACTCACCATTCTTACTACTCTTACTTAGAAAGCCAGAAGGAGACACTCTAGGGGTTTATGAGATAGCCCATACTTAAAAATTTCTCATAGAAGACAAGTTTATTGCAATAAAAACATCAAAATAGTTCATAAGAGAGAGAAAAAGTTCTTTAATTAAGATGAGGCACCCTGAAGCTCTCCTGTGTCTTATATTTTATACAGAAAGCACAGAGAAAATTGGTTTTACTATTTTTATAAAAAAAACTTACATATAACTCTCTAGCCAAATTCTCAAAGCAGTAAACCTGTCCTGTATTATCAGCTCTGCTTTCTGAAGACATTCTAGTATTAAGAACAGACAGTAAGATAGTGCCAGTTTGGAGGCTGCCACCTCTTTATCAAAGTATAAGGGCATAAACCTAACTGAAGTGGAACTTCTATTGCAATTGAATGCCAAAGTACAGAACATTTTATCAAACCTATTTCTCTTAGATCAGTCAATCTAAGTGATTCTCCTCTTGTTTTGCTCTTGCCTGAACTCAGGCAAGACTGTCCTCTCTTCCTACTTGTTGGTGGAAAGTTTGGCAGCTCTGTTTCTGCCTTTCAGACAACAGAGGACAAAAATGTGTGTTGTTGAGGTTACCTTTCACAATTTTGGAATACACAAAATTTCAAAAAAAGGCATGCATATGACAATTTTCTTTTGCAGATCAGCTAGATAGCAAATAGAGGTTATATCTGCTAAAATGAATGTATTTTTTTCCTCTATTGAAATAAAACAACCTTCATTTTCTATTTTTCAGTACTAGTGTATTCTGCAAGTAGTATTCAATCCAAGAAATCATTTCAACATATGCTTACAGGTAAATTGACTTTCATGGGGCTACATTTGTTATTAGACCTGTACTTACTTTACTGAATACTGATACTGTCACTCTATTACTTCACTGGCCCATCTGCACCTCCCAGGCATGTCACAATCATGGTCATACTTAATTCAACATGTATCAGTAATGCAGCACCTGATACACATGTTCAATAAAGAGTGCTATATAATATTATGCCAGAACATTCGTTTTATTGGAAAAATTTCTGGAGACACCCATACTGGGACCAACCCAATATCCATTCATAAGAAATCAAGGGCATACACTTATCCTAGGCTATAGAAAAATTCAGGTGACTGAGGACACCTAGGTGTCAAGTTCCCCATGCAGAAAACTCCATTCTCTAAAGTCTTTGAAGGTCTTAAAGGCAAAGCATTTTCTATTAATAGAGATTTAAAAAAATAAGTGACTTTCAAACCCTAAAGAAATATTTTAAATTTCTCATTGCTGACTCTAAAAATATATTTACTCCTCACAGTAAGGAATAGATGTCAATAGTGCAAGATCAGGTAAATAGATATTTGACCTGACCAGGAAATCAGCACTGAATCTGATTTTTACACTAACAAAGTTGAAACTGGTAAAACTGGAGTTAAAGAAGGAATGCAAACAAAAATGAATTATGTTGCACATAAAAGGCAGTTTCAAAGGGGAAATAAAATATGAGGTATAATTTAATTGGAGTCACTAGACTGTTCTCCACATTATACATGTGTTCCTACAATCACTTGTGCAAGTATGTAAAATTCAATAAAAATGAATAAGTTTCCCAACAAATTTTAGTACATTTATATCTTTTACTATGAATCATATACAGAAGTTGCACAGGTCTCCCAAGGACCACACTTCCAATTACACCCATGCCAGGTAAAGGAATGCACTTTGTTCATCCATTCATTTACAGTGCTCATTCATTTTGAAAAAAGGCACAGCAATTGGATTGAGCCAAATCCCATTTCCATTATTTTCTGCAGCAAAATCCCCACTTACTGGTTGTTTCTATAGTATTTAATTTGCAATAGTCAGAGACAAATCTGGGGGGGAAGGGAACGTGTACCTCAACTGGAGCCAGAGAACTTCCACATCTTTATTAACAAAGATAATCACACATGAAAAGACAGTAATTTCTTCTTTCATGAATATAATGAATGGTTTAGGATAGGAAAAAGTAATCAAAGCGCATATATGAGAAACAGATAAGCTAAAAATATCAGCACTGAATTGCCACCAGCTTTCCTTCTATCCAGCCTCAGCCAAGTCAGTGTTCCAAGATCTCCAACTCCACATGACTACAGGGAGCTACCGGTAATGGACAATAAACGTTTGCAAGGGGGCATCAAGAAAAGAGTAAGTATGTGACTATATGCCTAAGTAATTTCTCCAGGTGAGCTGGTCACAAGTTATACCTACCTCTAGCCATTACACAGGGAACATACAAATCAGAGGCTCTTGGATACTGGGGGGAAAAAAAGGCCTAGTCTAGCAATTGTCAGTCTACACCTCCAATTTTGCGTTACCAGCAAATGATAAATGCCAGTGACACAGGGACTGACTACTGTGCAAATTATTTTTTATAGTTTTATTTATAAGATTAAAGCATTTCCTTTGAGACACTGCAGCAGAGGACTTGGCAATACATGATGCATGAATCATGCAGCACTTTTAAGGGAAGTATCTATGTGCCTCTACAGCATAATTTTTTTAGAGAGATTTGTTTTAGAATGTAGAGCTGGAGTGGACAAAGAAAAACATTATTGGACAATGCTGCCAGCAGACTACAAGTGTGAAGTGTAAATTACATCAGCCCAATTATAAAACAAACCACTGGATATGTTCTGTCACTGATGTGGCATAGATATAAAAGAGACTTTTCTGGCACTACGAGAAATACGTTCTGCAGCTTCTCTGCTGTGCACAGAGCACATCAGGGTTGCATCTAATAGGGTCCTGTAGAAAAGCCCTCATAATTATTTTCAGATGGAAACCATTTCTTATTTTATGTATAAAATAAAGATCCTTTTTCACCTTCCCATTTACAGGACTGATTCAAACCCCCTGTTTCCCAAGCCACAGCATCTACTGTAGTTCAAGGAGAAGTGAATCAAAGGTATCATGGGGCTTCGGATCCAGGAATTGTTGTTTTTCAGTGGAGACTAACCACATCTGCACGAATTAAAGTACTAATGAGGTAAACAGCACTGAGACAAACTGAAAAAAAGTGAAGCGGCATGATTTCATACTACTATCTACATGCACTGTAAAGTAAACCAGAAGATCTCGTTTATTAATATTTTATTGATTGTTACTTATAAATCGTAAAGAAAACCAGCAAATTCAGTGGACAGAGTGGGTGTAATAAAGCAAACTACATAGACCATATATTGCCTTAGAAAAAAAAAAAAGAGAAAAATTGAATCTTTAAGTAGTAAAAGACCTACTTTAAAAGTCAGCTCTTTTTGAAGATGCCTAAAATGTCAAGAGCTAGTTGTGTGGCAGTGTGTCCACTGGATTGAAAGAAAGAAAGAGAGGAAGAAAGAGAGGAAGAAAGAGAGGAAGAGAGGAAGAGAGGAAGAGAGGAAGAAAGAAAGAAAGAAAGAAAGAGAAAGAAAGAAAGAAAGAAAGAAAGAAAGAAAGAAAGAAAGAAAGA
>NW_024580665.1:3647589-3653680 GCF_017639235.1 Corvus kubaryi
CGCGCCGCGCGGCTCCGCCCGGCCCGCGCCGCGCGGCTCTCGCGATACCTCCGCGGGACGGGGCCGGGCGCGCGCCTCCCGCGCCGCCTGAGGCGGGCTCGGGGAGCGGCCCCGGGCCGGGTCCCCCGTTCTGGCGGGCGCTGCGGGCCGCGGGTTCCGCGGCTCTGCTGCCACCCGTCCTCCCGCCTGACACCGCAGCTCACGAGAGAGCGCGGCCAGGGCCGCTGCGTAACGCCACAGACCAGTTCGGAGTCGAAGGGACCTTAAAGATTATCTTGTTCCAACCCCCTGCCGTGGGCAGGGACACTTTACATTATCCCAGGTTGCTCCAAGCTCCAATCAACCTGGCCTTGAACATTTTCAGGGATGGGGCAGTCACATCTCTAGGAAACCTGTGCCAGTGCCTCACCACCCTTACATTAAAGAATTTCTTACTAATATCTAATCCAAGTATCTCCTCTTAGTTTAAAACAGTTCCCTCTTGTCTTATCTGCCCGTGTAAAAAGTTGCTCTCCCTCCTTCATGAGCCCCCTTTAAGTACTGAAAGGCTACAAGATCTCCCCAGACCCTCCTCTTCAGGCTGAGCAGCCGCATCTCAGCCTTTCCCCACAGCAGAGGTGCTCCAGCCTCCAGAGCATCCCTGGAATCACTCCAACACGTCCATGTCATGCTGGGGACCCCAGAGCTGGGTGGGGGTCTCACCAGAGCAGAGCAGAGGGGCAGGATCCCATCCCTCGACCTGCTGCCCTCAGTGCTTTGGATTCAGCCCAGCACTTCCAAACCCTGTTGCAAATGGTAAGTATGTTTTCCTAAACTGCCCCAGGCGGTACCAGAGAGAAAATCATCTCTTAACATCTGCAGGTCTAAGAGGTACCAGTGGAGCTCACAAAACAAGAATAGCTGGCAGGATTTTTTTTTCTTGAGCAATTTTAAATTCAGCAGTGTTTGCATATTTCTGATGAAAATTGCAGTAAATGAGCCATTCAATTTAGTTACTGGCAGTGCACATATTTCAGACTGTCCATGCAAGACATTCAGATTTTCAGCTGCTGAGCTGTAACTTTGCTCATACTGCTAAAGGATCCCAAACCAGTCCTTGAGCTGGCAGACTTAAAAAACAGAGCTCTAAATCAGCCATGTTACCTGGTGATTACTTACAAAGGCAGTATCATGAGCATTTTGTCCAGTGGCAGCAAGGAAACCTTAGCCCAGTGGGCAGAATGGGCAATAAAAGCTACTTCGGTCCAGTAAAAAGCTCAGTAGCTGTTACCAAAATCTTTTTGCATAACTCAACTACTAAGCTGAGCAAATGGGTTATTGCAACTCTCATACACTGCATTTAGAAAAACCTCTGAGACCTCTTTTCCATCTATACATTGGCTCCAGTGAGGTGCCATTAACATATGTCTGAGCTGTTTCCACGACTGCCTGATTACTCTGAAATTCAGTATCTAGATTATGGCCCATCATAGAAGATTTAAGCTCCAAACCCCTCTTTTTCATGTTGTGGAACAGCTGCAAAGCAGTAACAGTGTTGTTCCAAATTATTTAGCACCCTATTACCTTCTGTGTCTGCTACATCATCCACAAAAAGGCAAGGCCCACAGCATCTGCAGTAGCCCTTCCACATGATTTACTTTTAAAAGCTTTGGGAAGTACATTTTTCATAGAGCAATCGAGAAGAGTGACGTGACTGGTTTTGAAACAGTACTCCAAATAGCTTTTCCAAGCAGTACTCTCTAGAAAATGAAGTTTACCGTTAGCTATGAGAAAGTCTCTAAGGTGGGAAAATTCCAGTCTATGACGTGGTTGTTCTTAACCTTTAGAGAAAATAGCGTACTAACCACTTTTAATATCTGACTTTCCTTCTCCACTTTCAAATGCTTGATGCTTCTCTTTATGCAAAATGCTCTCAAGTGTTTGTCACAGCTTGTTTTTTCCTTGAAATTCACAGGAACATTGCATGCTGTACAAAACAATCAAGCTGCTGCTTTCATGAAAGATCTCCTTTGGCTATTTTTTGCTTGTGTGCTTCACATTTGCATTTGACACTTTGTAGACATGTTCTTAGCTGCTTCTCTTAGACTATGCTGTGTACTCTGTGCATCTACAGGCCAGTGGCTGAAAAAATCATGTAGTCACACAACAGTATTATCACATGATAATCTAATTAATTTAAAAAAGTAGGAAGTGCTTTTTTGTACTTACTTTGTATACTAGATTTTGTACTCATATTTGACAAATTGTACCGACTATCTCCAACTGGTATTTTTTTTATGTGTTGGGAGGCAAGGGGGTAGTTGTCATGTTAAAGTTGTAGATTTAGCTATTAGCTCTTTGTTTTCCCAGGTTTATTACTCCGTATTTTAGAGTCTGCCAGATATAATCACCAGGGCTGAATGTGTAGTCTCCTACACATCAATTTAGCAGGCTTCCTCTGCCCAACTCAGAAAGATGCCACTTAACATATTGTATGATGAGAATTATGTTTTCTTGTCAGATTTAATAAGAGAAATTGCAGATTCACTGTTGCCCACTTGTATGTTTTAAACACTGCTGAAACCTGTAAAGAACTGGTAAAACACAGATCCAGTGACATTTTCACATACTATCCAGGTAATTCCATAAGATTTTAAAATTTCTGGATGGTGATTACTCAACCTTTTCCAAACAAGGGACTAATTGTAGCAGTCTGCATTTCTCTAGCACAGATATAACTGGGTTTGGGTAACTTCTTAAATAAACCTTAGTATTCTGCAGAATTACTTTCTAGGCCAAGTTGCTATACAAGCTCCCTTTGTGTGAGTTCATAAGCACTACCTGTAAGCCAGTAGGCTGCTGAATTCACAAGAACAAATAAACCCATTACACCAAGAATTGCCAAATCCATGCAAGGCCACCAGTAGCAACAGGTTTGTAACTCAGACCACGGCTGAAGAGCAGTGGCTATGTCTGCCAACTAGAAGTGAAGTGAGAGGATTATATAGGCACCTGCTGAAGAAAGAGGAGCCTTTAAGACCTTGTGAGCCCCTCAGTGAGCAGGTGGGGTTGGCCTCCCAACCTTTGCACAACCAAGGAGCTCAGTGGAGGTGTAATGGAACCACGTGAATGCACTGCGGGGATGGTGATCTGCTGTTAGCCGTAAAACCTTGATTCTGCAGAAAACAACAGCTTAAATAATAAAACGTGCCTGAAATATAGGTTGTGATGTGTGTCTTTGCTGACTTGAAAATCCCATTGCCAAGTGGCAGTGCCGCTGTGTTGCCACCAGGTGGCAACAGCGACCTGTACTCGGCTGCGGGAGTCCTGACGAGGGGATCCGGTAGCCTGAGGACTATTGAACGTGAATGCTGCTCAATCTGGAAACTAATTTTTTGATCAAGAATAGGAAAAAAAACTATAAAAATTACTTTTGAAACCATCTTTTACTTGCTGTTGTTTAATTACCTCTGGAACTGTATCATGTACATACAGTACCTTCCCTTAGAATGGCAAAAGTGTTTGTTAAGAAGGGCCTTGTAAAGGTTGTATCCTGTTATTCTGGGATCTGTTCACACATTCAGGAAGCTCTCCATTGAATGCCATAATCCAAAATCCACCTCTAGGACGCTGGTCATTTCTAGCTTAATCATACCAGCCATGAACTTAAACCACAACTGTGCAATACATGTTATCAATAAACAGCTTTATGATTCAGACACCAGCAGGATCTGCAAGTAACACAGCTCTCTCTGGGGTATTTGCAAGTTGACTTGAATGGTTGTCACCTTTATCTCCGTGCCTATATCAGCCTTCAAGTGTGATCAATCACAGTAACCACACATTACGCTGAATGCAGCAGTGTTACCATCATGCTTAACATGTTTATATCAAGAGTTGCTGTTTTAATATTGCTGTTAGTAATAGGTTATGTCTCTACAAGTAACCTTGGCTCTGTCCAGTAGCACAGTTATATGCATTCTTGCACTTACCTGTGCAGCCCTGTTTCCTTCAGTTCCTTATTTCACAGGTTCCCTTCCAAGTTTACCTACTTTAGGGTTTCAGATTTTTTCCTTGCTCATAGGACTCCTCCTCTAGAGCTTACAATAAAGAAGGTACTTCTCAAATGTGCTCTTGGTTTATGTGCCACTCCTTTGTAAGCCAGGTTTTGCTGAAGATGCCATTCCCAAGGATGTCCATGGCTGCAAGTCCTTGCAGCAGCTGAGCAGATGAGAGCAGCCCAGCTCGTGGCTACAAAAAAATGCTTCAAAATTCTGCATCAGTAACAGGCAACAGTGTGCCCTAATAGGCTTTACATTGAGTATTCTTAAAGAAAAGGGTTTGCTTTTTTGTTGTTGTTGTTGTTGCTTGGGGTTTTTGAGAGGGTTTGTTTTTTGGGTGGTTTTTTTTGCTTGTTTTGGGGTTTTTTCTTTTGTTTTTATGGGTGTTTTTTCTCCTTTTTGTTTGTTGGGGGTTTTTTTTGTGGTGGAGGCTTCATATTAATGCATCAATTTTCTGTATCAAGTTTTCATTTCACCCAACAGAGAGTCTCTGGTGTTGCCAATAGGGTTTGCAAATACAAGACCACATTCAGCAGTGGGAACTGTAACAAAATAGTTCATATGTCCTTTGCGTCTGGTTCAAAGAGTTGATAGCTGTACAAATACTCTTTGTTTATACAACTTTATCCCAATATTGCATTTTTAATCCAGGCTTTAGTAGCCAGAGCTTTATTGTGGTACTGGAAAGTCTTCCAATATCACTGTATTTCCCAACCACACAGTTTTTTTGCTAATTCTTCTTTTTTTCTTTTTTTTTTTTTTTTTGGCTATGTGTTCATTTTCGCACTGGGAGAGCCAGGAACTCTCACAGTTTGTGTTCCTGACCCCTTGCACTGTTACTGGTGTTTCTGCAGGTGAGCAGTGGGTTAGTTCAAGATTCTAAAAAACAAAATTGATCCTAACAAAGAGAGTTACTATTTTTTCCTCAGATCAGCACAGCAAAACAACTCAACTGCCCACGCACACAGGGGCCAGTGCCAATACAGCAGCAAAACAGATCCATGGCAAGATGAAGGGTGGGATTGCAGCCACTCTAATTTGTACCAGTTTAAGCTACCATAACCCAGGCTTTAATAAACAGTTTTACAGCTGTGTATTCTGTCCTGAATGCCAGATTTTGCCCACCTACAAACAGTGATGTCATCCAAATTTAACAATGATTGGTGATTCCTTTGGAGGTCATAAAATATTTCCTGATGTAATAAGCTACGACTTCGCCAAAATCTGAGCATTATCTCAGGACAGTCCCCCACCAGAAGAGTCTAGTTTTGTTTAAAGTGAAAGGCACTTTAAAAAAGATTTTAGATCAAAGCAAAAGCTGTTAAAAGTTTCTTCCATCCAACTGAAATAAGTCTGAAGCATATTTTGCTACTCCCTGCAATGGCATCTTTTTCTCCCCTAACCTATGCAGTCATTTTGCAATATTGAAAACCTATAAACAAACTGCTCTTAACAGAGACAGAGTATTATAAAATTTTGAATATCTGTGAGTATCCAGTGAGCAGGCTGGTGCAGTACAGCCTTTAACTCTCATAAATGATGGTTGAGATTCTTTCTTCATGAAGAATTCTCTTCCTTCTCTGCCCAAAACAAATTATCTTTCTCTTAACCAAAAGCCTATGGGTTTGATTTCACACTGATCACAGATTATTTGTAAACACAACAGTTCTTTTTTAAAGGTTTAACATGCACCAGGATTTCATTTAAATACAGGAAATGCACAGAAGGATGCTGCAAAGTACTGCCTGCCTTAGCCTTGCAAACATGGCAAATGCATTGCATAAGCCAAAAGCCATCACTTCAGCTGCCACAGGCTTTACCCTGCTGTGAAAATACTTTAATCTTGATCTTTGTATCTATTGTTACTTGTAAACATCTACACACTGTGAAAAACTAAACTGAAGCTATTATATTTTCCAGAGTACTACCATTTCTGCTGAGGGATCTGTTAGATAAAAGTAGCTGGTTTTAGTTTATCCTAGTCCACATAGGGTATATGTCTGCCTTTCCCCTTGCTGCCTTTTTTTTTTTTTTTTTTTTTTTTTTTTTTG
>NW_024580665.1:3653780-3683474 GCF_017639235.1 Corvus kubaryi
TTTTTTTTTTTTTTTTTTTTTTTTTTTTTTGCTGCTATTTTGCTTCCCTGACTGCCTGGGCCTTCTTTCTTCCTCATCCTGTACTGATTCTTCCTTTTTTGTAGCAGTCTCAAACACACAGCTGCCATCAAAACAATCCCTCCTTTCCTGCATTTACATTCTTCACACAGAGCAACCTTTTACACACAAGAGTTCGGAAATCTGGTCTCTTTGCTGTATTCTGGTCTATTGCTTTATGCTCTATTTGCTATATTTTGCTCTAGTCAATCATTATTAAACATAGTTAATTGCCTAGAAGGGGAAGGTCTCTCACCCACAGTTCTGCCATCAGCATGAAAAATTCTCCCAGGTGTAAGAGGCAGGGTTTCTATTTACTCTCAGGCATTTTGGGGCAATCTAGGGAACAGAGGCAGGCATCCCCTGCTAATTTTCCCGGGTTCATTTTCTCATCACTCCAAAGTGTTCTCTGGTCTCAGAAAGAATATTTGGGGGAAGCTGAGACCCATCCTGCACCTCATGGTGAGCCTTCCACGTTTATGAGTCTGAAAATAGCTAGCTAGATTTTTTTTTCATCTAAACATAAACCTACAGACTTCTTTTTCCATCTGTTTCTGCAGGCCTACCTGAGACCTTTCTTTAAGCATCATATTCAAACTTCAGGCTGCTCCAGATAGCCTGGAGTAAACAGGTTTCAGCAAACCCTCACTTTCAAGATATTAAAATTCAAATTTAATAAAAATTTGTTATTTCTGATCTGGAAGAAGCATATCATAATCTTGATGTCAAATAGATTATTTTGTATTCTTGTGCAAAGGTAACTCCTTCAAATTGTCATATAAAGTAGACTTCACATGTGAGCTGAGTACTGATCATTGTTGTGCATGAAAAATGAAGTAGATTTTTCTTAGCTCATAAAAGAAATGAAGACAATTAGAATAGAAATTTTGGATCTTTAAAAAAGCTTCTGTATCTCCTCCCTCAACTGCAAGGATTATTTGCTGATCTTGAGGGGCCAGTGATATCATTACCTCATGAGCATATCCTCACAAAAGGTTTGCTACTGATTCATATGTAGAAAGGAACAGCCATGACTTACTTAATAACCTGTGTAGACATCATAAAATTGTTTACTAGTCTGCAAACAGAAGCTGAAAATTAGCAAAAGCACAATTTTTAGTGTGTGCTTTTATGGATGACAGAGAAGAAAGAAACCTCTCAAAAGAGCCAGGGAAGAGGTTTGAACCAAAGTGAGCCTGTTTGTTGCCACTCCCACTTCAGAAAAAGACAGTTTTGCATTTGCAAATAAATGCACTATTCAGCAGAACTCCAGCTCTTCTACCAGTTACTTTCCTAAACAGGAGACTTTCCTATGAGATGCTGGATGTCTGCTGCTGTTTTGCAGAGGAGGTTAGTGCCAGAGGGCGTTGGTCTGTTTTCTGAAAGGGATTGACAGAGTTCTCCCTATGTGTCATGAGAGCTTTTGGTAAAATTAGATTCTGCCCTGTCCACAACAATAAAGGCCATACCCACATGCAGCTTACATAGTTCATATGCTTCCTGGAGCAAAACCGCAGCAACGTTCGTCTGTTTTCTTTTTTTATTTCCACAGTGGCTCCTGCTCTGAAATCAGTTGTCTGCCCATGGGATGTCACTGCCACCAAGGGCCTGGGGGTGACAGAGCATGGACCAGGCAGAATATATTCATCAGTCGAACAGCACAGTGCAGACAGGTCAGCATCACCCTCAGCCTGTGGTCAGGCTGCAGTTTTGGTAGTTAATTGTTTAAACAACAGCAACAAATCATGTCTCTCTGAGGATCTGCGTGCGTTCCTCCATTAGACCTGATTTGTATGGTGAGGACAGGCTGCTGAAAGGAAGAGCAGGGGCTGAATTATCCCGTGACTTTGCTAAATTTGTCCTTGTGAATGGAGAGAGAGAGTGAAGTATTTGTCTGCAGGGGGGAGCAGACTGGTAACTGTCAGGAACAGCTGGAACATATATACTGTGTCATTTTTTTTTTGTGGCGCTGGGCTTTTCTGCTTGCTGAGAGAATGCTGCAGAGGCATGTTAGCATTCTGCTGAGTAAGTGTGGTGCGAGTTCCATATGTAAACAGGGATCAGTTGCTAGATGAGAGAAAAAGGCTGTTCTCCCAGGGCTATGGCTGTCTTTTGCATGCACCTCAACCTTCACACTGCCTGTGTGGTGTTGTAAATTAAGTTTGAAGCTAGATTCTCAGAAAACTATCTGCTTGTGGAAATGTCAGTTGAGACAACTCTGGCATCCCTTCCTCCTCTTATACCTATAAATTTGTGAATGAAATAAGTCCTTCTGATTTTTCCCATCCTCTCCATCCTGATTATTCATTTGTGCACAAGGAAATAAGAACTTTCACTACTCTCAATAATAACACCACCAGTTGCTGTGCAACATGGAAATGGATAAGCTTAAATAGCACACTTCTATCAGTGATCTGTAGAGTCATGAAGGAGTTTCCCATCAATGCTTCATCAATTCCTGTCATCTCTTCTGCTTTATTAGTAGTCAAGTTTTTCCTCTGAAACATCAGTAGCCTAAGTTAGGAAATGAAAGGAGTAGACCAGTACTTCCCTGACAAGCAGTGAATTCCTCTTAGGGATCTGGCTGATGTGAATTGCACTCACATCCATGGTCAAACTGACCATGGTTGCTCTGATCTTTGCTAGTGGCACATATGAGGTTAGTCTGGTGGAGGGCAGTGTTGGTTTGTGTGGCAAGGTTTGGACAGCAGAGGGGCTACAGGGATGGCTTCTATGAGAAGCTGCCAGATCCTTCCCCCATGCCCAACAGAGCCAAGGCCAGCTAGCTCCAAGATGGACATGCCACTGGCCAAGGCCAAGCCAATCCGTGACAGTGCTAGCACCTCTGGGATAATGTACTTAGGAAAGGGAGAAAAAAACTGTTTAGCAGCAGAAGAGAGGATTGAGAACTTCCCATTCTGTTTCCAACCTCAGTGCACCCTCTACATAAGTCTTCAACTGTAGGGTTTTTAAAATTAAGATGCTGTCATTCACCATCATAATTATAATTCACCATTTTAATTTAAATGTGGCTTAAAATTTTGTGCATGGAGCAGGACAAAAGTGAAATCCCACTTCTTCCATCAGGATGAGATACCATTCATTTTTAAGCCTGTTACTGTCAAACACATGTGTGAATGATACATTATCAGCACAATGAAAGTTGTCAGGGTGAGAAAATAACTTTATTTGCTCTTTTAATGTTTGGAGCACAAATACCAAGAAAGCACAGCAGCTTTCATAACAAACACGTTAACCCCCACATGCTCTGCTTAATTATGGCTTCCTGTATTTCTCGTCAGGCCACTGGCACCGTAAGTAAACTGGCACAGATTTTATTTATTCTGAATATGCTGAGTGCGAGTAGCTGGGCAGGTGCTTTGCAGGCAGCTGAGCCATTCCAGCAGTTCCAGAGGACAGGGGCCGTCTGACAGAGAAGTGACACATCGAGTAGGGAACAGAATCACTGCACCCCTCCCTGTCACCATGGCTACCACTCAGCAGACGGGTTTTGGGCAGAAGTGCCAATTAAAGCAACTGCTGATTTCTTCTTATTGCCCCTGCATCACCCCCTTCCTTGATAAGGTATGAGTGCTATAGCTGGCCACAGCATTTATCAGATCAGGAAACTAGTCCTGATGCAGCTGGAAAATAATGTCTCTCTTTTTTTGACTCATTCTTTTCCAAACAGTCAGGTTTGTGATTCAGTTCCTCATGCAGGCACACAGATACACCATGTCTGTGCAGTGGAGGTGACGGCAGAAATGCAGGGACAAGGATGGGGACTGCTGGTGATTTAAGCAGCATTATCACTGACCACAGCAAAGACAGAGCCAGAGCTCTGCCTAAGGCTACAGTCTGCTATTCAATATTTAAATTCATCTGGTAGCCCAGTCTTCTTTTTCCCCTGTCCTGCCCCCTCCCCATTCCTTCTGCTGCCTTTCTGCAAGTGGTTATGCAGCTGCACAAGGGAAGCCATCTGTCTGAAGGATGATCCAGTAAAAAATGGATATTGTTAGGACACTGCAGGGATAACACATGAAATGTATCCTAACTCATTTTATTTTGGCAGTTGGACGTTTTAAAGCCTTTAATTTAAGGCTACTGTATCTGTCAGGGTGACACAGGCAAGTCACATATGGAAGGAAAGTGTGATTTTCCTCCCCTAAATAAGTTCCATGGCTGGATTTATCTCTTCAAGAAGAAGTGTTGCAAAGCCTTGTTCACAAATCTGCTATTAAACATGTGAAGTTGTTAAAACATCACTGTGGATAATGGATAAATGAAGCTGAGTGAAGGTGGTAGTCGAATAGAAGGTTGGGAATTAAATAATACTGCAAGACTGCATGAAAACCACTCTCAAACAAAACATTTTAAAAAGTCAGAGCACATTTGAAATATGTTTATAGTTTATTCAGAACAGTTTTCATTTATCGTAGGATTCTTTTGAGACCAGTGATAATGTAAAGCACTAGCAACAGGAATCTATGAGTTTGTACAGATTTATTTATATTTTTACGTAAATTTACATAGGGCCTGTACTTATACAGTTATGCCATTTATAGTACATATTATATTAAATATAATAAATACATATTGCCATCACACTTTTGCTTAAAAACTTGAAAAACACAATCATGTTTCTAGTTTGTGAGATTCCAGAAGTGACACTGCCAGCTGCTGCAGCCTGCCCTGCTAAAGAGCCTCATCAGAGACCTGAAAACTTCTGTGAAAACATTAAACTCTCCCATGGGCCTGCTGGTGCTGATCACACCTTGCAGAGCCAGGCTGCACTGTAAGTGCTGTGCCTGGTCAGGGGCCCATGAGACTCCTCTGAAGTAACAGATTTGTGAAATCAGTGAAGAACCACTGCATCCACTTTAACTAAGTCAGAGTTTAAAAAGTCTTCTGAAAAATGAACACAAATTGCCCTGTCCTTGAAAAAGCAAGAGTTTCCCACCCTGGAAAGAGGCACAAACTGCAAGGATATCAGCAATGTTATGCACTCTGTGGGCATATTTTTCTATTTGTGACAGTGGAGAGGCAAACAGTCTCTTTGAAGTCACTTTCTGAAAAAGTATATTTCTAAAAAATCTGTGATAATGTGAGCAGAAAAATCAAGTTTATTCCTATTAAATCCATACAGGGGGCTAAATGCTACTGGGAAAACCACTAAATCCACAGACTGACGAAGTTTGGTAAATGGTGGAAGCTGCAGTGGAGGTTTCATTGCGGACTGACCCCACCGGCGCTGGTTTTGCCTCCCGCTCCGGCCAGAGCCCTTCTCTTGCCGGGTCACCACGTTACCTCACGGGGACCTCCGCGGTCACCGCTGCCTCCAGCGCTCCCACGGCTCAGCCGCGGGGTTCGCCCACCCCGCTCCGCCGGGCATGGACAGCCAGAATCCCCGGGGCTCCGGGCATGGACAGCCAGCATCCCCAGGGCTCCGGGCAGGCACAGCCAGCATCCCCGGGGCTCCGGGCAGGCACAGCCAGCATCCCCGGGGCTCCGGGCAGGGGCTGCCAGCATCCCCGGGGCTCCGGGCAGGGGCTGCCAACATCCCCGCGGTGCGGGGCCGGGCTGTCCGGGGCGGTGCGCGGGAGCCGCCCGCTGCCGGTGCCGGTGCCGGGGGTGTCGCAGCCGGCGGCGGCGAGCCCCGGCCGCCCGTCACGTGCTCGGTGTGTTGCATTGTGCAGGCGGCGGAGGGAGGGCTGGCCGTGTCAGTGATCAATGTCATGACTTCTTCCGCGGGCTGGAGCCGCAGCAGAGCGCAGCTGAAGGAAGCTGATTGCTGCGAGTGCGAATTGGCTGGGAACAATACACACACACGGCCGCGCACCCGCACGGGCGGACACACGCCCGCACTCACCGGCACACACACGGGCGGGCACGGCGCGCACACCCGCACGCATCCAAGCGCACACATCCCAGCGCACACGCACACATCCCAGCGCACGCACCCGCATCCCAGCGCACGCACCCGCACACACACACGCGCGGGCGGACGCGCACACCCGCGCACACCCGCACAGAACAAGCACACACGCACAGGCAGCCCGCACCCTGGCTCCCGCTCCGCCGCTCCGCGCCCGGGGGGAAGATGAGCTCGGGGGACGTGGTTTGCACCGGATGGCTCATCAAATCACCCCCCGAGAAGAAACTCAAGAGATACGTAAGTGCAGAGGCTTTGCTGATATTTTTTTTCTCGCTAAAGGGATTTCGGCATGTGCTCGCTGTCTGACTCTCCCTTTGAAATCTCTCGTCCGTTTCGGCTTCACCTTGGACCAAAACAAAAAGATTTCCAAGTCCATGCGCTTACAGAGTATTTTAGTTTTCACCGACATTCTTGTGCCCTCTGGAATTAACCTTTCCCGGCTCGTAAGATTATAATACTTCAGCTGTTATGCAACATATCTTAGGTTAAAAACCACATTTCGGTTTCAGTTAATGTTGCCGTAACTAACAGAATTGTAACAGAATTGCAGATGTCACTTTTCCAGGGACGGACAAGAACATCCTAAAAAGAAAGAAAGAAAAAAAAAAACCCGAACAACCAAAATTCTAATAGTTTAGATTCTGGGGCTTAGCTTTGTTAAGATGCTCTGTAATTTCTATGACACTTGCTAACGGCAACATCTGCAATCGTTTTATTTACCAATGCCAGATGCAGTTGTTAGCAGAAAGCTTCGCTTTTGGTCTGTGATAAAGAGGTGCTGGAAGATGCTGTGCTGTAAAGTTCCTGATAGCTGAAAGGTGAAGGGAGCTCGGGAGCTGAAGCGAGCCCTGCATGGAGATCTGCAACTGCACTATGGGCCCCTTGTTTCATTCACTATCTGTTTGCCTGTTTGTCTGGGGAAAAAAAAAAAAAAAGGATGTGTGTTGCAAACATAGGAAACTGTCTCATTGCAGGGCTGCGAGGAAAGCACTCCGGGCAGGAATAAATGACCCCTAAAAATTTGCTTGGGACAGCATTAAAAATCTAAGCCCCTCGTGGGCCATTTTGCATACTCATTTGTGATGGTTCTTCTTCAGGCATGTTATTATGTTGTTCTGCTGTAACACTTTTGGAACCGATAATACCCATTTGAGTCATGCCCTTCTAACCTGACTTCCCCCAGAGCTCTGCACCGTACTCGAAGGATGCCACTGGCCGTGTCTCTGGCGCTCCGAGCCGTATGCACAGCTTACATCATTTGTCGGATTCACTTCTGTTTATCAGCATTTTCTCTGGAGTGCTGATGTTAGCTTTTCCCAGTAATATGAGGCATAACTGTCTCATGAAGAATATGGTGGATGTCATTTGGTAGCGTATTTTTTCTTTGGCTAAAAACTAGCAGAAAGGATAATTTACTGATGTTGGAATTTATTTTTAACTTATTCTAAGCCAGAGTTTCTTCTTTTAGACCACAGTATTGCATTGAAATGGCTGAATATTTGCTTTGTTCAGTTAGCATTTTCCAATTCTAAAATAACCACTATGATGTGTCTCACGGGAGCTGCAAATAAATTATGGGCATCTAATTTTTGCTATATTTTGTAATGAGTGCACTAATAGCACTGTATAGCAGGCACAGTGTAAGAGCCACTGATTCACTCAGCTGATATCATTAGTAACTCTGTCAGTGAAGCTATTTTTGATGACTCAATATTCATAAAAGGGTAAAGTAGAGAAAACAGAATGTGATAAAGCTGGGATTTGAAAGCCCCCATTATACAGTCAAGATAATAGTCACAACAGGGGCTCTGATCAGCTCACGAGGCTACTTGCAGTCTGCTCTGCTCAGATTTTGCACTACAAAACCAGGGGAAATTTGGTCTATGTTATTCTCCAAACATCAGCCACTAGATTAGCCAGATCTCTGCAGATTAGGCCTTGTTTTCTGGTTAGGAGGGTAAGCTAGTCCTTTGTTCATAATAAAGCAGAAAGAAATCTGCTGCAAGTACAGCAAAGCTTAATGTCCTTTCTCATATGACTGGTTACACAGTGGATGCTACAAACCAAATGGAAATTGTCTCTCACCTGCTGTAAACTACTTTTCCCCTATTTTTCATAGAGTATCAAGAGCATGGCAGCTGTGCATCTTGCACTGGGGTAGCAGATAGCTCAGGCTGAACCACAGTGACTGCTTAAAAACAACAGAGCTTTAAAACAATGACTGTTTAAACTGACTTCAGTAGGTGTCAAGTGTCAATCGCTTACAGGAGAATGGTGTTGGCTCTGGCTCTGAACTGACAACATACATAAATCCCCGAGTTCAACACCACCCTTTGTGTTCAGCTGGAAAAGCCCATGGTCTGAGCCGGCGCTTCCAGGGAGCTTGAAGTGCCAGCTTGGCCTGCTGCTCATGGGACCTCTCGTACACTGCCCAGCCTCACTTGCTCTCATGGGGTTGTCTCCCAGTTTACATTTTCCTGAGTTCAGTGTCCGGCCTTTGTCAGGTCCGACCTGAGGGTCCCGTGTTTTACACACAGATAAATTCTTAAGCCTCCACCTATTACAATCACTAAGAAAATCCAGTTAATTTCAGTGGAATCTGTAGTTAACAGATCAGACAAAGCAATGAATTCGGGTTGTGAGATTGGGAGCTGCAATAGTCCCACTGAAGCCACTGGGAATGTTTGCAGTGTTTATAAAATTAAGTAAATTAATCTTTCCAAGACTAGAGCCTAGAGACCAAAGTATACCTTCATTTATATTTGTTTTCTGATGAAAGCATTAAGTTTTCTATGCATAAACAAGTCAGAATTTGCCTCTAGGTAAGCAGAACATTATTTTCAAAACTTTGAAAGTGAAAAGCAGGTGCTAAGAGTCTATATTTTTCCTGTAATGTCTTACAAAGCCGATGCTCTTAGTAGCACTATTCTTAGAAGTGTCTTATCATTCCCTAACAAAGGCTGCTCTCTTGCTTGTGCAGGAAACGAACATGAGATTAATTACCCAAGTGTAACTTTCTGTAAAAACAGAGAGCTTAATGCTAAACACAGAGAATTCATTAGAAAGCACAGGGAGCTTTGCTACAGCAGGCAAATACTCTAATAGTGATTTAACAGCATGGACAATGCTTTTCTCTCTGTCAGATACTTGAACCGTGAAACCACCACGTCAGCCTATCTAAAGAGGCAGTTGTGCAAGGAGTCTCCCAGGAGAGTATTTGGTGCGCGTTGCAGTTCTTTGTCCTCTAAGTGTGACCTGAAAGCTGTGCTGCTTTCATTTCCCCACTTGGTTCCAGCTTTTCTCACCAGAAGAGGTCTGTGTGGGCCTGAGGGGTGCCAGGGAACACCCAAAGCTGGGGAGAAGCTGGGTATGGGGCAGGAGACAGAGAGGAAGAAGCTGCTAACAAAAACTAAGAAGTGGTGGTGATGGAGGTAAAGTCCATCCTGCTCTAGACCAAAAATGTTAAGTTTCAGGCACAGCATGACATTCAGCCCCACAGGAGGAAAACCCACTGAAGATTTTTGCTGTTGATGTTAGTAGATCATAAATACCAGCCTCTGTGGGAATTAGATGTAACGGAGGAATCTGCTTCGAGTTTGATGGGTTTCACAGTTCCTTATATTGGTGCTGAGTACATCCATCCCAATTCTGAAAAGTCAGCACTGAATAGCTGGCTCCTTGATAGTTTCCATGTGGAAATATATCTGATCACTGACGGTTATTATTTGTTGTTTATTTATTGGGGGGAGAGGGGGGGGGGTGGAAGGAAGGAAGGAATGGTTTCATGGCCTTGAAAACAAAGGACTGACCACAGCCAGTGCAAAAAGTCATGATTAAAGGAAAAACAACATAGAAGAAGGTCCAGAGAATGTCTAATGAAATAAGAGACTGGTGCTATTGAGAAGACACATTGCTCATGCGCTGACAAGGAGGAAGAAATGGGATTTTTAACACACTGCTAATTGCAACCTCTCCTCAAATCGCTGTCCCACTGTTTGTCAGACCAGTGAGGAACAGCAGCGGTAGCTCTACTGAATGCCCTGCCGGTGTTTACTTGCTCTTAGTGTTAAGTTACATGGTTTGCAGTAGTAAAGGGCCATATACAGATGCTTGTTTGTTGTGAGTCACTGCAGCTCCATTTAAGTCAACGCTGCACAGCTGTACCCCAGCTGAAGAGCTATTTTTAATCTTCAGCACTATACAAATTGATGAGGGAAGACCACTTGCTCAAAAAAAGGCAAGTTTCCCACTTTACTTGAGTGACTGATTTCTTCAAACATTGTTGAAAATCAAAATTCCTTGTCAGCATTTCTAGAACAAGAGTCCCAAATGGACCCCATATTAGAAAATGTAGCCTTGCACTTCTACCACACTTCTCCTTGGAGTGTCTGGTCTGGGAAGACAAAGGCTGTAAATCAATGGAGCCGATAGCAAAGCTGGTGGAGCAGTGTTCTCTCCTGCTGTGTCTGTGTGTGGGGCAGTAACAGAAGGGCACAGCAGAGCCCTGCCCGACATCTCTGACCGTTGGGGGATCTGGCAGGACCCAACCGCAGCACACCAAGGCTGGGGGTTTAGAAGATAAGAGAATCTAGACAACTTCTCCATTTTTAGCTGAAGTTCTGGTATTTATCAGGAGAACAAACAGGAAGTTACTAGGAAGAAAAAGTAAAGTAGAATTATGGAAGAATTTGCTCAAGTAATAGGAACAGGAGCTGCAGAGCACTGCGAAGGGCAGGTGGGATGGAGAGCATCTGCTCTCTGATCCAGCATTGGGCTGCTGTCACCAGAGGACACTGCCACCCCCCCCGAAAGAAATCCCCAAGTGCTTTGTGAGCTCAAGTACTTCTTCTGCTGGTTTGGGGGAAGTTTCTGAAAAATATCTCTCAAGATGAAACTTCAATTTAATTTTTATCCATAAGTCTTTTTATTTCCAAATGCTTCTTATAAAGCCTCGCCTCTTGAGTCCTGTCCCTTCTGAAGAGAGAATTCTGGCCAATTTCATACTTGTCTGGAATCAATATCCCGAGCTCCCTGAGTTTATTTAACCAATTTTCACAGGTTTTGTAACTCTGGTTCATAGTCTGGGCGGATGTAGGAGTCATGTCGGATGCAGAAAGTTGTCAGAGCCTTTTAGCTCATTCCAGTTTTAAGTTTTGTACCTATGTTTTTCTCTGTTGTTACTTCATTTTAAAATCCAGTGTGCATTCTGTCTATCTGTTTTGTGTATTAAAAAAGAACTGAATTTAGAGAAAATGAAGGCTTTCAAACAGGAGCTCCTGTGTGGCAGTCTACATGTTCCCTTCTCTGTGAAATCCTGTGCAAATTGATCTCACTGGTAAAATAACAGCAGAATATTTATGTTAGGGAGGAGTTTCCATCACTGGAATTAAACATTTGTAATTAGCTATGTGCAAATCAGACCTTGTTTTGGTAGGTTAAGTGCAATGTTTATTCTAGACCGTTTTCTTCCATTTTAACGATGTTTTGATAGTTTAAATGCAATGTTTAATGAGATAGGTTGACTTCTAAGAAAGAAATAATTTCTAAAAAACACTGCTGTTCTTGGCAACCTGTATATCAGAATAATTTCCCTTGAACTATTTATTTGGGTGGAGCCATAATAGTCCTGAAGCCCCAGCTTAATCTTTGGCTACATGTTTTCAGTGCACAGGAATGTCCAGCTATTGGTTTCTATTCAAAACAGAAACACACAAGTTATCAGGTCTTTGCATTCAAAAATAGAGCCTAAAAAAACCCACGCTAGTTTGAAATAGAGAAGGAAATGTTAACTTGAGTGGTAATTAAACAAGTGATGCAGTCAAACATGGCTCAGAGGAAAATGCATTACAAGTTGTACTTTGGTGAAGTCTTTGTTGTAGTACTAAAACTTTGGAAATATGGATAAGCACATTACTTCTACCAATGATGCATTAAAATGCTATGAATATTTGTTATGAAAACTTGATAGGTTTTTGGGAAAGGGACAAGTTTATTCCTAAAGTGTTACTCGTTAGAAAAACAGTCATTTTATTTGCTTTTTTGTCCTTTTCATTTGATTTGGAAATGAATTAGTAATGTGATAAGACAAGGAAAAAATGCTGGGTTTGAAATAAAATTTGCATGTCAAAACATTACATCCAGCCAGATAAAATACAATTTCTTCTCTCTCATTTAATTGTTAAATAAAATGCAATGCTTTAACTTTTAAATGGTTTTTTGCTTTACAATAATATCCTTGCTTTGTTTCAGCTTGTGTTGCATCAGGAAAATAAACAAACAAACAAACCAACAATCACATAGCCATGCAAAACTCAGTTTTAAAATGTGTTGCAGCTTAGTACTTGTTAAAAATAAACCTCAACTGATGCCTAGTCCCTTTCTGAGGCTAATTCATTCATAGCTTTGTAATTGTTAGAATGAGACAACTGTTCCTAGAGATTTTGTTATTCCCTTCCCTCCTGATGCCAAAAGCCCCACCTGACCCCTGCAGTCAAAACTGCATTGTTGCTTTCCACAAAAGCCCTGAACAGCACATTTCAGTTATCCAGGATCCCTTTTTATAGAGCATTTTACAGAAAGGCAGTAAAATGTGGTTATTAGTATGAATTTGAAATTACTTAAATGAGAGTGTTAATTTAAATGGAACTTAGATTTTCATATGAAAGTTTTTGACTCTTTTTTGACAATGCTTTTTTTAAAAAGACAATACTTTCTGTGAGGCCTGTTAGTGATAAATATTCATCCTGTGACTCCCAAGTCTCGGGACCATGGGTTATGTATTCATATTTCTGTTGGACAGAATAATGGCCATGAGGGGACCCTTTCTAACTTCACAACTGTTGTAATGTCAGCAGAGCACATAGTTTGTGAACAATCTGTTTTTACATACCAGACTTGCAAACTGTTTGTAGAAGTTCAAGGATTTTACAGTTGTGAAGGCATTTTTTCAAGCTGACACGAACTGGTCGTGCCAAGGAGGAGCCAATAGTTCAGAACAAGCATGAGCTACGTTTTACTTGCAGACTTTACAAACTGAGCAGTAGAGCCTCTAAGTTTACCAGAGTCCTGGGTTTCTAAGCACTGGGAGAGCCGGCTCTGTGTGCCTGATGTAAAGCTGCGCTTCCAAGGGCTGTTGCCAGTTCCACAGAAAAGCCCCTGGCATTCAGAGGTGACTGTGAGCTGATCAAATCACTATGGGAGGAGAAGAAACATATGAAGAGATGCCAGCTGAGTTTACAGTAGCAGTGAAGAAACAGTTTCAGGAGAAGTGATAAACTCCTTCGCCAAGTGTTCACTGCTGTTCCAGCTACATCATCTGGATTGTTTACTAATATTTATAGTGGAAGCTTTGCAAGCTTAAGAAGTTTTATTTTTAATAAGTTCAACATTTTGAACCCATCCTAAGAAAATAATTGCATTCTCACTGAGGCCTTAGGTTTAAAAATAAGAAGCACTCAAGTAGCTCAGGGAATTGGGTTTTTTGAGATTTTCAAGTGTGCTGCTCCCACTGAAAAAAGGTTTGCAACATGTTTTCGCTCTGTCCTCCCCTGACTCCAGGCCTACTTTTACAGGTCTTCACTGGTTAACTTTCCTGGTAAAACTGTGGGATTTGGACTTCAGCTGAAAATGGACTGTTACTCCAATTCCATTTTATACTTTTTCAGATAGTCCTTTTTGACATCTAACTGTCACATCAGCCTTGAGATACGGACTATAGAATAATGGGGAACTGGTTTTGAAAACTGATGGAAAACCACCAGCTAAATCCCATCATTATTTCAGAATCCTCCCCAAACTCCCGCTATCATCTGTGCTGAGCCTGAGAAATAGTCACGCTGAAACGTCATTAAGACAAACAAACAGAAAGGTTAGGGAACAATCAGATAGGCATAGGAAGAACAGGCTTCGTGGTGGTGACACTGCTTTGGTTCCCCTGTGCATCCCTCTCCTTTGGGTTTGCAGACTGGAAGCTTAATAATTCTGGTATTTAAAGGCAAAAAAAGAGAAGCATTTATTGAAGTGTTACTAGATTGCAATGCTTTAACAGTTTTAATATGTTCATATGTTCTTTTTTTTGCTTTGCTTTTTTTCAAATTCACAACTGAAAGTACTGTTGCTATGTTACTGTAATGGTGTGTAGGCTGCTAAATAAATAGAGGGAGTTTAGTCCATGCCAGAAATAGAAAGCCAGGTCAAAGGTGACATTTGGGACATGTTGAGGGAAAAAAAAAAAAAAAGAGAATATATAATTATTTCTTTCCTTCCTATCATTCTCTTCAGTCTCATTAAACCCAGACGACTCAGAAGGAAATTACAGCAGAACTTCTGATCATGTCACAGTATAAAAAATTGACACCTTGGGCGTTCTAAGTCTTTTGGCTTTGTTCTTTGCAAGAGCAAATGCACACAGTAGAACAGTGGCACCTCACACTCCTGTGAATTGAGCAGGTACTTGGAGGTATCAAAGGACACAGGGACTGCTGAAAATTCACTCTGCAAAGGCACGCTTGGAAGGGAAAATCTGTCAGAGGAACAAGCTTTGAGAAAAAAAACAAAACAGGAAATTTGAGTCCATTGTCCTTTTTGGGGTAGTCTGGCAGGTTCCCAAGGACCAGATCTACAGCTCAGGCTCTTTGTGAGTAGCCCCATGTACCTGCCTGCACCTTCGGCTGCCTGAACGTCTTCATGAGCCTGCCTTGTGAGCGTGCACAAGGGCAGGGGCATTTCACCCTCCTCTGCTGCCTGTGCATGCTCCTGCTGTACCTTGGCACCACGAGCTCTTGTTCAAGCTCCAGGGGCTCATGCAGTAAATGGGGGGCACTGCAAGCCACTTAGGTGAAAAGCAGAGCCCAGCCCTCCCTCCATCCGTGTGAGCTGGAGCAGAAGCAGCCCTTATCCCAGGAATGAGCCCAGCAGCCTCCTGCCTCGCAGAGGGAGGCCTCTGACTTCATTTCCAAAATGTTATGGCAGATGCTGGAAGCTCCGGGCTGTGTTCCTTGAGCGCCACGCTCCTCTCCCCTCCCAGCACCGCCGTGGGCAGGCACAGTGCCCTGATGGGCCCTGCCTTGCCCTTGGCCCCGCTGCTCCCCCAGAAGCATCAGCAGCTCTGAGCCCAGGCAGAGCAGCTGGGAGCTGTCAGACCTTCCCCTGGCAGGCGGCAGGACGCAGAACGGCACTGAGTTAATTTAGCACATTTGTAATTAATCTGAAGATCTTCTCTTTAAGTATATATGTTTACTTACAAACAAATTCTTCATGTGACACAATATGAGGCCTCTAATTTCTTTTTGTGTTAGGGAAGAAGCCCACAGCAAGAACCTAAACCAGTTCAGTGCATGCAATCCTATTAGAGATTTCTTGGTGTTATTTTTGTAGTTCCACAAATCTGTTACCTTTCTGCAAACAAACAAGTAGATGTTCCCCTTACCCAAGAGACCTTTGGATCTGAAGCATCCCAGAAAATCCCACATTTAGCATAAAATTTATAGAAGAGGATTAAATTAGAGGTACAATGAGAGCCAAAGATGCGACAAATCTTGATCCTAAATTGCACAGGGTTTAAAATTTTCTTTGTAATCACTCCTTGAATGAAGGTGTGGAATTTGAAAAACTAGGAGCATTTCCTCATATGGTGGATGTGAATAGCTGGTTTAATAAGATACTTTCCTAATTTTCAGCCCCAAGCCAACCCCTAGTGCCTTAGACCTTGGGGTGTGTCTGTCTTTCTGTGTCAGAAAACAAACAAGTAGTTTAGGATCCATCAGGGTTGTTTATTTACTTTCATCACGAGTTTGCTGCTGTAATTGGTTGTATTCAGTATTCAGCCTCACACTGAAGGAGAGGGTGTTAGAGGCTTTCTTGTCCCCTGTGGAGTTCAAACCCTCATTTGGACTCTGTCAAATCCTTTACCCTTGCCAAAGACTGCATTTATCTCAAACCCTAAAGTGCAATTACTATGATTTATCTTTCTTTGGAGAGAATAAGATTTTACCAGGCATTTTCTCCACAGAAGTCTGCAGCTGGGAGAAGAGCAACCTACAGCCTGTCCTTTCCAGGCCTCTGTTGCATATGCTCAGCAAACTGTCCAGTTTTAACCAGCAGCAGCAGCATTGCTAAATGGAATGAAGGATGAATTATACCCTCTGCAGTTCTGTTATATTGTCCTCCTATGGGACCTGTTTGCCTTTCATTATATTTCCAGGTCCTTGAAATGATCTTCTAAAACTTTAAGTACACTTGGTGTGCTGGTTGGTAGATTAAAGCAGTTGACCCATTAGAGTAGTCCAGATGGGCTGCAGGGATGTTTCCTGTGCTCTTTGTTGGGGCAAACAGCTGGGTTGTTAAACTGGATGAAATTATGCCAAGGCAGAAGATGGCAGACGTGGCCAGCTTTCAGATAAGCTGTAGTTAGCTGGATGAAGATTAAGCATATTCACATTGCTGCTCTCAGTCACTGTGAACTCCCCTCACTGTGCCACTTACCTTGTCATGGGGCCAGAGCTGCTTTAGTAAACTTGCCATTAGAGAGCAGGTGACACGAGTTTGGGAGGTGAAGAGTCAGGGGGAGCTTGTGTGAAGCTGTAGCTGTGCAGTCCTTTCCAGAACACAGTGATGGAGAGCAATAGCCATAGAGATGCACCCCAGTGACAGGTCTGAGGAACAATTTGCCTGTAGTTTAGCAATCTGAGCTATGTGAAGACTTCAGCAGTGGTGGCTCTAATTCTCATATGCTCAGAACATACTGTGCAGCCACAGACAGGTTTCAGTTTGACTTGTTGCTCGGGTTTACTGGATTTGGAAATGGAACTGGGATCTCTATATGAGCATATTGTTGTAGATTTTAGTTCAGAGACGGGGGTTTTTTTAAAGAAGGTATTTTATGTGCCATCTATACATATGAATAAAATATAAAGAGCAGAGGAAAGCATTCGGATAAAAGACCTTATAGTATTAATGGGCATAAAGCCTAAGATCAGTTTGTTGTAGGGCAGCTGGTCACTTCTGACTTCCAGCTAGGGCTGCTGCAGTCAGAGTACCTGTTTTGAGTGGAAACATGGTTGTGCAGAATCACTCCAGATTTAGTTCATGGTGCACAATCTTCATGGCTCCTTGCTGGGATGACAAGAAAAGGCACATGAGCCTGCAAGGCAGCAGCAGCAGCAATGAAGTGTTGTAGCACAGCTGAGTCTGTACCATCTAGCACGAAACTTTTCCCTTCAGAGTCAAGTGCACCCATAAAGAACAGAAAGGCCAAGTGAACACTGGCTTTAATAAGCTGCTGGAATCAGGCAGGTGCACAGTCAGACTGCAGGTTAGATCTGAAGCTTTCATTTGCCTTTATGAGTTTGCACGAATCTGCTTGGAACACCTCTTTGTCCTCTCTGAAAAGGTTTCAGGTACAAAGTACTTAGACTCATCAGAAAAAAACTTTAGATAGAAATGGCACCTCATGTTCTTTAGGAAAACAAGAGCCTAGAGAGAAACCAGAAGCTAAAAAATACAGTCTCAAATTCTAACCTATTATGACCGTATTTATGGTCATAATAATGGGGAACATTTAAATGGTCTATTTTCCTACATATTCCTTACTACTAACAACAGTACCTTGTGACTGGTGATGTCTTGTCTCCTTTAAACACTGAACTTGAATATCAGGGTTGAGCTCAAGGCTTTCCTCTTTAGCTTTTGTATGAATTGACTGAATGCAGATCAAGTACAGAGCCATGATCCTCTGCAACAAGGGAGTGGGAAGAGAAAAGCAGATAGGAGGATTTTGCATCCCAGTGGAAACCCCCAGATCTGCCATTATTATCAGAGCTCCTGGTAGCTCCAGTGACACTGGGAGAGATGGTATGTGGTATAGCAACTGCAGCATTTACCAGCTTGTAATTGGAAAGTGGAAGCAATGAATGGATATGAATATGTTCAAATGCACAGTTTCTGTTCATTTTGTGTAACATCTCACTCACAAGATTTTCCACAAAAAGATTTTTCAGCAAGATAAAATTATGGTGAGAAATAAAAGCAGAGTTGCAGAGAAATTGGTAACTTCTTAAAAAGAGTAAACTGTCACTGAAACGTCTCACTTTCTATTTGAGAGATAAAATCTATGCATGGTGCAGCCATTTTTGCTTTGCCTGGCATAAGATTTGCATGACTCATGGCCAACAGTGTGCTGGGGACCTAGAAATACAGAATGCAAAAGCAGATGCTGGCTGCCGGCTGGGGGATTCCTGCAGCATCTCTGAAATGCTGACCCTGTTTGATGGGGCAGCACACAGAGTGCAGGCCAGTGCATGTAATGCTTCTCCCCAGGTGAGGGCATTGATCTGAGGGGTGAGAGACAATGCAAAAGCTGCCAAATACCTCCTGTCCTAACAGGCAGTCCCTGCTGGTGAGGATGGATGATGTAATGGATCAAGCAGGAGAAGAAGGTTTGCAGTGAGGAGGGTGTAAGATTTGAAAGGCTGCACGTAGGAATGAGGAGTCGCAGTCCTAATTTGAGTAGCAGGCAGCTCAGCAGATGGCCCAGCAGACGAGTTGCTATGCACCACGGCATGTGTGAGAACACAGAATCACAGAATGGCTTGGGTTGGAAGGGACCTTAAAGATCATCTCATTCCAGGCCCCTGCCAGGACGCCACCCACTACATCAGGTTGCTCAGGGCCCCATCCAACGTGGCCTTGAACACTTCCAGAGAGGAGGCAGCCACAGCTCTCTGGGCAACCTATTCCAGTGCCTCACCACCCTCTCAGTAAAGAACTTCTTCCTAACATCTAATCTGAACATGAGAATGGTGGTGAGGCACCAGCACACACAGAGCCCTGCCCTGTGCGTGGTACAGGGACCCATCAGATGTCATGTTCCTTACCCCAGCTGTGCCCTCCATCCCCCATCATGGTGCTTTCCTGGCTTGCACACCGAGCTTCCCACAACAGTATTTAATTTTGCTGTTCTGCAATACAGCCATTTCCTCCGCTGTGCTTTGCCTTCCCTCTCCAAACAGAGCAGAGCTCATCTCCAGCAGTGGAGGTCCTTGCCAGTCACAGTGACACCAAAGTCACATCACTGACTTCTCCTGCCTGAGGCAACAGCTCTCAGGCTGAGCTGGCACCTCTCAGGCAGGAAAACCTCGTCACTCTTTGGGCCACAGAACAGCCTTGCTGGCATGTTTTGGGGTTATTTCCTACAATTCCAGTTCCTCCAGCAGTGAAGTCTAGTAGCCAGAGATGTTTCATATGCATCCTATGTGACATGCACCTTCCCTAACAACTTCAACTCTTTGGGAATTTTAGGAAAAAACTTCAGAAAATCTCAAAAAATCTCTAAATCTCTTTAAGAACTGGATAGTTTGCAGCTGACTTCTCCAGAGGATCTGTTTTGCTGCTTGCTGTTTGTGAGTCCTTGGGGCTCCATTTGCAAATCACCTAAGCACTTATGGCTAGATGCTGGAAAAAGCATCTTTACCCCTAATAGTTTAGAGTGGCCGTTGACAACTCACAGTCACATTGTGATGCCACTCAGCATACCAGTGATAGAAGCTTCTTTTTTTCCAGGCTGTTAATTCAGAGCAATATATTCCTGTGGGAAATTCCAGAAATCCATGTTTAGTGATACAGCAATAACCTGTCTCAGTAGCCAGTTTGCATGTAATGCTGATGAAATGGTTGCCACTGACTTGTTCCAAGAAGCTCCATTTCCAATGTAATCTGCAGGAAAACCACATAGATGCATCGTGATGCATGAATTCAGATCACTATAATTAGGCTGATAAACATCTTCTCGGATATTCTTGGGGTGAGTGACATCTTTTTGCTTTAACTGCTTCTGGAGCAATGTAAACTAAACTGAGAACAATGTTCCTTTTATCAATAGCAGAGTGTTCCCATGGAGTGCTCGTGCCAGCAGATACATGGCAGCTCAGCTATGCCAGTAAAAAACGGAGACAGCCCTTTGATTCAAGCAGCAGCAACACAAGCAGTGGTAATCCCTGCTTTCCCACTCACTATCCTGTCTGATTCCTTTTGTTATCTCCAAGTCTTACGAGCATAGTTCAGGTTTTGTGTCTCCTTCACTCTTGGTGTATTTACTCAAATTGCAAACAAAGAGATTCTTTAATCTCTCCTATTTTTACTATAGCCCCTTGGAGCCTGCACTAAGACTTCCCAAAGTGCTAAGCTCATCCAAGGGTACTGTTGGCCAGTCATTGGGGCAACAGTAATTTTGTGAGTCCCCAGTGAAAATTCTTTGGATGAAGTGGTGGACTAGGATACGTGGTTGAGGGTATTTCACTACTGAACCTGTAGAGAGTGTTTAGCAAGGAGGATGTTCTGATCATCCATAATTAAATCCTGTATATACAGAAGCCAACCAGCAACAAAAGAACCCAGGCCTGTATTCACTGCTTGTAAAATCAAACTCTCTGAAGTATCTCTCAGCATAAGGACTGTGAGACAAAGAGGAAAGTTTTAAACTAGTAAGGGGAGAACTTAAACATCATGATCATCTGTCTTATTGTCAAGAAGCAGAAGGATGTTAAAAACTGCTACGCTGGCTGATTTATTTTCAACAAAAATTATTTGGGGGGGCGTTTTACATGCTTACAGTAAAACAGTTAAATAAGAAAAAGTGAGATCCACTAAGACTTTTGAATAACTTTTTTGTTCATAACATGCTTGTACAATAGAGTAGTCAAAATGCAATAATCAGACTATGTTTCTTCCGTGCTTGAACATTAGTGGCCATCTGGAAAATTGTGTGTTCCCTATATTCTCTCAGATCCAGTCCACAGCTGCCTGACTTGTCCAGGGGCTGTCTTTAAATAGGAATGGTGGCAACAGGCCTGGCACCTTTCTGCTAAAGACATCAGAGGAGCTTCTAGAGCAGCAAAGGAAAATGCCCAAGTGCTGGAAAAAATCTTTCCTTTTGTGGAAAGATCTTGTAGAAGATCTTGCTTGTGGCAAGGGCTCTGCCAGTGCAGATCACTTTTCTGCCTGTAGCAGCTTACTTGAAAAACTTCATCTGAAACCGCCAGTTATCACGCTGCTGGTGCAGGGTGTTGCCTCTTCTGTTCCCAGTAACAACTCTGAGCTGTGGCTGGGGTCTGTTCTGGGAACAGGCTACAGTCACTCTCGTTAGTCAGCAAATACCAGAGCCCCAGGGCAGGGACTCTGCATCAGGGAACAGGGAAACGGGGACATATCCAATGCCTGTTGGTAATTCAGTTGTTAAAAATAAATGTTGACTTGATGAACTTCTAACCAAACACCTGATAACAAAGGAACTCTGACATGACGATAAAAGTGCTCAGCTTCTAAGGTCGGGGTATAACTGTGGTAAATGCTGGGGACATCTCAGCTGAGTGGAAAGAAGAGCTGAGGTAGTTACCTAACTACAGGAGCCTTGGCAACTTTGCCCCCTGCTCTTTTGAAACCCATGCCTCACAATGTTATACATTTGACTTACTATTATTCCTGTATTTGCTCAGCTTTTTGGTGAAAATATCATTAATTACTAATTTAGTTCAGTGGAATGAGTCCAACAGTGTGTGTGTGTAGTGCATTTAGTGATTTCAATCCTAAGCCTATAATTGCTTTTTCCTGTATATAATGCTGTTGGGAAAAATTCTTAGTTTCACAGTGTCAAGCCCTTAATTAATCAAGGACCAAACCAGAAGCAGAGAACTCTGGAGAAGATTGTCAGGCATCGGAAGTCACTGGTAGTAAATCTTTGTGGAAACAGTGCCTGGCTGCAGCTGCGGGACTTTCCTTCCAGTTGCACACTCCCATGGCTGTAAATGCAGAGCTGGTTCTTTTCCCCTGTGCAAAGGCAAGGCAGAGCCACCAAATCTATGCTCAGGCACAATCCATGCTCAGCTGTGTCTGACACAGGGAACTCTGGAGCAGGACTGGGGCAGCAGCTTTGTGGTGTGGGAATGCAAGACACACACATGCAAAAAAAACCCCTAAAAGAGTCAGGCTCAGTGCAGCCCAGGACTTGAATGTCTCTTCAGAGGCCTTTGGCTTTCCTGCTTTTGACTCTGTCCAGGCAGCTCCACCTGTCCTGCATTCTTCCTTTGGCGGTTCTCATGGCTAACCCTCAGCATCCATGCATTGCCTGGCCTCCTTGGGTGGCTGTGGCCCATGCTAGCTCACATAAAAGTGAAGCAGCCACAGGCTTAGGAAATGGCAAACAAGCAAAAAGATCTCTCTCGCTGCTTCTCTCCCTTGAATGGCAGCTTCTTCAATCAGGGGCTGTTAAGAGGATCTTGGAACAGGGTCATACTCCTGTGAGAAGGGCTGTGGTCCTGGAGCTCTGGAAGAGCTGGGCTGTCTCTCTCAGAAGGTTTTCTGACACAGAGCACGTGACATCTGTCACATAATGCCGTGACAAAACAGTGTTTCTACCTCAGAGCTGAAGCAATGTGTGAAGTGAAATTAAGCATAGGTATATGTCATGGGTTCTGATTCAAATGTGGATTAGAAAGCACGCAAGCAACAGTCTGTCTCTAGAGACATTGACTCTTTGCAGCAAAAGAATGAAAGTGAAAATATCCTGAAAAACAGTAAAACTAAGATTACTGCCTGGAAAAAATACCAATTTTTCAAATTGGATGCAAGAAGTTGTACAGGGAAGGGGCATGGGATGATTTTAGTGCTTCTTTATTCTTCAGCTTTAGTTGTACATTTTGGGTCTGATTTTACACGATTTTGTACCCAAGAAAAGCTTTAGTTTTCCTTTTAACTGTCAAATAGAAACAAACACAAAATCAGCCATGGAGAAGGAGCCTTGGATTAAACAAACACAAAGTCCTAATACAGCTGGATTCAATGCAATTGGATTATTCTGCCTAATTTTAGTAAGAATTGAAATAAAACCATTGCGGAGAGGAGACTGAGGTTATAGGATCAATATTAGCATTCAAAGAGAGAGACAGAAATGTCTTATGGCATATTTTAAATATTTATTTTGGATTTATTGAAAGATGACTACTCAAATACCCCTAATTCCTAGATAGGCTTAAAATTCCATTTTCATTTCTTTTTAATAAGTCATTGTTTAAATTGTGTGTATTATAATCTCATGACAGTAGCAGTGCAATAATACTAGTATGCACCATCATTCTCAACTTACGTTAAGTAATAAGAAATACACAGAATAAAACATGGACATCTGTGATGGGGTTTAAAAAATTAATTCAAACAGTCAGTAAGACTAGAAGCTCTTTAAGTGCCAAATTATTGTTGCAGAAGTATTCTTTTTATCTATGGGTCATGATTTCCAAGAAACAAGTGAAAAAACATAAACACTTCCAAGCATTTGTCCCTTTAGGCACAGACTGTATTAAAAAACAACAACAAAAAATACTTCAGGGACTGAAAACAAATGCTGGCCAGGGCATTTTAGACAGAAACCAGTAATGCCTAACCTCGTGAACAAGCAAGAAGAAAATCTTCCAAACGGTGTTATTACCTGATTCATGGAAGTTCTCCATTCAGCTGAGTTTTAAAATTAAGTTCCCTATAAGATTAAGGAAACAAATTGGAAACCTTCTTCTGTACCAGAATTCAAAGCAGGAGATGGTTGTGGTAATTACTGGCAAGCAAATAGTAAATACTCTCAGAGGTGAAAAACCACAGAGCTGGAAATCATGCCTCTGCTAAGTTGAGTCAGATTCTGTGCTTAATTACACTGCATGAATAAATTATTGAAAGACACATTTCAAACTTTTTTCAGAGGTGAAAAGGATAATGCAAATTCTTACTTTTGCACAGCAGGGCGAAGTGTGCAGAAGAGTGTAACATCATGGCTTTGCTGCATTATTGGTTTAGAGGTGCCCTTTTGAGTAATACAAGAACAAACATCCCATTGCTCCCAGGCTAGATTAGTATAAGTTATTTAAGCATCTAAATTCATTTTGTTTCCTGTGTGGGTTCTTTGATGGTGGTTTGATCCACAATAAAAAGGTAGTAGGAGTATCAAAGATAGTCTGAGTATCCATGCTGAGAAGGTGAAAGAAAATCAGCATCACACAGTCTTTCATTGATATGAACACTAAATAATGGCACTAGCACTGTTTCAGCTGAAACAAGAAGCACATTGGAATTCCATAAAAGTCAGTATGGTTGATTTTTCTTGAAAATCTCCTGGAGCCAAGCTGAGCAAATACTGTAAGCTTTGGAGCTGCCTGGAAAAGTTATGCTTCATGTTTCTTCTCAAGTCTTCATCTGTCCAAATTCTGCTCTGATTGCACACAAAAATAGCTATGGCAGCACCACAGGGAGGGCCAAAGTCAGAGCAAAATTCTTTGGGTTGTACTTAGCACGGACCATACCCATCAAAAACCACCAATTTCAGACAGTGTTGAGTGTGAAATCAGAAAGTGGCCACAGCTTTTCTGTCTGTTGCAATCTTTGAAATTTCCGCAAGAAAATATGGTTTGCTGGGCAAGCAGTAGTGTCATAAAAACCTTCCGTGCCTTCTTTGGAAGCTTTTCCAGTATTCCTCTATGTCTTACAGTCAACCCATCATTCTGGGGTTAGATTGCTTTTCAACAAATTTCCCTTGTTTGAGACATTACATCGTATTTCTTATCTTTACCATGCACAGGACACATGGCTTTTGTGTGTGTCTGATTATTCTTGTAACCTGCTGAAGTCAGAAAAGAAATTTTTCCCCTTGTTTCTCTAAAGCCAAGATGCTATTCTTCGTCTTCCCATGTGATACTGTTTTCTCTCTCTATGGTCTTCCCTCTAAATCAGAGTCCTGACAAATGGAAGATACACATCCCTTGGCATATCCCTGGAAAACAGCTCCCTGGGATTCTGCAGTGACTTTTAACACAAACATCAAGAATCACCACATTCTTCCTGGGCATTGTAAAGTAATAAAAAAACATATTTTCTCCTGAGAAAAGGCTTTTCTATCTGCAGATGGACTAGATCAATCATTAAATGCTCACGAGTTCACATTTACATTTGCCTTTTGCCATCTCCCTCAGCCTGCCTTTTAAAAGCCTCCTAAAGCCACCAGCTCTGGGCCAGTGCTCTCTGAATGGGCACATCTGTGCCACAGCCACACTTAACTGTGGCTGAAAAACCTCCGTAATCTTAGGGCTTAGAATCCACTCGCTTCTGGCTGATTTATCATCACTGTGAGTGTAACACAGATCTTTGTCCTGACCAGGGGGTATTTCACCTCCCAGCAGGCTTCATTTAAATCTAGCAATTAGACTTGAAGTGTCAGTCACCACATCAGCAACACGCAACCTGGTGGGGCTGCTGCCTGCAGCACACACCATACATGTTGCTTGTTGCACTGCACCCTCACCAGGAACATTTACAATCTCCTTTGCTGAAAAACATGGTAAGGAAGAGTCATAAGTGAAGGAGAAGAGTAGGAGTAATTCCGCATTCAGTTCTAAATTTGTGTCAAGTGTGGGATGAAGTTTAAAATAAGAAAAGATAATAGTTGGGGTTCTGTTGTTTCTTTCCACCTCTTAGTAAAATCATTTTTGGTCATACTCCTTACTTCTTTAAAAACGTAAAATCAAGTGATAGATCTTTGCTAAAGCATTCCATGAGTTAAAATTAAACTTGAAAGTTAGCAAGAGGTGCTACTTGCTCTTGCATTTACTTCTATATTATTTTTTCATGTCAGAAAAGGGTAACATGCAAATATCTCTTAGTGGTTTAAACAAATAAGCCATGAAGTCTAAAAAAAGGAAAGCAGTTACTGCTTTCTGTGTACAACCACTGCTTTCAGAAGTCTCTTTTATATCTGCTGCCTGTGAGTATGACTCCATTTTTACTCAACAATATTCTGCATTGTTGGGGTAGGAAGGATTAGGGGAAGGGATTTTACTAGCTTGGTTTTCTCCTTGAAGGGAATGCCTGCAGTATTCCTCCCCTGGCAACCAGCAAGGACATGGGGAATGGCACGAGGGTAAACCTTGTCTTTCCCTACAGAATTCAAAAGATTTGTTATTCAAAATGTCAGTTAATCCACAGTAGAAAGCTGCAAAGGTTCCATGGTGCCCATCCCTGAGTGCTCCTGACAGCACCCGTGGTTTTTATAGACGTCCTTTCTGTGCGCTGTTCCCTGCACTGTTGCTGTGAACAACACCCACGCAACAAGGGCAACACCTTAAAAGAAATTCTCTCTTCTCATTCAGGGCCACCCTTTTGGGGTATCATGTGCAAGAATTACCTCAGCCTACGCAGAACAGAATTTCTCTCCTCTGCGCAACTCTGGCTTCATGTCTGTAGACAGTATTTTGCACTGATGTGTTTTAATGAAAGCCAGAAGAAGAAACAAAAACTTCATTATATTTTTCCTTTTCCTCTTTAGTGTATTAGGGGTTTTTTTTGACCTTGAGATTTTGGAATTAATTTAATGTAGATCTTGTTCAGTTAAGATGAGGTACACAGCTTTAGAGAACTGGGAGCTCTCTCCAAGTTAGCTTGGCTCCTCCTTTTACATATTTTATTGCATCTTGTTCTGCTGGAAGGTTTGATGCTTCCAGAATGGTGGTTTCTTTCTCATGGTTTATTAGTGAATCATAAAGGTCTTGCTCCATTGTATTCTGATCTTTTTTATTTACTGATAATACACATCTCATGGTCCTCTAGTTTAGCAAAATTGGTTTAATAGAAAATAAATAGAAGCACAACTGAAGTATGAATGATCATTGTCTACGCTTAAAATATATATTATCTGCTATAATATATTTGCTCTTTATTTGTGATTAATCTGGTTTCTCACATTGTACTTCAGCTTTTGGCTTATGTACTTGAAAAGTGTTTGGTTACTCAGCCATCTGTCTTTACAATATCCTAAAGAATCATAATAGATAGTAAATTTTGACTTTTTTAGAGAGGGAGAGGAGTTGAAGAACTCATTGTGGTAAAGCAGCAACACAATGCAGCCTTGTATAAGCAAATGTATTTTGGTTAAAAATAAAATGCAAGGTAATTAATTTGACTAGATTATGGCTTCTCCTGGAAGACCCTACCCCTTCCAACATGAAGTTGCTAATTACTGACACAGCCGAGAGTGAACTGACCACTGTTGCAGGAATAGGAAGAACTGAAAGTGTAAAGCAGGTCTAGAGCTTGAACAAAGTCTTTCTCCTAACTTCAGAGCTCTGGCCTTCAGAGTTCTCTGAAACATATAGATTATGAATACCCAGAAGAAGAAAGATCAGTTCCCAATATTCATAGAGTCCATCAGCCTCCAGTGGGTTCACAAAGCGTGCCTGATGAAGTTCTGTTTGCTCAGGGTTGGCCGCCTGTTGCTCAGGGAGGTTGTGCAGCACCCACCTCTCTGCATCTCCCATGGAGGGGGTGAGCAGGTCACAGCATCTGTGCTGAGCTTGTCTGGCTGAGCTTCTCTGAGGTGGCTAGGAAATTAACTGCCTTGTTGTCCAGCTTAAATTCCTTTTCATAACTATAGGTAAAAAATAAGTGTGTGATTCAGAGCTTGGCTTCAGCTGACCCGTGGGTCGAGCTGCTGTTGTTTGTTTTTGTAATTACTATAGTTACCCTGGAAGCACTCCGGGCATTTAGGTATTTTGACTCCAAAAGCCAGAAATAACTAGTTGGAATAAAAGTGTTAATAGTCTGATGGCTGTGTGAGAGTCACAGCCACAGTGTCCTTTGAGACAAAAGAGAGATTGCTCTGAGTGCAGCACTAGAGAAAGCCCTTCCTCTCTGCAGCCTTACACACACGGCAGGTCAAACTTAAACTTCCTTACTCAGAGCACAAACAGCTCTTCCATTTACACAGTTCGAGCTCCCACAGCCCAAGATCCCTTATCACAGAATCACTGAATCATTTAGGATAAAAACCTTCAAAGTCATAGAGTCCAACTAATTAACCCAGCACTGCCAAGCCCACCTCTAAACCATGTCTCCAAATACCACACGTACATGTCTTTTCAATACCTCCAGGGATGGTGACTCCATCACTTCCAAATACTTAAGGGATCGTTGCAAGGCTTGCAGAAGCAAACCCTGCCTCACTCTCTCTGTTAAACCAGGGGAAGACTTCTTCCCATTCAGCTCCCAGACAGAGAGAGGTTAATTGTGCTGCTGGTTTTGTATGGCCCATTTGCAAATCAAAATTAGTAGATGTCAAACATTCAATACCCAAGAAGATTTCCGTGCCCCTCTCATGCACATGTTCACGCATGGTGCTTGCTTGCCTCTTGGTGCATGGCTTTTGCTTTAGAAGAGGAAGTGTCCCCTCAGTTTCATACCATAGACGATGTGTATGTGTTAAACACATACTGTGAAATATCATTTTTCTGAAAGAAAATCTTCACTAGATGGTTAAATAGGAGCACTTCACTTAGTTGGAGTCAAGATTCTCCTTTCATCTTGCCAGGTACTACTCAGACTTTGGGCAGTGAAAATGTCAGGGAAAACTTGGACAATGGCGAAAAAAAAGCAGGCTCAATTCCTTAAATTTTAGTTTCAATGAGATCAAAGACTGTTCCTGAGCTTGCTGTGAAGCATGTGCTCAAGCGCTTTCTGGAACTGGGACCTAAACTTGAAGGGCAAATTATTTGGTCATGAATGATTGGGCTTTTTTTTTGGTACTCTCAGGAAACAGCCTTTGACAGAAGAGCTTCTGTCAGGCTGAATTTCAGCAGTTATCTTTTGGTCATGAGAGATAGCGACTCTTCTAAGTGTGCTAACCTCACTGGAGTCTCAGGATCTGTGTAGGGTGTTTGTTTGCTCTGTGCTCAAACAACCCTTATCTCACATCACTTTTTGTGGGATTCAGTTAGCAAAACCAGCGACTGTGAACTTCACGCTTCTGCTTACAGCTCCTGCCACCATCCCTGCTCTGCAGGCAGGGCAGATTGTGTGGAGTTTGGTTGTCAGGTGACGATACAGCAGCACGGCTTCCTGCTCCTGGAACTGGGTCAGACAATGACAGTAAGAGGTTGGTGGAGTGTTAGAAGACCTTCAAGAATGGGGCAGGAAGCTCTCAGCTCTGTACTCAACTTGCTTTTTGCAAAGAATTCCAGAAACTTCATGAGAATGAAGTTCACATGACATGCAGGATGATCTAACACCTTTGCTGATGTGAAATTTGTTTGTTACTATGAGAGAGCCTCTCGATGTAGAAGAACCATGCAGGACCGTGGTGTGGGATGCCTACCTGGGTTTGTGTTGCAGTGCACAGTGTGTATCAGGATTGCTGTCAGTGGCCCAAGAGCGCTGGATGGACAAATGAACACCGGGATGCTTTGTGATGGTTTGCGAAACTGTGAAGAGAAAAAGCTGCAGTCTGAAGCTAGCCTGAGCAACAGGCATTCTCTTCTGGGTTTTGTTTTTCTGGTGTAGTAGAGAAAAGCCTAAGCTTACAGGGAGCTGAGCTGCGGTGTTTTACATCTTTTTGTGGTGTTGTGTATTTGGGGGGTTTGATGTTTGTTTCATGGTAAGACTGCTCTCACACCTACACACTGCATTATGTTATGCCTGGCAGACACCCTCACTGCTGACCTGCTTCACGCGTGCTCATCAAAGCGCCAACTACTGCATATACATCATGACCCGGTCTTTTTAATGATAAAGAGGTGTCAGGCATATCTGCATATTTGTTCTCAGATGAAATTCTAGCCGTGTCTGAATTGTGGCTGTAGCCACCAGCTCAGAGTCTGTGAACACCGAGAACGGGGCGGGGGGGGGGG
>NW_024580665.1:3683574-3793758 GCF_017639235.1 Corvus kubaryi
AACCCACGTGCATGAGAAGCTCCAAAGAATCTGTTAACGTGCATTATTCTCAGAATCCTTGTGAAAACGTGGTAGCTGCCTACTGTACCACAAGTAAAGTAACTGAGTTGAATTGTTGGAAATAAGGTGTGGTGAGAAAGATTAATTACTTAGCCCTCGGGTACCTTTTAATCTGTGGGTGAACAGATGCCCTGTGTTGTGACAGTCCATCACTGTCTTTTTGACATACATGACTGAGGGTAGAAAAAGAGCATTGCATGCAACACCATTGATCACAGGCCGCAAGTTTTGTTCAGTCTGGGAGCACTAGGAGTTTTATTTTTAATTTCAATAGCTCCCCCTCATGATACTTCCCCAATCTAGTCCAGTCATCCTGAGGAAATTTCCCTATAAAGAGCATTAATTCACATAGAATAGTGTTAACACCAATTTTTATAATAACTTAAATGAGAAGGTATAAATCTTTGAATTAAATGGTAATTTCTTAGTCTCGTTTTTTGCCACAGAAACTTTCTCATTTATTTCCTTGAAATACAGTTTCATTAGCTGATGTGCAATGATTTACCACTAAGTGGAGTTTTTAAAATAAATGTGGTGCTTATTTCTGCTAACAGGCATACTGTATCTTCATCCATAAATATCAAGGCATTGGTATAGCTTAATATACAATTACTCATGTTCTTTATGTTACAATTTTTATATTAAAGAGGTATCACTGTGAAAATCTTGCTTTCCCCCATCAAGGATTATTTTATGTGATTTGAAAGAAGTTGCATTTGAGCAGAACTGGAATTCAGTAAAAATGCACAAAAGCATTTAAAAACTATTTTAAAGGATTTAAAATTAATTAATTATATGGAATTACCTACAAATAAACTAAGTGGGTTTTCTTTGTTAATTTTCCACTGTTCAGATTGCAGATTTTTTTTTTTATAAAAAAACTTACTCAAAATTCCAATTTGTTTGACACTTCCTATTTAGAAAGCAGTAAGTGAAATACATGTCGGAGTCAGAACTTGATGCAAACAGGTAAACAGTGCAGTCCAGCACTGCTTCCTTCTGCTCTCTAAGAGACCTGCTGTGCACTGAAGCTCAAAGGCTCAAGTGTTACCCTCTTACTGTATTACACAATTACATTATAAATCACATTTGCTGATACATATCACTAACACCCTGAATTCCCCTGAGGCTGAAAACCTGTGAATGGTGTCTCTGCACTGAAGTGCTAAGTATGTTGAACCTGTGTGTTAGGACTTGTTTGCAACAGAAACGTGACTTGGCTTTGGGACAGCTCTGTTTTTGCTGGGCAGGAAGAGCCAAATTTTTAGTTCTTACCCACTATGAAACACACTCATGTTCAGGAACAGCACAGATCTGAGCACAGGGGTGGGGAGAGCTGTTTTCCCTGTCCTGTCCAAGCAGTGCCAAGAAGGGAGGGCTGACACCAGCAGGAAGTGCCTGCAGAGACCCAATCCATGAGGAGAGGGGGCTTATAGCTGGGCTGGGCTGGATATAGCCTGAGTATTCCTTGGTATATACCAGGAGATCTCCAGCTGACACTGCTGTTGGCCAGAAGAGTACAAAATTACCATTTTCAGTCAAGGATCCTGCCCACCAGGTGCTCTATGTTCAGTTGCTCAAAGGAATATCAGTAAAGGGCCAAGGCCATCCCTACTCCAAACTTAAAGAAAGGGGAGTCAGAAGCAGCCAGTCTGTGAGTGAGTCACGCAGGAATACACGGGCACTTGTACCCGTGATTTTGAGTAGTGATGAGTAAAATACAAGAAACAGAAAAAAGCTTGCTTAGAGAAGGCTTTGTTTGAAGTACATTTCCTTAATTCTTTGGGACATCCCAAGAGATCTGTTGAATGTTGAATGAGATACTGAAAACATCTGACCTGTCAATGTCACCTGTAAAGTCTGCTAGAAGCCAATCAAAGGTGGAACGAAAGAGACACAGGACATCAAAAGATGCAGGGAAAGCAGGGCAGCCCTCACCTCAGCCTCGGTGCCTGCCCCACGTCACTGCCTGTGCTGGCAGCAGAGGCAGAGGAGTCGTGGAGGAGGAGGGGAAGGCTTGCACAACTATTGCTTGTTCTCATCATCCCAAAGGATCAATTTTCAGACCATTACCTACTTTCCCACACATACAGACATACATCACTGATCCAGAGAGGATTTGTAAGTTACCATCTGAGGAATCGCTATCAAAACACAGACACCATTTGCCTTAGGGTTGTTTGTGGTTTTCCAGTAATGGCTAATGCCCAAAGCCAGAAACAGCCCTGGCCCAGTTGTCCTACTGGGGACAAGGCACAGTGCTCTCAACTTATTTTTCTCTAAGGCACAGCTGTGTCTTTGGGCTCCTTTAAATCTGTCTTCAGCTTAGTCACGGAGCAGAGGCTTTCTCCATTCCCGAGCCAGCCCGACAGACACAGCTATCTAGCAAGCCAGACTAGCCCTCTCCAGCACAATCGCAGGAAGTTATTCCAAGCCTCAGACAAATCCCATTTCTATCTCTGGAAGAGTAAAAGGTCAAAAAACACGAGGCTGTAGCTCTGCCAGCAGCACCAGCCCCAGCCGTCACAGCCCACGGCGGGGCTGAGCAGAGGGGACGCGAGCCCAGCGGCTGCCTCCCACCACAGCTCTGCCCTCCTGCCAGCACCAGTGGCTGCTGCCCACACGCCTCCAGGAGGTGCGTGGGGCTCCGAAAGGGCTTCAGGGGCTTGCGTCATTCCACAAGCAACCCCAGGAGAGGGAAGAAAGAAAGCATAAGTACTAGGTTACCAAAGCAGACTTTCCCTGGGAGTCAGCGGAGCCCTCTGGTCCCGCCTATCATATTACTGTTGGCATCCAGCCACATCCCCATCCTCTCCCAGCAATAGGCAGCTTCATTAGCACAAGTCCTGATTAGCTCTTGCCCTCTGCTTGCAGTGTACTAGCAAAACAGGAGGTTTCTAGGGGTCTCTGCAATTCTTTAGCAGCAGCCACTGGCCAGCCATGCCCGTCACACAGCGCTTTGGACATCGTGCTGTTGCTTTGGACACTGTGCTTTGGACACTGTGCTGTTGCACTGGCAGCTCCTGCAGTGGAAGCAGGGATGTGAGGCATTGTCTATCATCATTCCTCACTGCTCTCATAGGATTTCAGTAACGGCTTCTTCCCTCCTGTTGCTTTGCTGGCTTTTCTGCTTGGCTTCAGCCACGGAGATACCTCATAACAATGCATACAATGGCCAGCCCACGCCGATGATTCAGAATGTGATGGGGCTACTCCACCCATAGTAAAAACTTGGTCTAATTTTGAGAAGCCCTTACTGGAGGAGCTGTGCCTTCCTCGTGGTGGGACCAGAGGTTTGCTCTCAGCCTTCTGCAGGTTGTGCTGTGTGTGAGCTGCCAGGGATGGAGCTGCTCCTCGGTGACATCCACCCCACAGAGCTGCAGCACCCAGTCCTTTCTCTGCATGGTCCCCACAGTTCATTTTTAATTTGTCCTTCCTTCAGCTTTCCTGCTCCTCCCATTCCTGTCTTTCCAATTTTCTTACCCATTTGGGACTCCCCTACTCTCCCCTTTTAGCTCTTACTTTAACTCTGCCTTTGAAAAGACTTCTTATTCTGTAGTCTTCCTTTGCTCCTAGAACATAAACACCCTTGAAATGACCTCTCCAAACAAAGCCTGCATCCCTTCTCCCACCACTACCTACAAGCACCATGTTGATACCCACACGCTGTCACTCCTAAAGTAACATCAGGCAGGAGCCTAAATGGCAGAGCTGGGGAACAAAGCATTGCCTTCTAAAACAGAAGTGGATCTGAGACCTGTTATAAAACGAATAATCTGCATGGCTCCCAAGCACCACATTTCAGCTGAAGGCAGCCACAGGGAAAGTCTGCTTTTTCTGCAATAGGCTGAGCACTGTAGGTTCAGTGCAGAGCAAGGTTGTTGCAGACGGTTCCTTTGTTGTGAACGTGTCTGTCTCCACACCCTCCTAAGGTAAATGCTCTGAGCAGGGCTTTCTTAGCCAGTGTGAAAGCACCGACTGTCCAGGATTCACACTCTTCGAAACAAGCTGAAAGCAAACTGTTGAGCACACACCTTTAGTTATTTAACCATGCTGCGGCTGGGGCATCACTGGTGGGAGGAAGAGGAGAACTCAACAGTGACTGGGAAGGGAGTGCAATGTCCTCAACACAGGAGAGCCCTGTGGATCAACTCTGCTTGCACATTCGGCTGATCAGGAAATGGTTGTATCTGTGGAGAATTTTGAATTTTTATGTGTCTGCATTTTGGTTGGAGGAGATCTTAGTGTATAAGGCTGTCTTGGCATTTTTGCTGCTAGTTTCTCTGTCTTCATTAATCTTTCCCATAGGATTAGAAGCAATAAAACCCACTTCAAAACTGAAAATTATTTCAAAATTCAGCAGAGGAACTCCAAAGCAGCTGGAATTTCACTTCAACTCCTGTTTTGCAGTTCAAGTTGACAGCATTCAAGCAGTTCAAGTATTAGCATCAGCCACACTTACATTTGCTTCCTTGCATATGCAAGCACTGCAGATTATGCAGATGACTGTACACTTTTGGTTTTGAAGATTTATAGAATTTGGGCTGGCTGAGGTATGGTTTTAAAGCCAGTTGACCAACTCTTCCCATCAGAGGAAAGCAGAACACAGACTTTTTGGTCATTACCAAGGTCAGGTGGGGGCCTTTCACCCCAGCACAGCACCATAGCCTCGCCAGCTGGTTGGGATTGCATCGTTCTAGGGAGCTCTCACTGCAGCCTCACCAGGGCTACAGCCAGATGTGATTCAGGTGCCCCAGATGTGCTTCAGGTGCTCCCCAGACATCAGGACGCAGGGGGAGCAAATGTACAGATATTTCCCTGAGGGCAGAAGGTATGTAGGTGACCATGCACAAAGGTGGTGGCACTGACCTGCCATGCTCGGCTGGGAGGGGCTGGGAGGGCACAGGTCACGCTAAGGTGAGGCAGGGGAATGGGCAGGAAAGGGGACAGCCAAGGAGCTTGTGCAGCTCTTCATATTCCCCATTTGCTTGCAGCCTTGGCGTAGGAGAGGGTGGCTGGGTGGAGGCATGACAGACCCTTCCAGCCGCACCTTCATGGGACACAGCAGCCTGGGTGTGAAGGATCCCTCACTCTTTAGCTGCAGACACCAGGAGGGCACAAAAAGGCACCTCTCCCTGCAGCACATCCCATTTGTCTCTGTGTTTCCCCAGTGCTTGTTCAAACAGCACCAGCAGCAGAGGTAGTGGCACACCCCCACACAACAGCAGTCCAGTCTTGATGCCTTCTCCTTCCTGGTCCTTTCCCTGGCTGCTTCCAGGGAGCCCTGGTAAGACAAGGCAGCCAGCAGCATGCACCGAGCAAATGATGCAGTCACAGTCTGCATCCACATCCTTACTGCTCCCTGGTGACCTCATTTTCTGGGTGTAGCTCAGAGTGCATAAACCACAAAAAAAAAAAAAAGGGGGATAGGGAAGGGAGGAGAAGAGATAGAGAAGAAGTTGCAGAAAAGCAGAAATAAACGCTGTAGTTTTGAAAATGCCTGTGGAAAAACCCAGCTGGCTCATTGTCCTCACTTTTGTAACAGTAACATTGATCCTATTTCACCATCCCACAAGCACATACTCTTCTGATAGCTTTCCTGTTTAAAAAAGACATGTATCCAGATAGGCTGCACAATACCACTGCCTTCAACCACATTTACCAGTTTACATTACTAAGAATCTGGATTTTGGTGTTTCATAGATTAGTGTGCTGACAGGTTGAAAAATGATAGAAAGGGAGCTATTACCCTTCTCCCACATTGCTCATATTTAAGACATTGCTGAGCACATTAATTGCACGTTGTTCCCAATAGATCAAGCTGAACTTTCATTTCTGAAATCTGTTTTTACTCCCAAACTGTTCCACTATTTGTGGAGTTTGGCAGTGAGTTTTACTCCTGCCATACTCGCAAAAAAATCTGCATTACAAATCGCTGTCAACTGGCTGAACATAACCCCAAAGAGAAGGCACCTGCTCAGGAAAGCTGGCCTGTCCTCTTGAAAGCTGCAGCTTTATCAGCTCACAGCAATGAACCCTTCTGGGTGTGAAATCCATGGGATTCTGCAGACATGAGCACTTCTATTTTTCTCTCTTTTCTCTCCTTTCTGTTTGGGGAGCCCCTGTTGCTCTCCCTGGCACCAGCAGCCCTCCCAGGATTTCACATGTGGGACCTGGCCTTTCACAGCAGAGGGAGGGCCACAGCCAGCTGGTGAGGAGCAGCTCTGCTCCTGCCCTTCCCTATCCCCATGGCCAGAGTGGGGATGCTGAGGTGCTCACACAGGGTAAAGTGGGCAGTGGGCAGGCAGAGGTGGGTACACAGCCAGGCAGCGCAATCCTTGCATCACACCTCATCCTTTTAGTGCCACATTGAATTTGGGCCTTCTACACCACAGCAGGAGACAGCAGGACACTACCCAGTACTGGGTTAGGCACATTCCTGAGTGGCACCAATCTGCTGCCCACAGGCCAGCAGTAGGAAGCTGGTTTGGGGCATCCTGAAGTTACTGCCTGGGTGTGCAGTGTGGTCTAAAATCCACAATGTCCATGCAAAGCCAGGTTTGGCAAGTCTGGGGCATTTCCTGTGAAATAAATAATGGTCCATAGTTGTTTTAATGCTGCTGTGATCAGAGTTCAAGCCTGTAAATATGCTGGGATACCAGAATTCAGAGTGTTAAAGTGTGCAGCATGCCAGAAGTAATTGTTTTCCTTCTGCAGCCCGTTATAGTCAGATGTTGAGGAAATGATTTAATATTTCTGAACATGTTGTGATTTCATCATTTGATTCAGCAAGGGAAGTTTGAGAAGTCATGTAAATGAAGATAAACTTTAAATACGCTCTTAGGAGTTTATTTGCCACGCTGAGTTTTTTCAATAGCAGTGCTGTACAGCATATACCAGCCCTGGGGACATTCATGTCTCCACATCCAGGCAAAAGTTGCAGTGGTGACAGTGGGCTGAAAAAGCTTAGCCTACATGTGGTTTGCAATGGGAAGAACCAGTCTCAGGAGGTGAGAAAGAACTGAGGATGAGCATGCTTCCTCATGAGGGGAAGAAGTGGTGCAGACACTGATCTCCCATCTGGTGACCAGTAAGAGGACCAAAGAACAGCATGAAGCTGGGTCAGGGTAGGTTTAGGTTGGATATCAGGAAAAGGTTCTTCCCCCAGAGGGTGTCTGGGCGCTGGAACAGACTTCCCAGGGAAGTGGTCACAGCACCAAGCCTGAAAGAGTTCAAGAAATGTTTGGACAATGCTCTCAGGCACATGGTGTGACTCTGGGGATGGTGCTGTGCAGGGCCAGGAGCTGGACTCAGTGATCCTTGTAGGTCCCCTCCAGCACAGGGTGTTCTGTGATTCCGTGAGCAGCACAGCTCAGGACCCACACACAGTCCCGAGTCTGTGCCAGAGGCCATGGGTTTGTGCCCTGCTGCTCATTCCCAGCCCCACTGGAGCATTCTGCTCCACAGGCCAGTGTGAAGTAGGCAGAGCCCTGAGAAAAAAGGTGCAGGTCTGCAGAATTTCACAGGCAGCATTGCCTTCCCAGAGCGGAGCAGAGGAACGCGCAGTTATCTCCTAAGCATGGGAAGTTTACACAAGGCATGTTTGGATACTCAATCTGACTTTAACCAGCTGACTTTGTGAAACACACCTAAAATGTGAAGGAAAGCGGAGCTCACAGGGTGCTATTTCTTCAAACCGTTTGTCCTGAAACCCTCTTTCCTTGGATGACACACAGGGCCCAACAGCAACAGAAAAAGTACCGACAACTCAGAGAGAATTCTTAAACAAAAAAAAAGAAAACCTGGCACAAGGAGCATTGTTTATATTTTTCCTAACATTTATGTATTTTAAAATAAAAAATGACAGGCAGTGAATGCTGTATATTATGAGCCATGTGAGTGATGACCACTTTTACACAAACTAAGGAGAACAAAAAAAAAAGTCTAAAAATGTTTAAAAACCAGCTCTGTCTCCTGTGAAGTGTAAAGCAGAGACTAATTTAAGACAGCTTTTAAAGAAGAAAACCCAGGCCTGGAGATGGAACACTGCCTAGAGAATAATTAAAGGTTAAGCAACACAATTTAGTTGATGAGAAAACAGGTGAAAACAGCAGAACCGCAATCAAAATATATTTTAAAATTCTATAGCATAGCTGGTTTTCTAATAATGTACTTTGAAATGAACAAATGGGTGTAAAACCAGCTACTGAGCACTTTCAGCCACCTCCAGTGTTGTTGAGGTTCAACTCAACCCGCTTTAAAGGAAGCATGGGCCACCTAAATATACCTCCTTTAAAACACATCAGTCCTTGCCTATATGCAAGGTAGAGACTTCATCCAGCACATTCCGTCTGTTTTGGTTTGTGCCTTGCCCACACACTTGGTGTGCTTTTAAATACAATTATAATATTTACTAAATAGGTCTGACAAATAACTCTTAGTTTATAATCTGGTTTGTTTTCTGTAAATATTCACCGAGGGAATCTGGCCGGTGATGACTGGCTTTGGCTGAGCATCTGAATCACACAGCGCTGCTTCCAGTTGGAGGCTGCACAGACCTGATTGCTGGAACAGCATTTCTGGGACAAATACAGACCTTTCCAAGCTTCCCTTTATTTCCCCATAAGTTCTTTGTTTTCTGGTTGCATTCTGACAGCTCTCCCAGTGCAGCAGACACTCTCTGCTCCTGCAGGAGCCCTGGCAGCCCGTCATGGTACCTGGCTCGCCCCTCCGCCCGTGCTTCTGTAAGAGCTGGGTGTTTGTGCTGCACAATGCCTGCCCTGACCAGGCGTGGCCAGGGTAAGAGCTCTGGGGGCAGCCTGCCTTCCCCCCAACAGGGACTTTCACCATGCCTGCAGTCACCAGCAGATATTTGCTCTCTGGCTGGAGAAAAATCAGTTGAGGGCAGCCTGTGTGCAACCCACAAAAGCCAGGCTAGACCCATGAAGGGAGAATTCATCTTCTGATGTGGTTGGTAGAAATACTGCTCATAAGCCCAGAGGCAGATTTCCTTTATTCAGATAATTTCTTCATATCATGTTTCCATTTTTGGGAATCTCTGAATTTCTCAAAGCTTCCTGTCAAGAGGAGGACCTGGCCCCCTCGGAGCAAATGGGAGCATTGCCATTTACATCAGTGGGGTTTAAATGTCACCGCAAAGGCCGGGTGGTTCCCGTGGGACTGATTTCAAGCCAATACGTAGATCCGAGAGATCTTTGAGTCTGTGTAGCTTGGAGCATGCAATTAAATCAATGCCCCCCTCCACATGCCTAAAACCAGAGCTCATCTGGATACTATATAGCTGCTGTTGTGAGATTGGACCTATTCCTATTTTTCTTTCTATCTTTGTCCATATGTGCAGAAAGGTTGATTCTTATTTTCAACAAAAGTGACCTGTTCTCTACGACAAGTCCTCCCACACATGGGCGCCTCCTCCCTGTTTTTCTGCCTGCCTCCCGCACACTTCCTTTCTCCAGGCAATTTTAGGAGTGAAATGAAGTGCAAAGGTCAAAGTCTTTGCAGCGTGTAGCCGTGAAGTCAATAAGGATGTAAAAAAGAACAGCCCAGCTATGGCCCGAAGGGGCTGTGGAGGATACGGCTCTTTACTCCCGTGCACCCCAGATCAGCTGAGCAGGACACTGAACGTAGGGGCATTTCCTGAACCTTGTTGTTATGTTCAGGCAAAAGTGCTACAGCCTAAACATTTGCAGCTTTTATTCTGCTCCTGCTGGCTACTCTGCTTTTCTTCATTAGGTCTGACAGCTTATTGTTGAACTTTTTTTTTTTTTTTTAAGTGGTGTTGTGGTCCCTTACTAAAAGAGTCACTTTGCCCAATTTCCTGTTTATGCTGGAGCTGCAGCATCATGTGAGCACAGACAGTTGTAGATAGGCTGGCGACTGTTGCTGACCTCACACCACATGTTCAGTTAACAAGGTGAAACAGCAAAATTTGTTCTGTTTGTGTACAGAATACTGAGAAAACTGCCAGTTCCAAGTAAAATAGAGAGAGGGACTCCTGATAGCCTGAGACAGGGCACAATCTCCAGGCAGCTCTTTCTAGTCTTTAACTGCTTTGCACATCTGTATTCACATTGTGTTTGCAAATGACAAGAAAGGGGATTAGCCCCAACTCTCCTTCTTCCCTTAGCAAAGCAGGTTTGGAGTCCTTCCATAAAAGCTATTAGTTTAGCAAATTTGCTCAAAATTTGTCCAAACTTCAGTCCCTTTGGTATATACATTTTCCTATACTTGTTTCCAAAAATGACTGAAGACTCCTGCGACTTAGCTAGATTCAGTTATTCAGCAGATGCTTATATCCAGCATTTGTATTTCAGAACTGTTGTTTCTTAACCTGGGAGCAACCTATTTTTCATTAAGATCTCAAAGATCCATGCAGAGTCTTCCAAAAATCCTATAAGACCGTGCAAGACTTTTGGATTAAAGCCATTCTAAGAAACCAAAATTTACCACTATTCAAGATTATAACTTATTACTGAAGTTACTGCTAAAGAATTAATTATGAACAATTCAGGGGGATCTTAAGAGTTTCCAGGCCATTTTATACAAGCACTTTTTATGTAAAAGTCGGAATTCCTATCAGGCAACTTAAAGCTTCAGCGGCATTTTTTCCACTAACAGAAAACAAAGCTAATAGTTAAATCCAGAAACACCTATGTCAGTGTATTAAGCTTCTCCTTTCACTCTGTTTTCAACTTGTTTCTCTAAAAAGCCCAATCCTCCATCCTGAGAAATCTGAATTTTATTTTTTAACTGACCAGAGGAGTGGCACCAAGCCAGACCAGCAATTCTCTGTCCATCGACCTCTGCCACCGTATACAGGTAAAAAAGGGTTTCAGAAGCAAAAGTGTCACTACAGATTGGCTGCAGCCAAATGCACAGATGGGAGTGCATCCCTGTGGGTGTGTGGAGAAGCAGCCTGATTATCAGGAACACAATGTAGCTTCAGAGGCAGGTGTATCCTGTGACAGGTGAGCAAATCACAACATATGGAGGCTGCAACCATCATGTACCAGTTGTCAAGTGCTTTAGGATTCAAAGGTGAAAAAAGGCACTCCAGAAACTTAAGCTGCATTCAGGGTGATAACAATGTCATTTTAAATGCTACATATAAACATGCTGTGAGGGAATATGGAACTAAAACTCTTGGCCAGCTGGCGAGGCTGTAAACATCTTCATGTAAAGAGTCCCGCCTGTAAGTCTTCACTGTCAGGGAGCTTAAATGCTTGCAAAAATGTAGCAGCAGTCAGAAGGTGTCGTTTGAGGGGCAGCTTAAAGCAATTAATGTTTCACTGTGCCTGCCCTTGGGAAGGAAAATTGTCCAGGAGGAGCAGAGGGCTCTGGGTGGGAGGAGGCCCTTGGATGGCAATAATCACTCCAGTGCTGTCTTCTGCTGCTGGGAACTCTGCTCTGAGCTGTTTATTTTACATCCCCACAAAGTGAAAAAGAAAGACAAAAGGAAACAGAGGGTATGAGGATGCTCATGAGGGTGTTCATGATGTGAGTCAAGTCCAACCGTGGTGACCTGGCACTTTGGTACCCCCTGCCTGGCATCACAGGCTGCAGGGATACAGGTGGGACAGGGTCCACCTGCCTGCCCAGGGTGGGGGCAAGGTCAGCTGGCCAAAATCAGCGTCCCTCCACCCAGGGCTTTGGTTCACCCATTGCAGCATCCTCTTGATGAGAGCTGGCAGTCCAGTGGAAGCGCTGGCAGCCCAGACGGACGGTGGCCATCCTGGGGCCAAGGCTATTCCCAGCCCTGTGCAGATATCACACCACAGCTGACTTTCTTTTCCTTAGCCTGATTTTTCATCAGTTCTCCAGATCGATTTGGGCACAGCTTTACAGTGATGCTGAGTCACAAAAATTCCCGTTGTTTCCTGAAAGTGAGTGAGACCGTCTTTACCATCTTGTTAGTCCCAATGAACCACAGCCAAGTGCAGCTGGGAAGTTACTTCATTTTCTTATTAATACCAACTGTGCCTTTTTCCTGGCACCCCGCAGATGCCGTCGGGATTGCCAGCTGGCCCTGGTCCCTTGGTGCTCCTGACAAACCCCCCTCGGCCACAAGCCTCTCCTGAGAGGTGCAGCCCTCGGGGCATGGCTGGGCTCCTGCCCTGGGGTGGCATCAGTGCTAATTTCATATTGACTGATCCTTGTACTTTCTATAAATGAGCTCAAAGAGGCCTGCACATATTTCCAGGGCAGCTGTTCACAAGGAAAGCTCCAAGCTTTCAACACCACTGCTGTCAAGATAGGAGGAAGAATAGAGGTGGGATGCCCTGGGCTGGCAGTGGGGAGGGCAGCTCATTGACTCCATGCCTGCTGCAGGATGCCACTGTTGAAGAAACACATTGAAAATGGATTGCCATCCTGCCACCACTTCTTGGGTGTTTTGCTGGTTTGTATTTCACAGGCAAGGCTTTGTCAGCCCAGAGACACATCCATAGCCTCGGGACAGTGGTGAGCAGTGAGATCTGTCAAGTGTTGGGGTGACACTGAGGTCCTGCCTGCCCCACACACCTCAGGTCAGGACCCTGTGAGGCCATTTGACGTATTTGAGCCCCCTGGGTGAAGTGAAGCTGTGGTGATTTTCTGCTGTGGCAGTATTTGTTGTAGCTGGGATCAGTCAGTGAGCTTTTCCCCATAGCAAGATCTTGTGGGATGAGATACTCCATCAGCATCTCCCCCTGCAAACTCCAGGGACCCATGTGGGCAGCATGACCACAGCACCCACATTTCTTCCTGTGGGAGAGCCCCTTGACACCAACCTACCAAGAGCCATGGGGAAAGTGAGGAGAGCACAGCAGTGCTGCTCCCCTTCAGCCCACAGAGTCATGTGAGCAATCCCTACCTGCAGGAGGAGGAGCAAAGGGACACTGTGCCACCTTGCCAGTGTCCTCAGGGGAAGCATCTCATCAAAATGACTGTGAGAAGCACAGTGCTTTACTGCTCTTATTAAAGAACAGGGCTCATGAGTGAAATGATATTTCTTCATCCAAGTGTCTGGCTCCTTTCTCCCTTCCCAAAATGAAATGGTTTCATTATTGATTTTACTTTCAGAACTTGTTTTCTTATTTTCTGCAAGTATTTTAAGAACTTAAAATTCCCAAGTTTTTGGGTCACTCTGACTTTGACCCCTCACGCCAGAACAAACCCATTAGAGTTACAAAGAATCTTCATGTTTATTAGATAGCAGTGACTCATTCTGTTGCAGATGTTTGTTTATGTAAAGCACCATAAATATTATGGATTAGGATGTAGAGCAGGCAATGGGAATGTGTGTAGGTTAGCAGGCAACATATGACTCGGGGATTTTTTTCTCCATTTTTAAATTGTGTGTAATTTTTTTTTCACAAACCACAGATTTCTTCATGTAAAGAAACAGAAACAAAGGACACCTCTCTGCTTCTACAGGATGTCCTCTAAGGTGCTTTATTACAAAGCTCTCATTGCACTTAAAGTGCAGGAAATTTTCTGACTGGTGTTTTTAGTCAATTAACGTAGCTGTAACACCTTGAAAGGAAGAAGGTGTTTCCCATTGCACTGCGCACCCGTCACGTCTCCTCCGAGGGCTCATGCTGACTTTCTTGAAAAAAGATTCATTTAGAGTCATTCTGAAACTTACCAAGGTGAGAAAGAAAAGTGACTCAATAAAGGACCATGATGTAGCAGATGGAAATCCAGTGTTAGGGTGTAGCCTGTCCTGATCCCGTTGTGTGATGGCCCTTTGCACAGGATGGGCCAGACCATTTGTCTGTGTGGAAAGCTGTTTTGTATGGAAACACTGGTTAGCTCAGAGCTTTTTCCCACCAGAGCTGAGCCCTAGCCTTGAGAAAGCAGAAGTGCAGTGGGCATGAACAGGCAGGGGAAGGATGCCTTTCCAGCACCACTGGGAATGCCCCTCAACTTCAGGCACCCAAGCAAAGCAAGAAAAATGACTGCAAAAAATATCTTATTCTATTCTCTAGGTTAAATAGATTTACATGCCTGTGGAGGCAGAGGAAGGGCCTAAGGGAGGAGTCTCCCTTTCTGAAATTGAGTATTTATTGATTTTTCTTTCCCAGTCATAAACTATGAGTTTCAGCCTCTCACTGCTGACGACATTTGTGAGAGCTGAGTTGAAAATAAGGGAGACAAAATCCAAGAGTAGCATTAAACCAGTGAGTGATGGGCAATGAGCTCATCTGCTCCCAGAGTGCTCCACAGGGACACACTGGAAGGGACAAGCAGGCAGCCTCATCAGGGAGAGATTAATTATGCAGAGCTGATGGGTGCTGCAGACCAACAGCCACAACTGAAAACAGCAAAACCATAACTCCAACTGGGGGACAGTCTGGCTGGTTTAAGAGGTCTTTTCCATCTGATTTCTGTGAGAGTAAATCAAGTGTTATTACTGAGCACTGCAGGCTGCCAAGGCAGGAGCCTTTCTGCAAGGCTCTCACAGTCCGAGGAGCATGTGCTGCATGGGACTGGCCCTTTACTCTGGAAAGAGTGGCACAAAGAGCTCCCAACAATGTCCCCTTTGAACACGAGGATGTTTGCTGGGAGCTGGTCCCGACTCCTTGCCGATCCCTCTTGCAGGGACAGTGCTCTGCAGCCCTGACACCTCCCACTCTGTGCAGGCAGGGAACCTCTGCTAACATATATGGTCTTAGTGGGCTCAGAATCAGCTGCTTACAAACCTGTCTACATATGAATTTTAACTTCCTCTTTTGGGCCATTTATAGCAAATGCTATAAAGTTCCGCTTAACTTCTTTTTTCCACAGGAATTGTTTAAAAACTGTTCTTTAAAAAAGACAAGCTGTGAAAACTTGTCTCAAGTACTGGCACTCCTGTGGGACTGTCATCCTGCAGCTCTGCTAGTTCTCTTTCCCCAAGGGTGGTGGGTTAAGACATGGGCTCACAGTGAGTGGCAGGAGGAGTGGCACTGAAATTCATAGCCCTCAACCAGCTGTGGGAGAGAAGCCATACCAAACCCTTCTCCAGTGGGATTTGCTGCTTTCCCCTCTCCAAGGGATTTTGTGGGGTGAGAGCAATCCCAAATAGTCAAGCCTTTTGCAGTCATCCCCATCACTGAGCTCTCAAACTCTTCTTTGAGTTCCAGAGGCCCTGCAGCAGGCCTGGGGACCAGCACATGTCCTGTGCCAGCAGCACAGCTGCGAGGCCACGAGGCAGGCGAGGAACCAGCACACAGCCACCCTTCTTTCTGCTTCCCCCTGCCATCCCCTTTGCTGCATTGTGTAAAATGAAGATTATCCTCATGGGGGAGTTGTAAGCATTAATATAGCTGGTCAAGAATTTCTTGTTCGTTGGTTGTTCCGTGTTTTGTTGTTAAAACCAGAAAAAAATCAAAACCCACAGGGCAATTTACATTTCAAGCCAATTTACCTCACTGAGCTTGTACGTCGTCTAATAAATTATTTAGATCTTAAATACTGGATATGTTGTACAAACAAACGAGAACATGGTCGTCAGGCAGAAGGTAAGCGATGAAGGTCCTGGGCTAAACCTTTTCAGCTCTCATTCTGCCTTGTTCACTAGCCAGATGCTTTTCAGCCCAGAATAGGTTTGCTCGTGGCCTGTTTTGTCTGACACTGCTGAGGTAGATCAAATGCTCACATATAAGAGCAGCCCTCTAAACCTCACACCACTCATGCAGCAGAAGCAGAGACATCAGATTGTGGAAGGAGCAATCTCTTTCCTAGAAACCCTACTGAAATGGAAATAGAGCTGTTCCTCCCCCTTTCAGATGTGGCTCTGGAATTCCCAAAGTCAAAAATTCAGGAGCAAGACGAAAACACTGATAGCTTGTGTTACACAAAGGAATGTGCTGGCAGCCAACCAATGCTGCTGCAAATTCTTTCTTTCTTTTGGCATCGAACTGTTTCAGTTACGAAGGGCAGATGAAAATTGTTCTAGATTGGTGTTGGCTCTTGTCTGATGGTAGCTGTGTTTCTCTGATACAGCCTTCTCTCTAGTGGCCACAAAGCTTTGGAGGACATGTATACTTCCAATCATCCTATCACTACTTCATCAAGAAAATAATCATTTCAGGAGGCCCCCAAATGAATGTAATAGTTTGGATGCAATATTCCTGGATGCATAGAACCTTTCCATAGTGTGACTGAGGAGCCTAGGCTGAATCCCAGGAATCAGTACCCTATTGAAGTATATACTTCATCTCAGCCATGGGAGTGCAGTCTTTCACCCTTAAATTGATCCACATTCTCTTGTAAATTTGGCAGCGTGTGCAGCTCCAGACTAAATATTGGCAGATATTATTGGCTCTGATCAGCTGAAATAAATCTCTCCTCACCACAGCCCTGCCAGTCTGGCCCTGCTGCCTCCTCGGGTGTCCCCACTGGCCTCAGTCAGGGGCTCGAAGGTGCTCTCTTAGCCTGGTACCGACACCCTCAGCAGACAGGGGGACAGTCCCGTAACAGGGGAAGGAGGAGGCAGCCTCGTGACTGGGAAATGGTAAAAAGGAAACTACTGAGAATGTGTAACTGTGTAAAACCCACTGCGCTCTGCCGTGGGGCTGGGGTGGGCACTGGAGAGCAGCACGAGTGCCTGCCCTGCGGATGGGGCCTGTGGGGTGCCAGGCACCCTCTGCACCAGCATGTATGTGCTATTAGGGCCCTGAGAGACAAAAGCTGCTGCTGCTGTCTTGTCTGGCCAAGGCTTGTCACTGCTGGGCTCCCAGTGACCCCAATGTGCTGCATCTCCTTACCCCAGGGAAAGGAGGTACACAGCAGATTGCAGGCAAGTGCCAGGAAAATGAGGAGAGGATATTTGACTCGGAGATAACAGCTTCCTGCTGAAAGGTGTGCCACAACCAAAACCCCTGCTTTGCCTGTGCCACGGGACAGGGTGAGTCCTGTGTATTGGCAATGGCAAAGCTGCTCCTGTCCACTTGCAGGCATGCTGCAAGTGGCTCAAAAACCCTGTGCATTATCACTCAGCATTGTAGGATAAGGAAAAGGGTTTTGGAGCCAACATTTTGTGGGTAAAGGCACATATTGGGGAAAGTTTCAGAATGGAAATTAATCTGAGGAGACAGTGATGGGACTGGATATGTCAAATGTGAGAGGATGTGCAAAAGATAGTCTTTCAACCCCACTCATGCAGGTGACTGTGTCATGTCAGCAGCTGATGCCACTTTTTCCTTAGAAAGTGGAGGACAAGAAAAGGAGCCTGGAGAGGTGAGGTGTGAATGCACTGTGTGTGGGGGGATGCAGTTTGATGGTACAATGAAGCTGATGTTATAAGCAAACACCCAGGGAAGAGGCAGTCCCATCCCTTCCCACCTTTCTATGCCCTCCCTGGTGCTGGTCTGCCTGTGTCCAGCCAAGGCTGGATGCTGGGGCAGTGGGCTGGCAGCACTCCCCATTTTCCAGTGCTGGATGAGGCAGTGTCCACTGGTTTTGCTCCCTCAGACGGCTCTTTGGTGTCAGGCATAGAGCACCCCTGGCACAGGGCAGCAGGTGAGCTCGCCAGGTGGTTCCAGCAGAGTCCCCATCATCCTGTGCCACTGCCACCCTGCCATGGCACCTGACTTCAAGAAGGGTTGAGCGCTTAAATGTCTGTGAAGATCTGAGTGTGCAAATGTTGGTTCACCTGCACTGCTGGCTCAGGCTGTCATCCCTCGGTGCCTGTCCCTCCCCTGTGCTCCAGGATCAGCAGTGGGTTGGCAGCACGGGCAGGTATTTGCTTTGGTCCCTGCAGCTCCATGAGGTTCTGAGCCCATTAATGTTTGGGGCACTCAACGGTGGCAGCCAAGAGCTGTCAGCTTGTTCGAGCTTGTGGTATCACCAAAGGGCAGTTCCTCTGTCTCACTCCACCCCCACTTCCCTGCGTGTTTCTACAGTCCCTGTGTAACCCCCACAAGAAAAATCTACTTGTTTTTCAGCTGCCCAGGGGCTGCTTGGCTGCCTGGGCCCCACCGTGAGCCTGGGGAAGGTGCTGAGGGCCACCCTGTGGGAGGTGGAGTGGGGGGCCCACCCTTCCCAAGGGCAGTGCAGATTTGGGCAGCTATCTGGCATTGTTTCCCTTCAGCCCTGTTCTCACGGCTGCTCAGCTGTGATAGCCGGTGTTTTCTCTCAAAGACTCAGCCCTGCTCTCCTCTCCCATCATGAGCCACTCTGACTGGGCACCTCTCCCTCTCCAGTCACACAGCAACAGCCCAATGATCAAATTGTGTATTTACAGGGAAACAGGTCAGCAGGCAGCTTCTCAGGGTTAGACCCAAACCAGCAGAGCCACAGCCCCTCACACACACCACAGCCAGCCTTTGCCTCCTAACGGAGGCACCACAGGCTTTTCCACATAGCACAGCAGCAGTTTTCTCCTTTATCTCACCAGCTGCCCAGGTTGTGCTATACACAACCCACACACTTCTTCAGAATCATGAAAATCAAAACGCTTGGAAACAGGATCAGGTACTGAGCTGTGCTGCCTCAGGATGTTGTAGCAGCCACCAGCAGGTAGCCCTGACCTCCCACTTTTCCCCAGCTGCCAGCTAGGGGAGACAGTTGCCTATCCCATCCCCTCCCTCCTCAGCTTGCTCAGATGCAGGTGATTTCTATCCAATTTCCATCAGCAGGAGCCAGGTGTATTTAAGCTGCAGGGCTGGTAGCTTTGTCAGGGGGTGGTTTTGTTGTTTGGGTTTTTCTGCTTGTTGCTTTAGCAGCCTGTTTTTCTGGGAGGCAAAGGAGTAGCTCTAGTTTCTCTCACAACTGAAGCATTTCTCTTTGGTTGTTTAGGGGTGGGAGTGTGTTAGGAAGTGAGACTTTCTGCCCTGATCCATCGGTGGGGGGTGCCTTGAGTCTGTGCAGGATTTGGATTGCAGGTGATAGGGATTTGGGCTCTTTTCAGTACTGTGCATGAGGTACCTGCTGGCCCATGTTCCAGTGTTGTATCTGGCTAGTCCAGAAATTTTCTTCTCCATTAAACATTTTTCTTTTGTTTCTGTTTCCTGTGTATGTTTCTCTTTTTCCCTGGCATCCACAAGATTAGAGTTGTCTAAGATACATCAGTAACCTGTTATCTCTAGTTACTTCCGACAGAGATCAAATCGCTTTCAAACTTCAATAGATCAATGGTGGCAAGACTTAATTTTCTTTGTGCAATATACTTTGTACCTCATCTCTGCTTCCTGTTTATTCCTGATGTGATGCCCTAGTCTGTAAGCACCTGTTGTACACAGGCTTGCTCAGCCTTGCAAGAGCTTTTTCTGGGATATTTCATTCTCTGGTCTCTGAAGAATCATTTGCTTTCAAAACAGATTGAGGTGCTGACAGGCTGAACAGACTTACTTCTTAGATAAATTTTTGGGTGAATATTGACAGACACTGAAAACTGGCTGCACTGTAAGAAAAAAATAATTTGGAGTACAAAAAGAAATGCTTTTTCCTGACTTAATGATTGTTGATATTTTTTTGTTGCTCATTTTTGCTATCACCATGCCTGTGGGAACTCGGCATCAGCAAAACCTGTAGTGCCTGGATTATCTTAAACTGTGCCAGTAAGGCCTCTTACGTCTTACTGTAAGCAGTCTGAACTCAGTTATTTTGTCTTAAGATTGAATGGTTGCCTGTCTTTAAACTGACAGATCCACTCTTTGCAAAAGAAATGTGATTTTTAACTCAAACACAAGCTACCACCTGGATTTACATCACTGTGACAAAGTCCTTTTGCAAACAGTTCTTGGGTAAGATCCAGGTAGGAAGGTTGTGGTAGTGGTTGTTTGGATGTTTCTTTCAGCAAACTTTTAACTCAGATGGAGGCAGGTAAAGCAGCTGGTGTTTGTGCAGTTGTTGGAGGTCCCTGGGCAGCACGTGAGCCCCTGCACCTTTCCCAGGTTTCCATCAGAGCTGAGGCAGCTGCAGCCTTACTTTTGGCTGCTCCCTGGCCTGGCTGGTTTGGGCACGACGTATCCAACAGCTTTTATGGAGTTCGGCAGGGGCAAAGGTCCTAATGTCTTATTTTGGCCTTTTTTCTGTGGGACAGAGATCAGGATTGATTTTTTCTGGCCCTCAGAGTAGGTGTATTGGTGACAGCTATAATCAACACAGAGGTGCTTATACTGTTGATGAACAAAAACAGCTGCAGAAGAAAAAAGGGAAAGTATATTATTTTGTTCCTGGGAACAGGCATATAGTTTTATAGAGTGATGCTGCATCTGCCAGGACTTCATTTAAGCCTGTATGGGACCCATACCTTCAGTCACAAGGGTCAAAAAACATCAGTGGTTGCCAGGTTTGTTTTAGGTTGACAATGCCTGTGTAAATAATTGTCCTTTTGTAAGGTGCTGAAGTTTTCTGTTTAATTTTTAGCACTACAACTCCCTTAGGCTTTGTTTTGGGCTTTCAGAAGTAATTGGCAGTTCATTAAAAGCTTTGTAATAGCACTGAAAACCATAGGAGGGAAGCTGCACAGGGTATCTAGAGCCCTGGGCTTTGCTGGGCAAAAGGCACTTGTTTCCACGTATGCACAGTTCTCGGTATTTTCATTTTACAAAGAAAAATGTGTTCTCTCCTCTATGGATGAGGTGGTGACCTATTGGATCATTTTGATTGCATCATGTTGGCAGGGTGAGGGGAAGGGAGAATCTTGCTCATCTTGACCTCCAAGGAACAACCCTCTGCCTGTTTTCCTATCTCAAATGCAAGCTTGATAGTAAGTGTACCAAATAAAAATCACAATTTGGCCAGCTTATCAAAACAGCTCTAAAACCTGAAAGAAAATAAGCATGGAGCACAAGTCCTGTGAGGAGCAGCTGAAGGAACTCAGGTTGTTCAACCTACAGAAGAGGGGATGAGGGAGGACCTTATTACTCCAGAACTACCTAAGATGAGGTTGTGGCCAGGTGGGGGTCGGGCTCTTCTCCTAGGTAATGAGGGAGAGGAGAAGAGGAAATGGCCTCAGGTTGTTTCAGGGGAGGTTTAGTTTGGACATTAGGAAAAATTTCTTCACTGAAAGGGTGGTCAAGCATTGGAACAGGCTGCCCAGCAAACTGGTGAAGTCACTATCCCTGGAATTCTTAAGAAAACGTGCAGATGTGGTGTTAGGGGACATGGTTTAGTGATGGACTTGGCAGTGCTGGCTTGACAACTGGATTCAACGAGCTGAGGGGTTTTTCAGACCCTGGTGCTTGTGTGTGGGCTGGGTGCTGGGGCACGTGTCTGGCACTAAGGCCCTGTCTGTGCCCTTGCAGGCCTGGCGGAAGCGCTGGTTCGTGCTGCGCAGGGGCCGCATGAGCGGGAACCCGGACGTGCTGGAATACTACAGGAACAACCACTCCAAAAAGCCCATCCGCATCATCGACCTCAATGAATGTGAAGTGCTGAAGCACTCGGGGCCCAACTTCATCAAGAAGGAATTTCAGAACAACTTTGTCTTCATCGTGAGAACCACCTACCGCACCTTCTACCTGGTAGCCAAGACCGAGGAGGAGATGCAGATCTGGGTGCACAATATCAGCCAGATCTGTAACTTTGGACACCTAGAAGATGGCACAGGTAGGATCACACTCTTCTTGGAGGCTGGGAGAATTCCCAGGGGTGCAGGAGGCATGGGCCTTGCTGTCAGACTGGGCTGGGCAGGTGGAAGTGGAGTGTCATTCCCACAGCTCCACACAGCACTGAGAGGCTGCTAAACCCTGACCTGAAAGTTCTCAGGGACCTCACTGCTGCAGGGTGGAAATACTCACTGACTGCTTGGTCTCACTTTGATGAAGCAACTCCTGCTAGAGCAAACAGCAGGTCCTTAATAAGAAAAGGTGCTGTTTATGTGAAAAGCTGACTGAGTGTTATCTTCTGGGGCCATTTATTTCATTACATGTCCTGTATTTATTTAGTTTGGCTTAATGTAAGACACCTGTTCCAGGAAAGCATCCTGCAAAACTCCCATTTTCTCAGGCTCTGCTGGATGTGGAATGTGCACAGACCTGGGTGTATATGCATGTACATAAATCAATGACAGAAACACTAAGCTGCCTTAGTCTGTTAATAAGAGAAAATAAAGAAAAGGCAGAGGATAGGAAAGTGTTAGAAGTGTGTGTCTAGACTTAAGAGATGGTCCTGCCAGTGAAGCATAAAGGTAGCTCTTTTGCCAGGCCCTACACCTGTATATACTCAGCAGAGTGAATTTCTTGAAAAGCTGCCAAGAATTAACCACTGCAAGATGGATGTAGCCAGTAATTAAAGTCAGGACCTGTACCATCATTAACTTACCTTTTAAATGAGACAATCAGGCTCAGATAACAGCAATCTGTCCTTCCCTTGACAATTCCAAGGGGCAGATACAGCAGCAATTTGAGAGTTTCAGAGGAAGTGAGTCAGAACGAAGCCTTTCAATGTGATAAAAGGCAGTGCAAGAGTGGAAGAGGGTGGCCATGGAGGGACACGAGCCCTAGGGCAGTAATATGTCTGGGGATATGTAGTGTGGCCAGGCAGTTTATCCTTCCAGGGTCTTTGTGCTGCTGCACTCAGAGAGCTGCTGGTGTCTGCAAGTGCTGCATGGCCACACCATTACCTAGCAACTTGATAGGAAACAAAAGGCTATGGGAAAGTTTTATTTCATTCTATCATGGTTCCTGGCATTGCTTAGCCTTCTTTTGAGTAGTGTCTTCTGAGGGAAATGGGAGTGGGAAGAACACTGCAGTGGTCCTGTTACAAATGTGATGTCTGTTCTTCTCCCATTCACTTCAGAAAAACCATGAAAACTTGCTGACAGATTTTTATGTGTCAGTACAAGCTGCCCATGAATACAAATTTCAAAGTAGGGCTGGTAGGGGTTGGAGTCTACCGCCCTTTGGAGCTTGGATGGAATTAGGGATATTCAGTAACCACCTCCCTACTGTTCTAGTTCCTAGTGTTGTTGACACTGGGTTATTGCTCTTGAATTTTTATTTCTGGTGCAGGATTATTTTAGATATACTTTTACCAGTTCCTCTGAAATTAAGGTAAACCCTTCCATGCAATACAGAAAAGAGAAAAATCATTTTTGTCTCTCAAATGTGCAGGCACCCTTCTCCTGGCACTGTGTGAGGATGTTCACGGGGGATGTGATCTGTGCCAGAGGAGCTAAGACAATGGCTGTCCCAGGATGGGTGCATTTATACTGGGAAATGCCTGTCCTGTTTTGCTGGTGCAGTGAACTATTGCTTTTAAGACTTGCACATGGACAATACCCAAGAGTATTACACACTGGTGTTTCTCTCCCAGCAAAGATTGCCAGCGTAGGCTCTGATGGATGAGAAATGACAGCTCTTGCAGCACCAGTTGGGAAAGCGGACACTTTCCAAGGTGGATATTACCCCCCAAGAAGTTCAGCAGAGCAGAGCATTTGCCTTGGTTCAGTACGAAGTCTGGCACCTGAACTTGCAGCCCCCATCAACGATGGCGTGAGCTAAGCCTCCAGACATGCATTTACTGTGTCTCTAATGCCAAATAGCTCCTAAGAGCTTCTGTTTATCCTGCAGCTCCTGCTGGTGAGCTCAGGTCTGGGGTGTATCCAGGTCAGGCTGTCAAGCACATCCAGATCCTCTGATTTAAATCTGCAAGCTCCACAAGTTGCACATCACATTTCAAAGAGTTGCTAAGTGCTTCAGCTTTTCAGGATCTCCTAAATCCTCCAAGAGCCTGTAGGTTTAAATAAATTACCCTTAAAAATTAACATTAGAAGAGAAAAGCCCTATTAAATGCCACATTCTTTTTTAACTTGAATGCTACTGTTTTAAAAAAATACTAGTCCCTGATATGAGTCATATCACTCTTAATCTGTGCATCACTGAAAATTTACTTTGACTCTGAGACCAAAACACAGTCTGCTGCTTTCTCTGCTTAATGCCCAAAGTGCACACACAGGTGTACACAGTGACTCAACTTTAATCACTGTCCTGTTGTTCCCAGTTAGTCCCTTCCAGCAGCAAAGCTGGATGAACAGCCAGGTCCCCACGCCAGAGGTGTTGGCAGCCAGATGCGGAGTGAAGTTACGAAAGCCGTGGCTCCTGTGAGCACAGCTCTGTAGTCAACAAGAGAGGGGACAGCTGAGAGGCAGAGATGACATGGCAGTTCCAGGCAGATGTCAGGAAGCACCTGGGAGGACGGCTGTCGGGAAGGGCTTGCCAGCAGCACTCACACTGCTGCCACAAGAAACTGCTGCTGGCTGCGCTGGAAATGACAGGGGAGCTGGCACCTTCAGGGAGTCAGCTGGAGGAGAGAGGAAGAGGCCTTGCTCCTGGTTTTCCTACCATATCTATGCAAAGTCCTGCTTCCATCTTTGGTGAAATCTCCCAACAGAGCCATCATTCCCCAGCCCCCCAGGACCCATGGCCATGCAGGGGATTGAGAGGATGCTTGGCCCAAGTGTCTGGGGCAGGGGAGGGGATGAAATGAAGTGACTGTGGGACATCAGGGGCACAGTTTATCCTATGTACAATGCAACGTAACAGCTTTTCATTGGAGAATCTAGTGGGAAGGTTGTTTAACCAGTGTGATTAGGAAGCCTTACTAGTATTATTTCTACCTCCTTGGTATGTCAGTGCACCCTTGGAGGTGACTGATGTGAGCAGAACACCCCTATTCCACCGTGTCCCTGCACTGCTGTTGCACCAGAACAATTCTTGGGGAGGGGGCTGGGGTCTGTAGCAGGAGGGAAAAGCCCTCTGTTTCTCCAAGCAATGGCCCTTCCATTAATGGGAGAAGTCACTGTGGAAGATGGTGTGCAGCCTCTGTGGTGACCTTCCCCACAACTGCAGGGCAGAAATGTTTTGGGTTAGTAGCCACCAAAGCAGTTATTTTGGCAGCTGAAGCCTCCTGCTGTCTCTCTGGCAAAAGGGATGGCAGGCACCAAGCCTATTCTCTGCGTTCTCACTGTTGAAAGTAGCCATGCATAATTTATTCTGCCCAGCTGCTGTCGTGGTACAGTTTTAATGCACGCGATTCGGTTACCGCCAGAGCTGGCAGGGACAGGGACAGTCTGTGAGGAGCTGGCTGCAGGTCCCTGAGCCCCTGAAGGTTAGAAAAGGGCAGGTCTGTGCTGTCCCCATCCCTCCCTCCTGCTCACAACCATTGCCATGTGGTCTACAGCTCACAGCCTTTCCTGATGGGATAATCCATGGCTAAACCCTGTGAGTACCAGATGGAGTTCAGGCCTGTTCGTTCTCTGTGTTAATAACCCAGAATGTCATTAATTTCTTTCTTATGCATTGTGGCAGTTTTAGTTGTTGGTTTGTTGGGGGTTTTTTTAACGTAGTCAGATGGTGAAGTGAACATGCTTTTCTGAGATCCCTAGGGAGTTAGTCCAGTGTATATTTGATCATTGTCAGCCTGCAAGACAGCTCTGAGAGTCCAAGATTTGAAAGCAGAGTTACTGTCTGAGCCAGCATGATGAACAAAAGTTATTTTTCAGCTGGAAAGGCTGCAGCCCTCAGCTCTGCTTTGCAAATGTGAAACCCTGTAAAAGCCATTCCTTCCAGATGCTTACTGCTGAAACCCTGCTGCTATAAGCACCTGCTCAAAATTAAAGCAAATCCATTGCTTAAACTTGAATTTAAGCACGTTCTTATGTTTTGCTGACCTGAGGCCCACCACCACCCAGACCTCCGAAGCTAATGGAAAGAAGCAGCAGGGAGTCAATGCTGGTAGACAGGAAGAAAAGAGGCAGCTCCCTCCCAAGTTCAAAGGGATGAGGTGTAGGATAGTGCAGGGAGGGAAGATCAGCTGGTTTATTCTTCTTCTGACTGCCATCAGAAAGATGAGGGGTGAAGCCTGCTGTGGCTAGCGGGGGACCGTGGGTCAGTAGAATCAAAGACTGTCCTCAATTGGAAGGGACTTGCAAGGACCATTGAGCCAAGCTCCTGGTCCTGTACAGGATGGCCCCGAGAACTGCACCATGTGCCTGAGGGGGTTTTGTTTGTGCTTAGTGATGGTGCTGTCTAACCACTCAAGTCTTGGCAGCCCTGTCCATCCCTCCTGGTCTGCTTGTATGTACACCCAGCACCTTCCAGGGCTGAGAAGTGACTACAGCAACCTGGTACAGTGCCAAGGCTTGTGGCTCTTTTGAGGTTGGGGCTAGATTGGAGCTGCTGGAGGGTCTCAGGACCTTATCACACAGTGATGAAGATGATCTGGGCCACAGGATGCATGCAGCTGGTCAGGGGCTGGGTCCCATCATTTCCATCAAGTTCTGGATATCAGCATTAGAGAAATCTGCCATCTTGCTACACTTCGAAGGCATGTTAATTCTCAGTGTAGTTTTATCAGCAATCACTGATTTCTTATGTTTGTTTTTGCTGTGGGGTTTTTCATTTTGAAGAAGGGTTTTGCAGCTTTGACTCAAGCAGTGTCTGAGCCATAGAGATGGGCACCCACTGCCAAGCCCTGCAGGTGTCAAGCACCCAGTGAATGCTGCTCCATCCCCACACAGCTCTGGTGAGGGAACTGCCATGCAGCAACCTGAAACTTCATTAGAAAAATCACTTTCTCTAACTGAGGACTCTTGGTGGCACTGTTTGAGCTTGCTGCCAGGAGCAGATGCTTTTGGGGAGCTGCTCTGTAAAGACACCCCTCCCACTCCACAGATGCTCATTGTGGGAGGTCTGACTTGCCCTTGATTTTTTGAGTTGAAATGCCCCAAAAGCTTTGTTTAGCTAGACTCTGTGTGGCTCAGCCATCACTCCTTCTTCCCTTCTGCCCAGCTCTCTAGCAGAGACAGAGGTTGGGAGAGGAACAGAACCAGACTTCTCTGCTGCCAGGCAGTGCTCAGGCCAGATGGGTCTGAGTGTCTTGGCCACACGCTGCCACTGAAGGGTGGCCTTGGTGGTGTGAGCAGGCAGCCAGCTCTGGGCCAGCCCCACTGCCTGCAGCCCAGACTCGCTCCTGTCCCACTGCCATCCTGCCATCCCACTCTGTGCTGGGGACATTGGAGTGTTATGCCCAGAGAAGGTGTCACTGGGCACAGGCTCCCCTGTGCCTTGTGGCCTCCAGAAAAGTAGTGTCACTTTTCTCAGCACAGCCAAGAAGCCTCCAGCAACGGCCACACCACAGCCCTTGTGGCTTGACGCCGAGCCGAGAGAGGCATAAAGAGCTTGCAGACAAGTTCAGGGCTTGTCTGGCTACTCCACAAGCTGGAAAGCTCAGTTTTGTCCACCGAGATCTAGAAAGTGGGAAGAAATCAATCCCTTTCCTTGTCACCATTAATTTGAAGTGTTGGAGATGAATAATTAATTATTTGCATTAGATACTAAAAAAAACTTGATAGAACAGGCTGCTGTGCCTCAGCTCTTTCTTTGGCAGAGTCTGTTCTTCATCGCTGGCTACAGGAGGGATGCCTCGTCCCTGCAGGAGAGAGGGACCCCAGACCAAGGGGGTCTGCACTTCCTGCAGCCTGGAGGACTTTGACAGCCGGGGCAGGGGGAGCAAAATCAGGCTCCCCTCTCCCCAGAACCAGTGTTTGCCTTGACTCACTGCCGCTCTGGGGTAAAACATCCCTGGTGCAAAAGCAAGGTGGTGACAGCCAGGATGGGCAGAGGGCCAGGGCAAGTCAGAGCTGTCCCTCAGCCGGGCCATCCGTGTCCATTGCAGGTTCTGTGGAGAGCCTGTCTCACACGACCTCGTCCCCACAGCCCTCACCGGCCACCTCCACCCACACCTCCCGCATCGCCGACCCCTCCTTCTCAGTGGACCACGCTGCTGCCGACGCTGCCGCCGAGGAGACCCCCAGCGAGTCCGAGTCAGTCTTCCTCCCCGACTACCTCTTCCTCTCCAACTGCGAGTCGGGCAAGCTCAGCCACAACAGGTGAGTCTGGGGTCTGCCAGATGTGTCGGGCTGGAGCCACCCTCTGCCTGTCCAGGGGTGAAACTGGGGCACAGAGTCCCAGGAGCCCTGCCACTCAGGGCTGGCTCCCAAGCACAAGAGGGGACCACCAGACTAATCCAATTTACAGGGTGCTTTTCATAGCACAGATTAGTGGTTGAGCTTCATATGTTGGTCCTGTCCCTTTCCAGGGTGGGTGGATGGGTGGCTGGCTGAGGATCTCACACACAGCCTCCTTCCAGACACCTGCTGTTGCCCAAGGTGCTCCACAAAGTGCCCCAGCCTCCAGTGCAGCTCAGAGGGAAGAGACAGATCTTGTGGCAAACTGTGGGGTTGGGTTTTTTGTTTGCTCTGTTCTTGCAGCTGAGAGAAAAGGAAAGCTCAGGTTCTGACCTCTGTCTCTTTGCAGGTGTGACAGCTGGTCAAATTCAGACAGATCTCTGGAGCAAACATCATCAGACGATGTTTTTGTTGACTCCTTGCAATCCCAGCCCTCCTTGTACCTTGTACAGCCGACTATTGCTGGCACTGTGCACCAGGACGGAGCCCCATTGGCAAATCCCAGCATTGTGTCCAGGAACATAGACATTAGCGGGCCATCCAGTGATTTTTCCTCCTCTTCTCCACTGCTGGGGACGCCGCTGACACCAACGTTTCAGATTGACAAGAGCCAGAAGGCGCTGCCCTACGGTGTAACGCAGCTGGATGTGCTGTCCAACACGCCCCCGCCGCGGCCGCCCAAGCCCACCCACTTCTCCGACAGGAGGGGGGACGAGGTGGGCGGCGGGGCCCTCCAGAACGGACACGCAGGGATCTGCCGAGCTCAGGTCACTCTGGTGCCCAGGAGGATTTCCTTATCCAGCTTAGACAACATGAGGAACTGGAAAGGTGAGTGCACTTCCAAGAGCCAGCAAAGCAGCACCAATGTGAGGGATGGAGCTGCCCACACGCACAGAGTGGTTTTGACTTCCAGTTGTGCCTCTCTGTCCTCTGTGAAATCACACACCACCCAAAGTAACACAAAACGCTGCTTTCAAATGAATTAGCAAGCAGGATTCAGGCCTGCTCCTCAGGTTCAGCTCCTGCTCTGTAGAAGCCTTTCAGTATGTGTACACATGGGCAGCAATTCGGCTCTGATCCCTTCAGGGTGCCACATGCCTTGCTACTTTTCCCCCTCCCTCCTCCGAAGAGAAAGCAGTAGAAAAACCAAAATGAGAAGTCAGGCACTGAACTGGGTAATGCCAAACTCTGTTTATACAGGTCGAAGTGTGGGCTTGCATGTGGGAAATGCCTCTGGAGCTGTGCTGCTTTGCTACACCCAGTCTGTTCTATGAGACCTGCGTGTCTTTTCACAGCTTAAAGACCAGGAAGTAAGGGAGACGCTGGGGATGGGATGTAATCCCAGTTGAACCAGGGACTCTGCGTGTCCTTGAACAAATCCCACTCTGTCCTTGCACTTCAGTCAGGGCAGTCTGAAAACCTGCTGCTACAGAGCAAGGCGAGGCTGCAAAGCAAACTCTGCTCTGAGCTGAGCTGGCTTTTCCACTCACTCCTGAAACCCCATCATCACAAACAAGAGTAGCAGTCAAAACCCAGAATGTCATGGTGTCAAAAACTAGCATATGCAGTATGAGAAAGCTTTATTACATGGAGCCACAGAACAGAGGGAGGCAGCTAGAATACCTGGGTGGAAATCATCAGGTATATTGTAGTGATGTGAAAACCTTCATTTTTGATGAGGGAAAGAATGTAAGTTTTTCAGAACAAGCATCCTTTAGACTCCTGCAGTTTGAATGGCCAGACAGTGTGTGGGGCTGTTAGATCTTGCTCTTAAAGCTCAGAAGCTAAAGCAAGGAGATCTCTGCTCAGCCTGTTTATCAGTGTACAGACAATTCTTGGAAGGTTTCTGGAGAAACACCCATTTGGTTGGAATTGCTATTCTTAATTATCAGCTACATTTGGTTCCTCCCTGAAAGGTGCTGCTCTTGCTTCTGCACATGTTCTTTTCCAACACAGCTGGTTCATGTTCCTCCAACCCAATTTACACCAAAACATTTCTAAGAGGATTAAGTGGCCAAATGTCATGTTATGCTGCTGTGCTGCAGGATTGTCTCTGCCTGATGGGGGCAGCAATGAATTAATAAGTGCTGCCACTTTTTCTTACCCTAAGTGCAGCTGAAACGATTTGAAGGGTTAAACTCTGAATTAAAATGTGTTTAACAAGAAAGATCAGTAAAAAGAAACAGGGAGAAAGCAGCAGTTCCTCGGCAGCTTTCCCAGTGAATTCATTCAAGTTATTAACTTAATTTTTTGCCCTGCCAACCTCCAAAAGGTGCACAGATGTAATTAGCCCAGGGCAAAGACAGCGTATGCTGGTGGAAGTGCTGGGAAGGAGGATGAGCTGTAAGGCACCTGTATCCTGGCATCTGCCACAGCCTGGTGCCTCAATGTCTTTTTGCCAAAACAATAAATGAATGTAGCTGTCCCAGGACAGTGACTGTGTCTATCTGAACATGTATCTGCACTAACAGAATTGTTTTGTTCTTGTTTGGCCTTTTTTGCTGGTATCACCAAAAATGCCCCCAGCTGCAGTACTGACATCTCCACCATAGGAGTGGGGAATGGATTAGCATGGTTGCAGGGATTAAGGCATTCCCATAGAAAAGCCATTTTCTGCACAGAAAATCCCTTTTCAGAAAAGGATGGTGGTTGTAAGCATCTCCCACAGCTGATCTTCTATGCGCTGAATGCTGGATTTGGGGGTTTTTTTGGCTTTTGCTGGGAAAATAAAATTGACCTACACCAAGACAAAGGCCCACCGGCACAAGGAGATGTAGAGACTGGTGATTGTGTCTCTGGCTGTTCATTTCCCATCACCTTGAGCCACTTGCACCACATCAGCACTTCTGGAAGACAAAGCAAAGAATTTTTCTCCTACCATTAAGTTCCCCCACGCACCGTTTACTGTACAATAACAATTGCTTCCCTGGCACCTTAAAAAGCTCCTAAATAAACTTTCAAGAAATAATGAAATAATATTCTCTATAATAGCCCCTTTTCATATAATTTCCCCAATTTGACAGATGGGAAAACAGAGAACGACTAGAGCAGGAGATGCATTTAAATTTTTGTTTGCTTGCTCCCACACCAGTCTTTCTCCCCAACTGCTTGTGGTATAGGAAGCATAAATTACAGCTGGATTATACATGAACAGGTTCCTTGGTTTCATCATACTTAAAATAGATGTAATCACTCTTGAAATGCTACTGAGTTGGATCTGGTCTTAAGTGTCATTGGATTTCCTCATTTAGGAGTTATGGAATCTTTATAAAACTCTAATTATTTTAGAGGCATATGTTTTACTCCGGAATTATCTCTGTAAGGTTGCACTGCCTTATCCCATTTTTAATCACTTTTTTTTCCTTGCAGCAGACATGGAAGGCAGTTCCTTAAGAAGTCGAGATAAGAGGCTTAGCTTGAATTTGGTAAGTACTCTGCTTGCACAGATTTGAAACACTGGCACATAAACTTCAGAGTGAATAATTTCACATGCTGATATTCAATCATTCCTCTCCTCTGTTCAGCAGAAGAATTAAAAAAATGGGAAAAGTGCCTGGCTTTGGGCAGCTTCTGGACAGCTGCTTTGTGGCCTCAGGCAGCCTTTGAGAGAAGAAGGAGGGAGAGGCCTCAATACTGAGCATCCTGTTTTTAAAGTAGATGAAGCTGGGTCTGTTACGGAAAAGGTTACTGCTGGCCTCAAGAATTAAACCATTGACCAAGAGCACCAGAACAAATGGCTTATCCCTTGAAAAAGGGGTCTAAAGAAGCCTATCACTTCATGGTCCTGAGGGATCTCTCTTCTTTAGGACACAGGAAAGCAGAGTCTGGTCTCAAAGTGCCTGTGATTGAGGGCTCTATCAGTCCACAGCTTCCTGCCTCAGCCTTTGACAGACACAGTTCCATGCAGCACCATCTCATATCACATAGCCAGTCTTCTGCCTGGTGCTGCATACTGTCTCATGTGGGAGATCCTTGCTGGTGTTGGGCTACTTATATTTTTCTCCCTTTTGAAAGCTTCCAAGGATTGTAATCACTCCCTCTCAGCACTAACCTGGATTAAATTATTTTCTAATGCTAATTCTCAGTGATCAGAAGTGAGCTGTAGGTCTGTGTCTGCTCTCTCGGCTTCCACATTTGCCAAAATCTCCTTCATCAGATGTTCTCCTTTCAGACTTTTTTTTTTGTATTAAGGATCCTCCCTCATTTTATAGGTCGGAATTACTGCTGTGAGGGGCAAGTGCAGCCTCGCTGAAGTTGGAGGATTTAACCAATAAAGTCACCAATAAGTTTGGTTCCAGTTTCCAGCAGTGACCTGCGAAGCTCAGAGTGGACTGCTCCAGAGCTGGAGCGTTCATCTGAACTCTTGCGTTTGTCTCTTGTCGCTCCATCTTGCGCCTCTCTGAAAGGCCCCGTCAGCACAGTCCCGGCCTGGGCTCGGCTCAGGCGTGTTCCCAGCTCACAGCAGCTGCCGGCCTGGAGGGGGCTGCCTGTGCATTAATGGCCCTGTTTCTCTTTCTCCCCCGTGCCCGTGCAGCCGTGCCGGTTCTCGCCGCTGTGCTCGCCGGCCGCGGACAGCTCGGAGGACAGCTACGTGCCCATGCGCCCCAGCACCTCTCCCTCCGCGCCCGGCTCCGACTGCTCCCCCGACGGCTACATCCCCATGAGCCCTGCCTCAGCCACCTTCACCTTCCCTGTCGTCAGCACTGAAAAACTCACCAGCCCGTTGCCTGAGCTTCCCTCGGACGTGGAGCCCCCTCCAGTGAACCGAGACCTCAAGCCTCGCAGGAAGTGTAAGCGCAGACCTAAAGTGCAAAGCCGGGGGGTCCTGACGGTGGGGACACGGGTGACCTCCTGTGACAGTGTCCTTGGCATGTCTTAAAGGAATTCCCCCTCTAGAGGATGGGCTGAAATGCTGCGTGAGTGACTTAGAGCACTGTAGCCTGGGATGTGCCTGCAGGGTGGTTTGTGAGCAGAGGGAGAGCTTCCATGGCTGCTTTTGCAGTCAAAGCCCAGGTGGCTGCATAAGCACAGTGCCCGGCTTCCCACTGGGACTGCAAAGGGACATCGCCTGGGAGAGACAGCAGACTAAATCCTGGCCACTCTGAAGTACATGTGCTCCTGTCTCACCAGCTCTCTGGCCTGCCAGGAATGGGACATCCAAACACTCAAGTAGTCAAACTTGATGTGTGGGCTGTTGGTTAAACCTCTGTGGGGTAGGTACAGCTGTCTTAGTTTAATTAGGAATTTTCTGCAGATGCTTTTGCTGATGGTAATTTTCCACTCCTGGTTTTCGTGGCATGTCCGAAATCTAGGTGGCACTTCTAGAGAATATACTGGGGACAAAATTCAGCTTTGAAGTGGAGAAATTGCCTAAACCTAGCCTATAGTAAAGCTCTTAGGGTTGCAGAGCCAGAGTTACTCAGAAATTGGTTCAGGCAGTGCTACTGTAAAGTGGGGACAGACATTTAGACCCATTGCCATGAAGAAAAGCAAACTCATATCCTTTCTTAAAGGGTTTTGAGAATGCTGGGCACGTGTACCTTGACTGGTGACAGGAATGATCCTGATCCCCATGTATAGGACCTTTTTGTTTAGAACAGAAACCAAAACCTGTTACAACCTGTAGGCTGAACAGCCTCTCCAAGGCAGCATATGCAGAGCATATTTGGGGCAAGCGTATGGATCTTGTGGGCATCTTTATGCCCACTATATTTATTCTGTTATTTTAGGGTGGTTGGGGGACTTTGCTTTCCAGCACTGACCAAAGAGGTCATTTGTTACTGATTTCTGACTTGGTTATGTTCTGTGAAATACTCTGCTAGTTTCTTTCTGTTAATATAAAACTGCATTTTTCTAAACTGTCTGTACTTTTCACTGAAAACATAGTTCCTTTTGTATTTACTTACAGCACGACCACCTCCTCTGGACTTGAGGAACCTCTCCACAATCCGGGAGCATGCTGCCGTGACCAGGATGTGGACTGTGCCTTAGTAAGTCAACAAGAAACCTGCCATTCCAATCTTCTGAGCATTAGTGTGGAATAGAGTTAAAAATTACTTATCCCACCCCACAAGAAAGTTTCCTGCCAAAGTCCACAAACACAAATTCCCCAGGGCTCGTTTCAGTACCGCCCCCCCAGGCTTTTGCTGTCTCTAAAAAGCAGGGCTCCCTTTCACAATGGGCAGCTCCAGAGAATTCAGCATCATGTTTTGAAGGTTCCTTTTGAACAGCCTGGAGCTGGTCTGCACTCTGGTGTGGCTGCTCTGATGGCTAAAAGCTTGGCATGCCTAAACTATGATAGAGCCATTTTTGCACCTGAAAATTAATATAGCAAAGGAGAACCAGATCAGATAAAGATCTGCCTGAATTGTAGACTGGGTGTAGAATTCTGCTCTGCCACACAGCAATCCAGACTTGAACTATTGGTGTGACCTTTTGTCACTAGAGATTAGTTGTTGGTAAAACAAATGCTTTTGATCCCAAAGCCCAGGTAGTGTGAAGAGATGATACTGTTGGGCTCCAAGGGCAGCAGAATACTCATCTTCAGGGGACTTGTGAGCAGGGGAGGACTGCAGCCTGCTGGCTGGGGGAGTCTTGGCACAAAAAGAAAGGCAGCTGTGCTGAAGTGTGCATGCAAAAGCCAGAAATTCCCATCAACCTCCTCTCTACATCCCAGGCACTCCAGAAAATGTGAGGTTTTGCTGGCATGAGTGCCAGACAGGGCATTTCCACTCCCCCACTTGAGGATGTCATGTGAAGGGCAAAAGAGACACAAGGTGGAAAGTTTCTCAGTTGCAGAGCCCTCTCTCGCATCCCCAGTCCAAGGCTGCTTAAGCCCTTTGGCACTGCCTGTTGGGGAAAGCCTCCCAAGCACCCCTGCCAGAGCACTGAGGTTAATCAGTGCTGACAGAGTGCAGAGTCCTGAAGGATAACGAGCTTGGGGTGAGTTTGCATGTTTTACACTAACAAAAATAAAAAAGAAGTTATGCCCGAACTAATACAGTGCAAGGAATTATGCTGTTCTTGCTGCACAGAAAGGCCATCTAATTTCCTATTAACCAAGCCCGTTGTGCTCACCTGTGGTAATTGAGTCACCATGCACCTCTGAGAGTTGTGTTCATGGGAGAGATTTCCTTGTGCAAGGGCTGAGCTAGCCATCTCCACAGCACGGGTGGCCTGTGTTGACACTGTGTGCAAAGCCAGACAAGTTTGTTTGCATGTACCTCCAGTAGCTGATTAATTCACATCAGTCTCCAAAATGTGGATACCTGCACAGCCAAGTAACTGCCTCCATTATTACCCAAATGAATGATAGATAGATATCTCTGTGCCCCTTGATGGAGAATTGCTTCAATGTCTTACACCTTCTGTCACAGCAGATAGCAAACTTTCATAAATCCCAGAGAAAAAAGTAAAAAAAATCACTCACCGATACAGCACACTGTTTCTAGAACTAAGGAGTGGCTTTGGACATCCTCTCCATAAAGGCTGCAGCCTTAGTGTGAGTTTATTCACCATATGGACTGTGTCAGGCTTTGGCTTCATTTCAGTGCATCTGTAAGATGCTTCCTTAACCTCTCCTGTGTTTTTCTTCATAGCAATCGAATGAGCTTTATCTCACCAGAAAGAGACGGTATTAATTCAGCAAGAATATTTGCCAATTCAGTTTCCGGAGAAGAGGAAGAAAGTTACATTCATATGGTAATCTTCATTTTCACACAGCCATCCTTTGCTTTATTCTGCTCTGTCACATTGATGGAGAATGCAGAAGTTTGTTTTCTAAGAAAAAACGTTGAGGAGGTTTGTCCTTTGCCTTCTGGTTTGGTTTTTCTTTTTTTGCAAATGATGAAATGGTTTTAAACCACAGACACTGGGACCAATTTACAGAGAGATAAGGGAAGCCCTTTTCCTGCTCTGCAGAACTCAGCTGTTCGCCCACGAATGTTGCTGAGCAGTTCCAAGAGATCACAGGGATCAGCCATATTTACATGAGAACTCATTAAGACAAAGGAAAATTAAATCTTTTCACCTTCTAAAGTGTGCCTTGCAAAATCTCCTAGGAAATAACAGAAAGCCGTTAGTGCACTTCCTAAAGAAACACACCAAATATTGTGCAGAAACAGAACTCCCATTAAAGCCTCTTATTGCTTCTGCTTTGGCTGGTGGCACTAACCCCACTTCCCATCCCATGAAAGAAGAACATCTGGCTTTGTGGCTTCCTTTTCTTCGTTTACTCTTTAGCCATATCTTGCAAAAGACCAGAATCTTGTTTTTCTTTGAATTTTAGGTGGAAATGGATCTCAAATCCATTCATCTGAGCCAATGTCTACAGATCTGGCTCCATAGCCAAAGCCCAATACCAATAACTATAAAAATATTTTGCAAAACTGACCACAGTCTCCATGAACCATAGTTTCAGATTTTAACCCACATCTCTGCCAGACTGAAATCTGTTCAAGAGGGCAGTTCCAGTTGTAACCATTCCCCATTTGATTTTTCTAGTCAAGAAAAGCCTGTCATATGTTTGTGGTTATCTGTGATTTTATGAGATTAATTTTCAGTTTCTAGATTTGAGCAGAATTTTCACAATTTCTTCAAATTCATTAAATGATGATGTTTACAAGGAGACCCTGCAAATCTGAGCCTTCCAAGGGCTTGGATTGAGAAGCTGGGCACAAGTCCTTCTTGATAAAATTTAGTGTAAATCAGCCTGTTTTGTTTGTTTTGCCAGAATTACCAGGAGAAAAAGGCTCTCACAGTTTCTTTATGCCATCGCACAATTATCAGTGTTATGCTGTGGTTAGTAACCAAAGGCACCTTTGGCATAGAAAATTATGTGAGTCCTGACTGTTCTCACTCACATTCTGCCAGGCAAATCTCCCAGCTCACAGTTGTGATCCTGTTTCCTTCTAGGATCATGTATTAAGAGCATTAAAAGTTTCTCTTCTTTCCTGACAGGAACACAGACAGGCCACATCTCCATACAGTGGTGCTTTTCCATGGACAAGGAAATCTAACCTTGATTACTTAGCACTGGATTTTAACTCTGCTTCCCCATCCCCTGTGCAGAAGGTACGAGTCATCTGAAAAACCCCACAGCCTCCTGTCTTTTTGTCTGCTGGGAGGAAATGGGGACCCAGGGTTGCATTCTGCTAGGTGCCCAAAGTGCCAGGATGAAGCCAGTCGTGTTTCCAGCTGACTGTATTTGTGCCAGGCTCAAGATTAATATAATAAAAGCATGTTTAGGGTGCTGACAAGGTGTCCTTCGTGTGACTCTTGGTGATGTCATTAACACGAGCTTGGCACAGGGCACAGGACTGCACTGGGATGTACAGCCATGAGGGCTTGTGGGCAAGCTGGTTGATGCTTGCAGGATCTCTGCATGCTCCTTCATTCTCATAAAGTCTCCACAAAGCCTTTCCTGCTAGTTTTCCCCAAAATCTCTTTGCAGTAACAAGTTTGCAGCCCATGATAAATTCATGGGGTAAAACAGTACCATCTCTTATAACCTGGCAAAATGTGCATTTTTATTCTTGCATCACCAAAACCATTTCAATTTCCTTTGCAATGCTGAGAAAATACATTCGTTGTTCCAAAGAACTTCTAACCTGCCCAGGGGGTGGGTAGGTCCCACTGCAAAGCAATGAACTGTTGTCATTATGTCCTGTGTATCATTTTCCCCATCAGCCAATACTCCCAGATGCAAAAGACTCTTAAGCTTTCTCATTTAAACCCTCCCTGTATCTAAAATCAGTTAGGTTATCCCTGCAGCAGGATCACTCAGATGAGGAGAGAATGATTATCTGCATGGAAATAGCCAGCACAGCACGTTTCACTCGCTTGCTTTGCTGGGCTGAGTGACAGGGTGACAGATGGACAATTATAGCTAAAGCAGGCTGCAGAGCAATGCTTTTGTCAGCTGATGTCACTGTGAGCTTCAAGGTGAAGTGAAGCAATCAAGGAATGAGGGAAAGGGAAAACAGAAAATCAAGCTAAGTTTCACTAGCACCCCTTTTCAACCTGAAAATTAATACATTGGTTTTTTCCTCTCTGTCCCACAGAAACCTTTTCTGTCTGAGGAACAGAGAGTGGACTATGTCCAGGTAGATGAACAGAAGACTCAAGCTTTACAGAACACTAAGCAGGAATGGACAGATGAAAGACAATCAAAAGTGTAAAGGAAGAAGGTCTGGGATCTGGAGGGGGTTTTTTGCACTGGAACCACGATGTTAATGAAGCAGCTATCACTGTAGAGCTCAAAGGAAGAGGGAGTTGTAAGATGCTTACAGTGTGTAGAGGCATTTTTACTGGAAACTTTTGATTTCAGCTGGAAATAGTATGTTGAGTGAGCGAGTGGTTCACTGATGACTCAAGTAATGCATTAGCCTTTTTACTGCCCTTACCAGTAAGCTACATGGTACCATTTTCTGGCATGATTCTGCAACGAGTCATACACTTAACGTTAACAAATCCACTACAACTTGCATTAATCTAGTTCGTCCTGCCTTCTCCTTCTGTTGCATAATTCCTAGTTGCTAAAGCTATTTTTTGATATTCCTACAAATGCTGGAGGTGCTCGGAGTGCTTTTATGGCAGCGGGCATCTGACAGGTTTTGGTGACTAATCAACTAAGGGCTAAAATACTGAAACAATAAAAAGAACTTTTTGAATATATAGTGCTTAAGCAAAGAGAATTTTGAAAAATATTTTTCTCCTGAGTTTAAAAGGTCTGACTGTGAGCTGATGCTGTCAGAATTCGGAACAGGACTATGTACCCATGCGACTGGAACGCATGGTCTTTGACCCTCTGGATGACGGGCATTGTATTAAGCTTCTTCCCTCCATTGTGGCTCATACTTGTCGCTTTTCTGTCTGATTCCTACTGATGTTTTCTCCCCTGTCATGAGAAGTGTCTTCGGCACAGCACAGCTGCTCTTCTAGCAGGAGGCTGCAGCCACACAGCTCTTGGCTGGCCAAAAAATAGAAAGGGAAGCTGTGAGCCTGTTTCTGCAAGCCTTGAGAGAACTGGCAAAGGATCAAGAATGCTTTCATCTGAGCGGCAGAAGAAATGCCATTGGAATTGCTGGTAGCAGTCGTCAATCTGATTGTTTTACTAGACCCACCCCCAAAAAAAAAAAGAGCATTAGGAAGTGCAGCATGCTCCGAGAGAGGCCAGGAGCCTGCCAAAACAGGACAACAATGCGCTCACGCAGCGTGAGGACCTCTGGGCTCAGGAAGCTTATCTACCTTGGGACTTGTTACAGGCACTATCTCAGGATGACATATGTGTATAGTTTATAAGATATTTAACTTTAAACGCTTGGCTGCAGTCTTTATTTCACAGTGGCACACAGCTACTTGACTCATGGAAGTAGGAAGTGATGCCAAGTGACCCACACTGGATTTGGTCTCACAGGCTTTGCTCCTGTAGGTAAGTCCCAGTAGCCATAAGAGGTCTGATCCTGTCAACATGGACAGGCAGACAGGACCCTTACGAAAGATTTCTTCTCTGACAGTGCCAACTCGCTGGCCTCCCTTCATGTGCCTGTTGTTACCACGTTGCATTGCTGTAACCTGACATCCCAAAACTGCTGATCTACCGAACAGAGGTCACAGAAACATCTTTGCAGAAACCACTGGCATTTCAAGGCTCCTACTCAGCTTCCTTCCTACACCCCCTCTGCTGCAGCCATTCGGGCACTCTGGGAGGCCGAGTCGCACATCCTGCGGGAGAGGCAGTGTAGCCAACAGAAACACAGTTTTCCTCCTACCTCAAGAGAGCTGAAGGGCTTGCAAGTCTCACTGCTTCTGTAGCCCAGCCCCTGGGGATCTGTGGTGACCAGGCTCTCACTAGGTTACTCTGCAAGAACAAGGTTCACCAGCGCCTTCAGTGACTGGGGCAAACTGGGCACCCAGGCCTGCGGGCACCAAGTGTCCCAGACTAGAGCTGCTTGGAAAACTGGGGTTACTCCTGCAGATAGCTGACCTGCTGTTCCCTCCCACTCTGCTCCTCCCCCCCCCACCAAAGCTCTCAAATGAAAGTTGATGTTCATAAAAATTTTGAAAATAATAACAACTTTTCCATATATATCTTGTCTGTCTGTTGTGAAATTTAGTTTGTTTAAACCCAGCTGTGTTGTCGTCTAACTGATTTAGTAGAGCTGTGAGCACCCATGTCCTGGGAGTGGTATTGTGACAGGGGCAGGGTGTCTGGGGAGAGGCAGTGGAGATCTGCACCTGCACAGAGGTGTGAGAGAGAGGGAAGCATGGAAGGCCCACAGGTACTGAGACCTTTGCCTTTCTGCTCTAAAGAATTGCCTTTCTTTCCAAGTGTGCAAATAACACGTGTCGCTGAAAGCTCTTGGTGTGCACTGATGTACTGAAAGGGTTAAAAGACCAGCTAAGAGGTGTTTTAAATTAGGGACAGACAACCTCCACAAAGGGTGGGTGAAGTTCTGTTCTGTTCTGCTACCGCAGATCCCGGATTGTGGAGTGATGGCAGGGCAGCCTCTGATGCGGATCAGAATCACATACAGATCAGCTCGTGTTTGACTGGAGTGTTTCTTTTCATGCTGTCAGAAAATCTTCTGAAGTGGAAAAACACCAAGTTATTGGAGACAACTGACTCGCTTGTTATTCTAGTTTATTGTAAAAATATTTAAATTTCAACAAACCTGGCTAACAGATCATTCAGAAGTTTAGAGAAGAAAGAGCTCTCTCGGGATTTTTACTCCCCTAAAAGGACATAAGCATATAGTTTGGCAGGGACTGTCCTTAGATCAGGATGGCCCCTTTCAACTTCCCGTGTCCCCTGCTTGCCCCCACAACACTCTTATCTTGATCAAATGCTGCTCACTGGTTTCTAACTTTCACTTTTAACTAAGAGCTAAGTTTGAGGGTTTATTCCAATTTTTCATGTAAGGCCTGTTTTTAGCCGCTGCTCCAGGGCCCATGACATGCAGTCTTGTGCAAGTACAACACATGAAACAGGAGCAATTAAAAAAATACCGGGAAAAAAATTTTAAAGCAGAGCAGTTCTCCCCAAAGGCTGCTCTTTTCTTTTGTTTTGGTCAAATTCCACTATGCTTCAAAGATGGTAAAGTGGAGGAGGATGGTGGGAGGATGGCAAAGGCCAAATCTGCTGTGGCCACCCCACCACTAAGGATTTGGGTGTGAAGGGAGCTGCAGCAGCCACAACTGACAAACTTGTGGGCCAGTACCTGTAGGGCCAACTGACGGGAGAGGAGGGGTGTTACAGAGCAAAAAGGAGTCACTGTTTAGTTAATTCTGTTCTTAAACCCTAATTCCTTGGCCAAAGAGGAAAGAAAACCTGAAAACTGAGTCAGCTTTTGATGGTGTCATGTCTGAAAAGATAGCCCAGGCCAGAGCCCTTGGTTAGTACCAGCTCTGGGACCGGCCAGGCACACCCCTGATGGTGTCCTCTTTTTGCCGTGGGTCTGTTACTTGCATGTATTTTTTTCAAAAGTGTAACAAGAGCTGATGCAGAGAGAGGCTCTGCACCTAAATGAGCATGGGATGGCCAGAGGTCTCTTAGCAAACTCTTGTCTGCTGAGGGAACTGGCATTGCCCAGCCCAGGTCTTGTAGTGCCTTCTCCAGCACTGCTGGGGCCTCTTGTTAAAAATGGGGAGAAGCACTAAATGAGCAGAATAGTTTTAGTTCAATTGGAAATGTCACCCTGTGGAGCTGGATGAAGCTTGGCTGTAGGATGATGGGGAAAACTGATGGTTTGAGTCCTGTGGTTGTTGTTGGGGCCATCAGCTGGTTCCCCCCACTGATGTGTTTAATATGGCCTTACTCTGCCCTCCTTCAATGACCACACATTTAAGCAAGGCATAGCAGGTCCACAACTCATTTGCTTTTTGGACCAAACTGCATTTTACATTTATAACTCCTTTATGACAGGAGTCAGCATTGATTTCCTTACTGGCAGCAATGAACACTTAACCTGAGAAATGCCAACAGCCATGTTACTGGAGCAAGGTGTTCTCAGCCAGCTCACTTCGCCAATGGTAGCTAACTAACTACATCCTGGATGTAGATTTTGGAGCTGCATTCACTTGCAGTGATTCAGAGGTTTAGTAATTCAAAGACCATCAGATGCTGTGATGAGAGCGAAGCACAGGGCAATGCCTTCCCTTTGTCCCCCTGTTCCATGAAACTTGCTCAGGTTTAAAAAAAAAATAAAAGCCACCAAAATAGCAGACTTTTGCCATGTCAAAGCCAGGATATTGTTTGTTTTCAAATAAAAATAAACTTTTGTCTTGTGCAAATGAAGCATTATACATTTTTTTGTATTTGTAAATCTGTGGGGAAACATTAAAGTCATCTCTGTTATGAAGGGGCAAGTCGTTGCTAGAGGGAAGGGGCTCGCCTTCCTCATGTTTCATTGTGATGTTTGGTGTATATATTTGCACATTAAACTGTATCTTTTTTCTAATAAATTAATATAAAAGGTAGCTGTGATCTTTAATTATTTTGATAAGTGAAGGTGCTCATGGGATAAGCTCCCACATTCTTCATTTCATGCTTTTTCCATTTTTTAAATCTCTTATTAGGCAGTGACTTATTAATATAAAATATTTGGATGCAAATTCAAACAAATTTGCAAACAGATGTCATACACCTGTGTATCAGGGAGATTATTTGCAGAATAATGAAGAACTATGAAGTTGTGACTTGGACTCATGCCTGTATCCTCCTGGGACAGGGTGAGCTGCAGCCTCCCAGTCCCAGTCCCAGCTCCTGACCATATCCCTGCTGCTGCCACAGCCAAGGGGCGGGAAGGGGCCACAACTCCTGACCAACCATGTAGACCACAAGCACAAATTTATTCAGCACATGCTCTGGGCTTGGATACAAAGACTAGTTGTTATTTAACCTGGTCTTTTAATTGCTCTGTGCTGATGAGTGTAGTTGCTGGTAATATAATTTCCACATGCAGCAAGCTAGGGACATGGGATCCTTTCAATGTGCACATCTCAGGATTTGGAAGATGAAACAAGGCAGTCCATGGGAGCAGAGCTGAGCAAGCCTTGCTGCTAACAAGCCAGGTAGTTTAGAAATAGTTTATTGCTTCAGGCTAGTGCCACTTTTGGACCTGCATGCTTTGTAATCCTGGCTGGAGACCCACTGCAGTGCATCGAGGGAGGTGTAGTGCTTAGAGAGCCGCTGATGGAAACTTGGCTGCACAGCTCAAGACACATAGACACGTGTGACTTAGATAAGCCTTCGCCTGCAGGCTTGACAGAAGGGAACTGCCTGACATTTTGTGTTTGGTCTTCAAGGGAGGGCAGGTCAGACAAATAAAAGGTCAGATAAAGCCTGACTCTCGGTTCACAGCTCTTCCATGTCCTCTGCCCAGCAGAGATGGGAACAGCCTTTTCATCAGAGAGCACTTCCCAGAAAAGAGACCTCCCTCTATTGCACCAGAGCCTCGGAGGGAAACAACTGTGTCAAAGCCACCATCAGCCCTGCCACCATGGAGTGAGCCAGGAAGCTCTCAGACTTCTCACATCTCTGTGCAAAGTACTTTAGTGATTGGATAATAGTAATAATAATAATGTGAAAATACTGACAGCAAAATGTCTGGATATGTAAGCACTTGGATCTGTAGAGGTTGGCCCCTCTAGTTACAACTGCTGTTTCAAACCACAACAAATACTTCCCTGCAGCAAAAAGCCACAGAGCAGCCAGCCAGGTAGCAAAACCAGGTTTTCATCATGGGGTGTGAAACACAAACCTCTCCAAAAAGGCAGTAACTCCCTACCATAGAATTATAGAATATACCTTGGGTTGGAAGAGATCCACAGTAAACGCTGAAGTCCAGCTCCTGTCCCTGCACAGCACAGCCCCAAGGATCAATTGTGTGCCTGAGAGCATTGTCCAAACTCTTCTTGAGCTCTGCCAGGCTGAGTACTGTGACCATGTCCCTAGGGAGCCTGGTCCAGTGCTCACCCTCTGAGTGAGGAACCTTTTTCTAATATCCAACCTTTTGGCCCACTGCTTTTTGCCTCTTCAACTCTTTTGGTTAAAGTGCAATTGCTTTGGTCTTTTTTAGCTGGAGATGCTCAGTAGAGCATCTGCCTTAGGCATTCCTTCGTAGTCCTTGGGCTCTGTATCAACTCAAGGCCACAGTGGTGATATCTCATTCTCTTCAGGAGATCTCCAAGAGTTTTGGCAAAGGAGCCATATTTTTCTTCTGATTTTTGATGTGGGCTTTGCAGGACAATGATTCCCCCCAGGCCAGTGGTAGTAGCAGATAAAACACTGAATTTGTGCAGTCTTAGTTCTGCACTTTTGCCAGCAACTTATGCAGGCTGCATACTGTGTTTTGACAGGTCTTAAGATCTGCATTTCCCCATCAAACAGCATCTAAAGCTCCTCTTCCCGTTGTTTAGGGCAGAGAGTACAGAGGGACTCAGCTATCAGGTTATACATATTTATGGCAGCACACTGGGAGCCAGGGGGTACCACATCCAGTGCAAACAAAGGATGCACTGGCAGAGGCTCAGCCCATTCCCACCTGGGGAGCTGATCCCAGGCCCTGTTGTAATGCAGGAGTGAGCAGGGAGCAACCCAACCTTTCATTCACTGGCCTGTTTTGTTCTACTTTGATTTTCCTTTCACATCTGATTTTAGCATAACCTCATTGTTATACAGCCCCAACATCCTGCTCTGACAGCTTTGGGATCTTGGCATTGGCATATCCATCACTGAGTAAGAGCCTGAAAAGCCCTTGCTCTCTGGTGGGCTCTCATTGAGGGCTTTAAAGCTTAGAGCAATTGGAAGGGATGTTTTCATTGCTTGCGTTTGTGGAGGTTGTTGCAGTTCAGTTTGCTCCTTCATTCAGAAATGCTCCATTCTTTGTCCAGGAGCTCAGCTCCTTGGAATTGCCTCTGACTATGCTGTTATCTTCAGATGGCTGGGTTTGCTATTGCTGTTGTCATTTCTCAGCATCCTTCCCCACATGAGTAGCATGGGGGAGACCTGCTCCGTATTTTTCCCCAGAAGGGAAAAACCACAGATCCCTCCCATGAAGCATCCATTCTGCCACCTGCTCCAGGAGAATATTGCTCTGCCAGCACCTTGGTTTTTTCTGGGAAGGCACAGGGTGTTTTGCAGAGTTACACAACAATGAAAAGGCCAAGACATCAAATAGAGGCAGCACTGGCAGGTATCTGCAAGCACTTGAGGAGGTGCCAGAAGGCAAATACAGCTTTTTCCAGATCGAAGCTCAGGACAAGCTTGAAGTGCAACCTTTTATACAGCCTGAAAGAGAGAACTCCTCTACAAAAAGACATGGAGGATTGAGCAATACAGGGATTCACAAAATCCCCGAGGTCTCCATAACTCCTCCATCTCTCTGTTTGGCATTAATGTAGCTTTCAGGAAGCAGCCAGGCTTATCAGGCAAAGGAAGACGAAGTTTCCCAAAGGAGTCCTAGTGGGGCTTGGGTGCCTCCACCACAGTGGCATCCAGCTGAGATCCCTGTCAACAGCCAGAGTCTGAGACACTGAGCTGTTCCCTTCAAGCCTGACCTGCCTCAGGACACGCCTGACCAGGGACTGCGTTATCCCGACACGGCTGTGCCCTGGTGCAGGCAGCCCCAGGAGGGCTACAGGGACAGACTGACCCTCTCCTGCCTCCTGCTGCTGCTGCTTCTCCTGTCGAGCAGCCTCACACCCACAGGGCTGTGCCCAGGCCCTTTGGGGCACCAAAAATCCAGAGGCTGAGAGATTTGCCCTTGGCCATAGGTGCAGGTGACTCCGTCAGTCACGTCTTAGGGTATGTTCATTCAGACTGTGAACAATTTATTTTAAAGCACTGAGCAAGCCCAGTGTACTGACACTGGCAAATGAAGTCCACCCAAAATGGTAGGGGCTTCCCAGCAGAAAATTTATCTGGCCTTTGGTGTATATTTTTTCCATGAAGATGAGGCAGGCAGCAGGACAGCAGGCAGGCTGTTTACAGTTCAAAAATAAGAGATGTCTTTTTAAAAGTGTTTTTAAAATAAAAAACAGAAGATTCATCATTTCTTTGGTTTAACTTCCTCCACAGTTAGTCAGAAATCATCAGGAAATGGCACCGAAGGAAATCCGTCCTGTTCTGCCTGGTCAGCACAAGGAATGTGCTCACGCAGACGACAGTGGGGGGGGAGCTCTGTCTCTTCCCAGGCAGAGCTGAGCAATGCACCGGAGACAGCTCAAAAGTGAACTTCCATGACATGTTAAGACAAAATGACAAGGAGACAAAATAAAGATGGATTTCCACAATCAGCACACCCAGAATCTGATTTTTGCACTAAATGAAAATTTGGAATGATTCCAGAAATGTCAGAAATTCGTTTTGCCATGTCTATATATAGAAAAAAAAAAAAGAAAAAAACAAAAAAACCCCCAGAAGCACACTTTACCATCCATACACCACTTCAGACTTTTTTCTAAACAGCTCTGAATCTTAAATGATACCCAACGCTCAATGAATAGATTCATTTTTACTGCAGACCTGCCCATCTCTCTGTGCTCTTCTCACAGTGACCACACCATTACTCCTTCCAAAACCCACAGCTGGACTGGACTGGCTCAAAAAGTGCATGAATGTAGTTGTTTACCTTCAGCCTCTGTGGATCAAGTTGGAAGGAAAGGGTGTTTATTAAGAAATGCCCTAGGGTATATCACATCACCGAGTCCTGCAGCCGTAGGGAGGAGGAGAGAAGATCCAGCAGGCAGGAATTGTGCAGCAAGATTGATTTATTTCATTATTTTACAAACTCTTTTATAGACTTTTTTCTTCATAGTCTAATTGGACAAAGGACCAGCCATCACCTTGGGGGTGATTGGCTAAAATCCTAAAACATCCATTGTCAAAATATTTTTCTACTGTACCATAAACAAGACTTTTCAATGCTGCAGGTGTTTGGTTGTTTACAGAACTCTGCTACCTCTTCTGTGAGAGAGAAAAGTCTCTCACGGACTTAGAAAATAGCAAGAAAATCCTCGCTAGCAGCATTTTTGTATCCACAGGTGTTTTAGTGTTATTCCACCAGGTATGGTTACCTGTACATTCGTGGCTGCAAAACCAGAGATGTGTAAGTGAAAGCCCCATCCTTTTCCATTGGCAACATAACGTTAATCCTCCTAAGGAGCTCTTGCTAAATCTGCTGACCACAGTTCACTGGAAAAAACAGAGGGAAGAGCACATGGAGTGGCTGGTGTCTACTGGGAGGAGGTGAGAAACAGCTATGCAGGAGCTGGGGGCGAAGAGAGGAGCAGCTGTATCCATGAGGATTATTTCAATCCTGCAGATGAGACACTGAGCAGAAAAGGTTGAGCAGGTGAAAAACCCCAAACCTCACTTATACAGGATAGTACAAACCTGTATCTTTTCTAGAAAGAGATCACAGAATCACAGAATAAGCTGAGTTGGAAGGCACCCACAAGGATCATTGAGTCCTGCACAGGACCATCCCCAAGAGTCACACCATGTGTCTGAGAGTATTGTCCCTGTTACTGTTCAGAACTGTACCTGCACTACATTGTTCTACACCAGTGAGTAACCTGTGCCAGGTAAGGCAGCAAAGCATCGTGCATTAGCTCTTCCACCACTCTTTAGCTCTCTCACTTGTGCTTTCCCTGAGGAGACAAGCACTGCCAGGCTGACCCTCATGGCCTCTTTGGTGTCACAGAGAGCACAGCCCCACACATGCTGGCAGGTCCTCAGGCTGCTCCAAGACAGATACGGAAAATACCCTCTACAGACAGAGAATCAGGTGTGTCCCAGACTGTATACAAAGCCTACACTCAGAAAGGGAAAACGGTTCTGAATTGCATCTTGTGTTTATCAGGATTATTTTTGCTATGGCTGCCTTTGATCTGCTTCCTGGGGAAGCAGCAGGTTCAAGGAGCTCTGTGGCATAAGGAAACCCCTGAGGTCCTTCTGCCAGGGAAAGGCTCAGCATGGAGCCCGTGCCTGGCTGTGGGAACAGCTCTGTGTGCCCACCAGCTCCAGCATGGGGAATTGGCTTTGCCTGACATATCCATAAGCTGCTGCTTTTGTGTAGAACCCCTGTGCAAGCTCATTTTGCTCTGTGGATCCAGAGGAAAACACACCCCGCTGCTTGCACCCTGGGGAAAAGTCTCAGTCTTGTACCTGGGTAAGGGAAAGCTGCAGCCTCAGGAGGAGGCAGAAAAAATCATATTCCACCAGAAGCCTTGCCAACAAGTACTATATCTTAGCAGATGGTGGGATGTACTTTCTCAATAACCTTTTAACTCTGAATGGTCAAAAAATACTTAGAAATCAGATTTCTCTGATAACTCTGACACTCGTACTGCAGCCAAGCAGAGTCCTCTGCTTGGAAAATGTTGACATAAAGGCTTCCTGGTGCTGCAGAGCAGCAGTCCGTGGAAGATGGGATCAGTAACTCCAACCCAGGGTTGAGCAACCTGTTTGTAAAATTGTGATCTGGCCACTTCCCCGGGGAGCTGCTCGCTTCCCCTCCCCATCAACCCTCCCAGTGCAAAGGGCCAAGGGCAGGGCAGGCGGGGGAAACCCAGCAAGGAAAGCTGCAAGGCACAGGGTGAGACAGCGCTGAGCAAAAGGCAAACCCTACCCTGCTGTGCCCAATGCCTACCTGCTGCTTCCATGGGGAAATTACAGCCCAGGAGCCTCCAGTGCATCCAATCCCACTTTGGTGGGAGGTTGGCAGCAGCTTTAGGGTGGGCACAAGGTGTCCAAAGATGTCTGTGGTTGAGTGTGTAGGAGCTCAGGGGAATACAACTTCCACATCCCAAAACATTACCTTTTATTTTGGCTTGGAAAGCATGCAAACAGCTGTCCTTTAAAAGGTCTAGAGATAATCCTTATCTGCTGTTCACATCATGTGTGCCCTGGCGGCCGTCACCCCAAACAGCAGAGGGGAGAAAAAGAGGAAACTACTTTGGTGAAAGAGAGCGCTTGGTGCTGGCAAAGGCTTTCCATAGTGGTGGGATCTACTTCGTGCTGTGATTGCTTTTTTTTAATAACCAGCCATGGTGATGAGCTCCCCTGCTTTCTGCTTAAGCAATAGCCACCAGTGGTGGTTGTGATGGTTTTGGACTCTGGGAAGACAGATAACGTCAGTAGCTAAGGGCCATCAGTCTTGCTCAACAGCTGAGGGCTGCTTGAGCATGTGCCAACCAAAATATGGCTGCTATGTAAATATGACCATAAGTCAGTCATCTTGCTCCATAAATAGTAGGCAGCCCAGGGCTTGTTGAGCTCTCCTGCATCACAGCAGGCTGCAGGACAAGAGCTGCCCTTGAGTAGGGACACCTACTCCTCGAGGCTGAGAGAATCCTTGTCACATCAGATGAAGTGAATTGGGAATAAGTGTGCTGAAACTTTGAAATCTTAGCTAAGTGATACAAAGAATTGGCTGGGCATATATAGTCCTTCAGACATAAACCATTGACCAAGTCTGTGTCTATGTCTGGATAAAGCTGCACACAGACTTCCCTGAGAAAGGAGTTTAGAATGCAAGGGGGTCCTTCTTGAGCCTTGTGTCTCAACAGGAAGCTCTCCCTGACGCTTCTGGCTGACCTGTCCTCTCTGCAGTAAATAATCAAGCATACTTTGCCATATTGCTACTTCTCTCCTACAGGTGAAGTGTGTCACTCCATCCACAACACAAATCTCAGGAAGCATCACAAGGCAAAGGCAGAGGGGAGAGAGAGCCAGTGGATCTCTTTTGGCCAGTATCTCCCTCTTGTCCTTGCAGCCAAGACCTGGGGGTGCAGGTAAACCCAAACCCAACCTCTGCTGCTATCAAGGCAGAGAAGAGGAACAGCTTCCACTGCCACCTTAAATGCCGATCTTCCATCTTGTGAAACCTTTCAGGGGGAAGTGGTCGATCTCGAGCTGTTATTCGGAGTCATTTTCATGGAAGTCTCCAAATAAATGTTATGCCTCAGTGCTAAAGATGGCATTTCTTAGGAAAATAAACAAAATGCTGTTGCCACAGACCACATTTAGTTGATGACAGTACTGAAGAGAATGAAGTTCAGCTGTATTCCTCTTGCTCCCTGCACGCCCACATGTGCCCACAGTAGAGGGAAAAAAGTCCAGCAATAACTTGTGGAGCCTTGGGCAAAGCTGAGGGGAAATCCAGGACTCAAGCCCTCAAGTTAAAGCAATTCACCTGGATTTCTTCTCATAAAAGGGCATTTTTCATCAACTGCTTGGTAATGAAAAAAGTTGATGTGCTATTTCGGCTGATGCTAAATTGACTGTAGAATCATTGCTGCAGTTGCCCATTCCCAGCCCTGCAGTGTCCACTGCCAAGGTCCATGATGTCCAGTCTGCTTCTACCAAGGCTGAGCAACCCAACTCTTGGATTTATTGAAGCCAGAATTTCTGGTATGGGTTGTTGTTTGTGACACCAAGTTAGACACACAGGGCAGAGCCCAAGGACAGCCATCAGGCAGGGCTTACCTCCTCCTTCCTATGTCTCCTGCTGTCAGACACCTTCCTCACCATGCTTGTTCTTCACTTCACAACCCATCTGAAAGACTCCCAGCCCTGAGGGGCTGCCAGTGAAATAGTACATACTGGAACTGAAAAACAAACAGACTTCTATCTGTAGAAAAGATTTTTATCTCTATAATATGTGTGTATATATATATGTATATATATATAGCTTGAGGATACATATATCTATATATTCTCGAGAAGCAGAAGACATCTGTCTCTCACACTGGGACACAGAGGCATGTGGGGGCCAGCCTGGAGCTGCACCGTTCCTGTGGGAAGACCAGAGTTTCCATTTCTGTGGCTGCCTGGCTGCCCAGTGCCTGCTCTGCTGGGCCTGTGCACACCAAAACCTTGGAGCCTGTGCCCACCCCCGCAGCTCCCTGTGCTGACTGGGAAAGGGACAGGAAAATCCCTGTCACCTTCTCCTGTGCAGAGCTGCCCCAGGGGCAGTGTCACTACCACCAGCAGCTTGTGCTGGGACAGGGATGATGCAGAACACCAGCCGTGCTGACTTCAATTTTCAGCTGTGTTTGTTGCTATTGGAAATGTGCTCTCTCATGCTCTCAGTATCTTGCAGTCTGAGCCCATGGTGTGGCTGCTGGTGTCAGGGTTTTAAGGGTCGGTTAAGATAAATAAGGTGCAGCCACCCGTAACAATTTTGCTCCTGTTCCCTGATCAGGTCAGTGATGGATGGCTACAGCCAGGTTGACTCATACCTGCTCACATGTTGCCTGTGGGATTCATTGCAATATTGGTCATCAGCTTTGGTTTGCCAGAAGTGGCCACTGCTGCTGCTTTGGGGTGGGATTGGTGACACCAACTCTGCAGCTCCTCATCACCAGCAGTGTCAGTGCTGCTGTCACAGCATTCTGGCACACAGCAAGACAGAGGTGTGAGCACTGCATGAGCTGGAAATGTGTTGGTACAAATATCTCCCCTCCAGTGTCTTGGGCTCCTTGTCCCAGGGAGATAACCAGCAGTATCTGGCTGTGCCCAGGCACAGGGCTGCTCTGAGCGTGGGTGTGCCAGTCACAGGGTGGGAACCTGCCAACACCCAGAGGCTTTAAGGTGGAAGGGGCCTGAGCTGCACCACGGCAGTCCACTCCATGACAGTTTTGCATGCAAGAAGCTTTGCAGTCCCTGTTTTTGTTATTTTTGCCATGTTTTACCTTCTGGAGCAGGCAGACAACTGTCCATGTCAATGCAGATGTTTTTACCCTGTGGCACAGGCACTTCTGCGGTTGTTGGACGGTTCCCCAGACACCCCACGGAGGGTGGTGTTCCTGGGCCCAGACATGGAGATATCCATCGCCCCAGGAGCACAGCGCCCCTCACAGCTAATCCTGGTCTGAAATTGGCCCATTGCTCCCCACTCCAAACCCACAATCTCCAGGGGTGGGTGGCACCCCGGTGAAGGAAGGCCCAACTGATGGTGTCTGCAATAAACACCCTCTCTGGCTGCCTGGCAGCCTCTGCAGCCCTCACAGCCCTACGCCCCGGAGAAGAAAGTGATGCCATTTCCTTCATGAGCTCAATTCACAGGTAGCCCTGCTGTGGCCATGCTGGCACTATCAGTTCTCGAGTGCGGTTTTGCTGCTCCCCCCATGCAGGGACACTGTGTCTTTCCTGGGGATGAAAGAGGGGACACAGGAACCACAGGAATCACCTTCTCTGGTGCAACTTCTGCTGGGTGTAGGGACACCTGCAGAAAAAGACTCTCTTTTCACGACACTGCAGAGCCCAGTGCCTGTGACTGAGTTGCCCTGTAACACCAACCCCACCACTGTGTGAGGAATGGAAGGCTCATCCATCACTAAGGTGGTGTGTGTACTTGCATACTAAACCCCACACTTGCATTCATCAGAGAAAAAAGCTGTCAGAAGTGGGGATTCATTAAGGGTTGCCAGGACTCCCTTTCCATTTTTGCTGATTAATTTTATACACAGAAGGGGAACTCTTGCAAAAACAGGACTGCAGTTGTGCTGTGATGTTTAAGGGCATAGGGATGGTGAGACCCATGGGAAGAAGGGATAATTTTGAATAGGCATGATGGTGTAGTTGGAGAACACAGTAAATGGCTTTTCAGCACACAAATGTCTCTGTCACTGCCTGCACACTGTTTCAGCTGGCACAACCTTAACACTTCAAAATACAATAGCTGCCAAAGCAACTTATGGTAATGCAAAGGCCAATCTATAGCTGGGAAAGTAATAACAGAAGGCAGCTAAGAAACACTTTAATTTCAGCTGATCACAACGAAAGGTGAAATAAACCCATGCTTGCTGAGAGCAAAGCGTGTGCACAGGCTTGAGCTGTTAACATGTCTGTGTTCCACACTTTGGAAATGTGCATGAAATTTGGCCACAGGGCTTTCAGCAGGAGCCAGAGCCTCCTTGTTCCAGCTGCCTATGGAGTACAGGGTGCTGTCCTGTGCTCAGCATTCCTGTGCCTGAAACGTGTCCAGCCCCTGACATTTTTTTCCTTCCCAGGCAATGGGGTGGATAACAAAACATCACCTCCCTAGCCATGCTACCTAGTGAAACCAGTTATTTTACAGCTGATACTTGGCACACCCATTCTCACCTCTGGGATGATGATGGCTTGTGTAAAAAGAAGGGAAGAGCACAGAAAGGAAAGTGGCACTGTCTGCTTGTCTGACTTCCTAAAAATACCACGCTCAGCTCTCTCATCTGCACAGTCAGCACAGCAGATTCTCCAGACCCTGGCAGGCTGATGGGATCTGATTTTCAACATGTTTTCCTCTAAGATCACACTCCATCCGTCCCCTCTGCAGTAATTCTTGAGCCCACTGCCCACCTTATTCTCAAAGTGAATGTCTTGAAAATATTAAGGTCTTGCAAATTTTGTGAGAGCAGGTAATCAGGCTGAGAAAAAAAGAGGCAAGAGAATGAATTAAACCCTGGGAAAAAAAACTTGAATGGGAGTCAGTGGCTATTAGACACAAAAAAAATCCACCCGTCGCTTAAGATTTCTCTCTCATGTGGATTCACTGGTGTTTAATAAAGCGTGAACTTCCATTTGAGTTTTTCCTGTGGTTAGAACATTCGCAATGTGTGGCTTCTCTGATGTCTTTTAAGCAATAGAGTTGTGCTGCAGCCTTGGAGAACTCAGTCTGCCAGTCCTTAGGCAAAAACCCATAGAAAATTATCTATTAGTTTATTTATTGGTTCTGTGGCACATGGGGCTGCTTGTTAGGTGCAGCATTTCCCACAGAAACAGGCAAAAGGACAAGCAGCAAAGGCAGGTTGTGTACGATGGGAGCCACCCCATCCGACAGTACCTGCTGCAACACCAGCTCAGGCTCCTTCCTTCACTGTGACCAGCCCTCATCTGTCTCTAGAGGTTCTCAGCGACCTCTGTGAACACCCCAGTTCTGGTTCAAGTCTTAGTGCTTGTACTAAATGCTAAATTCAAGTATCTTTATTCAGTTTATTTTAGTTTGTATAAAAAAAATTAATCCTGCATTTAAAAAAAATCCATCTCTTGGACAATTTTGAAACCACTGTGTTTCAATGGCATTGACTTGGTGCTCATTCCAGCAGCAAGGTATTGCAAACAGGCATTTCAGTTTCAAAACACTTGTGACTCTATTGTTTGCATCTAATTCTGTTTTTCCCTTTCAGGATCAGTTTTTCAGAGGCCTGTGAGCCCTTAGTAACACAGTGAGACGCCTTGATGGCATCTCACAAGTGCCTAAGCTCATCTGTCCAAGCCTTCTTCTGGTTTGTTTGGGGTTTTTTTCGCAAGTCTAGATAAAAAGTATGTGCTGGCTTTCCTTTATCTTCCATTTCACTGACACACTCAAGGAACTGAAATGGAAGCTTTTCTTTTATAAGCATCTGCAGCTTTGTCCCTGTTTATTCCTGCTTAGCCAAATGTCTCATTTTTATTGTTATTTCTTGTTCCTATTTATTTATTTGGTATGAAACTAATGCCCGATGGGTTGTAATTTCCAGGAGTGCTTTAAACTGATTTTAATACAAGATTGGTTTCCATTGGCAGTGTTATATTTTTTTGGAGGCTGTGCTGCTAGCTCCTTCCTCTGTTGCCATGGCACAGCCCTATCAGCCCCCCCCCACTCTCCCCAGATCCTTTTTCCCCAAGCCAGGTATGCTCCTTTTCCTTGGCAGGGACGGAAACATTGCAAATATGCTTTGGTCCACAATTTGTATAATTTTATTACGCCGATGATTTCAGCTTTCTTGCTTCTCCAGGTTTTATTGAGTCCATGGTTAAAATGATGAGTGTTAGAGCAGGGAATGGCTCTCCTGGTCCTAACCAAGGGTCCTCCAAGCCGCAATCTCTGATGCTTCCAAAACAGCTCCAGCACCTGCATCACACCTTGTCTTATCATCCTGAGTTGCTTCTCACAGAGAGGCCCCTGTAATGAATGCCAAGGTGATGGAAACAATGGATGAATACACTGGTCATTTGTCAACCCAGACCCTCTGGAATGTCTGGAGCAGGGCTAGCCGTGCCATTTCCTCAGGTGGCATTTACCCTTCCTTAGGTGTCTGCTAATGCCAGCAGTGACTGTCTGTATCAGAACTGCTCAGTGGACACACACACACACACAGACACGCAGGGTTCTGGAAAATAAACCAGGTTTGTCCTGGGACAGCCCCTAAATCAAAACTGAGCCCTCCCTCCTTAAACCAAGACTAATCTTCCAAGCCTAAACCTTGATCCTGAATTTGTATGAGATACCCCACTCAGCTCCTGCTTTTTAAAACCCTTCTCATAAACCTACTCAGGAAGCAACAGACCAAACCAGGACAGGCTGGAGTAATTATATTATACCAATTGCATCATATTGGAGTATTTATTTTGCTTTCCCTTTTAAAAAACTACTGAATTGTAATGTTAAACAGAGAAGTCAGGCAAAGGGGACTTCCACGAACCTTGGTCAATTGCTCAGTAGAAGGAACCAGAACAGTTTATTCACCAAATAGAAACTCTTTCACAGGGACGTACTTCAGAAATAAATGAGAAATCTTCTCAAATATGTTGTTATTGACAGCCATACACCTGCAAGGAACATGAGGAGCCTAAGGGCAGGAAGAGCAGCCAGCTGCCGCAATGGGAGCCACGGGAGTTCTGCCTTTCTGCCTCCCAGCACTTTTTGCAACTGTGGCATAGCTCCAGATTAGTTTTTCCTTCCCCTTCTTTCTTTTCCTCTTTCTTTTCTCTCTTCTCTAAACAAAGTCAGCAATTTAAACGTTCAAACTTTACCAGCAGTCAAGTTTGAGAGGCAGAAGTTGGAGATGGCTAAGAAGAGGAGGGACAGGTCCCAGGGCCAAGTCCTGCCCCAGATCACTGCTCCTTGGATGGGAGGGACAGAGGAAACGTGACCTTCCCTCATATGACAGGAGAGGGGAAAACCAGCGTGTGGCTTTTAGCACTCCTACACTGTTGAGCACAAATTTCATGTCTGCAGGGTGCTCAGAAAAGGGGCCTAAAGGCCCAGGGATTGTGTGCAATTTTTGCATCCTGTAGGCTCCAAAAACAGCCCTGTGGCAAACCTAGTCACAGCCCAGGGTCTCTTGAGGTGAGGTCCTGGGGGAAGGGGCTCATGATCTGATCTTCTCATATTTTGCTCTGATTGAATGAATCCAGCTATAAAGAGTCCCAGTTCTGGAGCTCAATTTCTTATCAACATTTTACAACTCAGAGAGAGGGAAACAAAGATCTTTAAAAGAGACTGGCAGAATATAGCACCCATAAATCCAAGCTGGAGAACAGTGCATGGAGTTTTTTCCTGTCATGTCTGTTCAGGTAAGAACTTCTCAACTAACATTGAAACTCCTTCTGGTATTAGGCTTTTTAGATGATACTGATGCCTTGTTTCTCTCCCAGAAACCTTCTCACCCAATTTCAACCACACCTGACAGCAGTAAGGATTCCCAAGGCACTCTGCTTTGGCCAAACCCATAGAAAACTGGGAGCTAAGAAGAAAGAACTCCCGGTGCCCCTGCATGGAGAAAGGCTGGGGCAAGGGTTCGCTCGTTGTTGGTGACTGGAGTGCTGGATCAGGAAATCAGCCTCAAGCCCCCATCTCAGCCCCCAGGAATCCCATGTCTGCTGCTGCCCTGGTTTGTTTCCTTCCCTTGCAAGCAGCGTGGAACTGAGGTGTTTCTCAGACACTTCAGTGGCCTGAACTGTGAGAGAAGCAGCCTTGTTTACAGCTCACTCTTCCATGCAGATGTCTTACTGGCCAGGAAAAATGCTAATGACAACAGTTTAACTCTCCTGGGTTTAAACTGGGATTGAACAAGCCTGAATAAATTTAGTTTTATAATTTTAGATCACAATCACAGTATTAAAAAAAATAATTCAGTAGTGATTTTTATCTCAACTCTATCAGCAAAACAACAGCCTCCACTAAGGTAGGTTGCTCTATTTTGGATTCAGTGCTACTGAGCAGATGGTATTTATTGACAAACCTGCTGCTAAACTGTTTGCATTCCCGGGGCTGTAGGTATAGTCAGCCTGCAGCACATTCACTACTCATTACTAAAATACTCATTTCCCTGGAAAACCATCTGTGTCATTCAGTCATGGCAGAAGCCCAGAAACATCCGTTCCCTCCACAGGCACTATCCCCCAGCACTATTTATATGCATCCAAGCCTGGACCACATTTCCTGTCTGAAGCCTTCATTACCTGCCCCACAGTAAAATGAAGGGCAGAAAAATGAGTGAGAGGTAAATTGTACATATAATTTCCACTTTTCACCTTTACAAGAATGAACTAAAGCATAGATGCAGGAGAGTGGCCAAGAGCAAGGCTTTTTGCATTAGCCTGGGCAGACACCAGGGCCTGAAGGGCAGTTTCTTCCCCCAGGTAACAAGGGACAGGACAAGAGGAAATAGCCTCAAGTTGTGCCAGGGGAGGTTTAGATTTGATAGTAGGAAAAATTTCTTCACCAAAAGGGTTGTCAAGCACTGGAACAGGTTGCCCAGGGCAGTGGTAGAGGCACCATTCCTGGAGATATTTTTAAAGCTGTGTAGATGTAGCATTTGGTGACATGGTTTGGTGGTGGATTTGTCAATGCTAGGTTAATGGCTGGACTTAATGATCTTAAAGATCTTTTCCAACCTAAATGATTCTGTGATTCTACCTGCAGCCATCCACGGGGTGCACAGGATGTCCTGAACCCAGAGCAAGTCAATGCACTGACTGAAGACAAACATTTGAACTCAGATTTGGGCCTGACCAGCACATTGAGTAAAGACAGAGCCATGGCAATGGGAAACACTCAACTCAGGCACTTTTATGTGGAATTTAGGCTTTCTGAAACAGAACAAAATAAGTGAGTCCCTGCTGGGGGAGGAGGTAGTACAGAATAGCTGCTGTGCTTCAGCTCACACCCTCCTTTATTGCAAAAGAGCTCCCCTGTTTAGACAGGCCCTGAGAGATGTACACATTTTTAATGTGTATTTAATCTTTACATCTTTTCTTGCTGTTTTGATGTTCCCTCAGGCTTTGAAGATTCAAGATCATTTTTTCCCCAGAAACTACAACTCTTAAAACAAAAATCAGGCAGTTGGAAATTGCCTGCTGCCAGTCAGACTAAAGCGGTTGTAACTTTTTCCAGCAAAGGAAATGTTCAATAATTTAATATCAGTGACCATGTATTAATGCATTTATGCCCTTAGGTCTATAGAAATCCTTCATTCACAACATTACACACCCCAGTTCATAGGACCACTAATATTTGTTCAGTGTTATTGTGCTTTTCAATGGTATCAAAAGAGACATCTCTGCTGCTGACCCTGCTTGCCTTTGTTGTTCTCTTTACACTTTATCGGGTCAGGCTGGAATGGAGTTAATCTTCCCCACAGCAGCCCTTATAGGGCTGTGCTGTATACTAGTATTCCATTTCAATTTTTTCCCCATCCCTCCAGCTAAGGAGGGGGAGTGATACAGCAGCTTGGTGGGCATCTGGTGTCCAGCCAATGTAACACACCACAGCCCTTTTTGGTGCCCAACATGGGCCCAAGACAAGGGCAGCTTTGTGTGACGCATGCTGCAGTTACAGCAGTTAATAAATTACAAGGTTCTGTGTGGGTCACGGAGTCTGTTGGCAGCTTCCCTATTTTGCTAAGCTTAGGAACGAGCTCTACCCAACCGCACAGGTATCCTGAAACAGATCATGGACTGGCCAGAAGGCAGAGAATTCGAAGCATTGCCTGAGGAGGCAGCTTGTGCCCAACAGGCACCACCATGTAATGAGTTATCAGAAGATGGAAGATGTTATGCTTTGTTTACTGATGGAACCTGTCATGTTGTAGCAAACCTTTGGAAGTGGAAAGCTGCTGTGTGGAGTCCCACATGATAATTCATTGAAGCCACTGAAGGAGGAGGTAAGTTAAGTCAATTTGCAGAATTGAAAGCCACCCAATTAGCCCTAGAGACTGCTGAATGAGGAAAGTGGCCATACCCTGTCTCTACACTGACTCTTGGATGGTGGCTAATGCCCTATGGGGGTGGCTACAGCAGTGGAAGAGGACAACAGGCAGCACAGGGTTAAACCCATCTGAGCTGCTGCACTGTGGCAGGACATGGCTGCACTGCCAGAAAACATCACTCTGGAGGTACATCATGTGCATGATCACATGCCCAAATGCCACATCATCGACAAACATGGAAACTATGAACTGGTAGACAAAACTGTCAAAATTGAAGTAGGTCAGGTGGACCTGGACTAGGAGCATAAGCATGAGCTATTTGTAGCTCAATGGGCCCATGAAACATTTAGGGAGAGACAGAAAATACAGATGGGCTCATAAGCGAGGGGGGGACCTGACCATGGCGGCCATCACACAGGTCACATGTGTGAAACGTGGATGTGAAATATGCTGCAATCAAGTGAGTCAAATCCCCCTGGAAGAGAGGATGCAAATCCTGGCAATGGACTATTCTGGACACAGCCACAAAGACGCCAAGGCGAGTGCTACATATTCACCACGGTGGGAGCAACCACCAGGAATGAACTGGGCTGAAAAAGAGCGAGTTTCACAAGGAATTGAGTGACTGCAATGATGACACAAACCCAGCTGGTGTTGGTGCCCGAGAATTGAACATGCTGCTTCTCCTGAGCACCCATCTTGAAAGATGGGCTCAAACTACAGCCTGTTCTTATGAACATTTGGAGGAGCAGAGGAAAGCCACAGAATGGGAGAGTGTCTATTAAAGGACAGGAGATAGTTAATGAGAATGTATAAACCCATGTGCTGGGTATAAAGATGGTTTAAGTATGCAGTATAAGTTGGTAAGAAGACATTTCAGTAGTCCTTGTTCCCTGTGGTCATCTCACAGTCAAGAAGGAATATGCTGAAGCAGTTAAGAAACACCCTTTATATCATACGAATATTATGAAAAGACAAAATTTTTATGTATAGTGAAATATGCAGTACAGTGAATGCAAGTGTTTCCTGCTTTATTGCTTTTATATGTGTACTGCAATAGCAGACGGTTGGCGTGTGGCAGTCTACCCACATATTTATGGAGTATTTCATTTTAGGGATAATGTAAGCAATAGAGCTTTAATCGGCACCCTAAAATATGAGTTGGCTGTCAGAAGCTGCTTGATTTTTGTTTATAACACTCGTATTCAACTGCCTCCTTTTTACTCTCCTTACTTTTTGTATTTTTACTTCAAAGTAAAAATAACTATTGCTGTGTTCTATTTGTATGAGTGTTCACACTTATATTAGTGTACTATAAATGCAGAAGTTAAAAAAATACTCCTCCATGGAATGGCCTGGGAAGAGTGTTTGTTCTGACTGAGTAGTAGCGATGCTGCATTTTTTTGTCACAGTACTGGGTTTTGCTGGGATGGAGTTAATTTCCCTCATGGCAGCCCTCACAGGGTTGTGCTGGGTATCAGTAGCTGCAAAGGTGTTGAGAACCCACCAGTGGTTTGGCTACAGATGAGCAGGGCTCCACGACATCCAGGCTGCGGCTCAGTCTCATCTCCCAAGCAACAAGTGGTACGACAAGAGGAATTAGCCCCCAGTTGTGCCAGGGGAGGTTCAGATTGGATATTATTCACCAAAAGGGTTGTCAAGCTTGGGAACAGGCTCCATAGGGCAGTGGTGGAGTCACCAACCCTGCAGGGATTTAAAAGACGATAGATGTGGCACCACTTGGGGACAGGGTTTAGTGGTGTGCTTGGCAGTGCCGGGTAAACGGTTGGATCGATGAGCTCCGAGGTCTTTTCCAACCTAAATGATTCTACAGCCCCTTGAAACAGGCTCAGCATGGGAGGTTGGGTTCTTTTTTTTTTTCTTTTTTTTTTTTTTTAAGACGTTCCTTCTGAAAGTAAAGTCCGCAAGAGAAAAGTCATCACCACAAAAACTAGTGTAACCGGGTCTAGCAGGTGTCCCTGCCCACGGCAGGTAGGTGGAACTAGACTATCCTTAAGGTCCCTTCCAACCCAAACCGCTGAGATCTGTGATGAAAATCTCATCTCAATCGTTCCCCTCGTCCACCCCTCGGCAGCACGGCCCCCGCTCCTCCGCCGGTGCTTCTCCCACCGCAAACTCGCCGTGACGACTCGTCAGATTTTTAATTCATACCCACCCACGAAACAAAGAGCCGGCGGGCAATTCCCTGAAAGGAGGCTGTAGCCAGGTGGGGAGTGGCCTCTTCTCCCAGGCAGATAGCGACAGAACGAGAGATCATAGTCTCGAGCTGCACCAGGGGAGGTTTTGGTTGGACATTAGGAGGAATTTCTTCACAGAAAGGGTGATTAGACATTGGAATGGGCTGCCCAGGGAGGCGGTGGAGTCACCGACCCTGGAGGTGTTTAAGAAAAGACTCAGTGCCATGGTGTGGTTGACATGGTGGTGTCCCGTCACAGGTCGGGATCAATGATCGCAGAGGTCTTTTCCATCCGAGTTGATTCTGTGATTTTGTGATGCTGGGGGCGGCGAGTCACGGAGCGCCTCGGCGCTGCGGGGGGTGGGTCCCCACCGCCCGCGGACACCTGAGGCCCGGCGGGCGGGGCGGCCTTGGCTCCTACCCCGCTCCTGCTCCCGGCCCCGTTCCGATCCCGCTGCCGGCCCCGTTCCGATCCCGCTCCCGGCCCCGCTCCACTCGGGCCCCGGCCCCGCTCGGCAGCGGCGGGGCGGGCGCGGGGCGGGCGCGGGGCGGGCGCGCGGTCACCTGACGCCGCGGCCGCCGCCATTTTGTCTGTGAGCGTAAATGTGAAAGGGAAAGCCGGGGCGCACCCGCGGGCGGAGGCGGTAGCGCCGAGTGGCGCCGGGAGCCGAGCGATCGCCGCTCCAAGGAGCAGCGGGAAGAGCCCCGCGGCGGCGGCCGAGAGGAGCCGCTGAGGCGGAGCCCGGCGAGCGCTCCCGCCGGAGGGAGCCGCCGGCGCCCTTCCCTCGGGAGGCTGCGCTCGCCCCCGGCCGCGGGGGAGCCGCCGCCCCGGCCTTGCGTGGGGACCGCGGCGGAGCCGCCGCCAGGGCCGCGGCGATGATGTCGGGGCAGTCGATCACCGACCGCATCACGGCGGCGCAGCACAGTGTGACCGGCTCGGCCGTCGCCAAGGCTGTGTGCAAGGCGACGACCCACGAGGTGATGGGCCCCAAGAAGAAGCACCTGGACTGTGAGTAGGACCCGGCGGCGGGGCCGGGTGGGCCCGGGGTTGGAGCTCCGAGCAGCCGGGGAGCGGGCCCTCCGGCCGCGGGCGGGGGACAGGGGAGAGCCGGCCGCTTGCACCTGGAGCGGGGGGTCCTGTAAATCTGGGTGGACTTGACTGGCGTGATCTCCAGAACTTATTTTCCACGTGGAGGGAGCGAGGTTTGTAACACCCTGTCGCGCCCGGGGAGCAAAAATATTCCAGCCTCATGAGCTGTTGCCGGTGAGAGCTGCTTAGCTCTTGTGCTCTGGATACAGTGGTGCTTTTTAATCCGGCACCTGGGGAAAAGGTGGGTTTGCTGTTGCAAGCCAGAATTTAATTTTTTAAGCGCTGTTTCGTCCTTGTGTGCATCCTGTGGATTACAGCCGTTTAAATATTCCGAACATTTCCTGAAATATCATAGTTTTCTGTCTTACGGCTCGCGAGACTAGGTAAAAGATTAGAAGCGAGGTAAAGGGAAGGGGATAGGTTGACCAGTGCATCTCTTCTGGATGAGAGAATGTTGCCGATAATACATTTAAACTTAATATCTTACAACCCCTTTCTCTATACCAAAAGATGCAGAGAGTTACCCCTGAAATCTACAGAAATACCGGTGGTGTTGCTTGCCTACAGGCTTTAGTAATAGGGTAGCAGTTGGAGTTCCTGTCTGACTGCTCGTAAGTGCACAAACCTTGTACGTTCTGTAGCACACCCGCTCCCCAGCGCGTAAAAGCGAGATTAAGTGTGTGTGTGTGTTTCCATTAAGGAGAGGAAAAAAGGCGTGAAGCCTTTTGCTGGTTTCTTCTAAGACAGGCTGGTAGTTTTGCACGATTCGTACAAGTTGATGGTACTAAAGGAGCTGCTGTTCAGACTCTCAGCAGAAGCGTTCTGGGTTATATTGTTTGAGGATAGTTGGGATGTGTGACCCTGTGACACTGGTCTGCTCATACTGGCCTGTGTGAGAGCTTTCAGTGTGGATCAAACAGTTAAAACCAGCCAAATATGTATTTCACTTGTTACTGATCGGAATGGGTGGGATCCAGCTACAGTAGCAAATATTGCAGCTATTGTGTTGAAATTAAAAGCCTTAAAACTGGGTAACTGACAATTTCTTTTTAAAGATACCTTTCTAAAGTTACCTTATTTCTACTGGTCTTGTGTTCTGCCAGTGGTACAAGTTAATGAGGTAACTCCTGAGTCCAGAAAAGGCAACATAACAGGAAGCCAGAAAGTGGTTACAGTTTGCTCAATAGTTTGAAAGCTGCTGAATCCTAAAAGAGGTAGTGTGTTATTTGAAGATATTATTGAAATAATGTCATCTACTATAAGTCACCCTTAGAAAAGAAGAAAATGGAAACATGGAACAATTCTTAACTTGAGAATATCATAAACTGAGATTGCCTTTTGACTAACAAGTTTCTTTTGATCCCAGTCTGTTTAGAGCTGTTAGTCAGTCTCCTGAAGGTCCCTTTCTGTGCCAGATAAGTTCTGTTTTCTGGTGTGATTCATTTGCTCAGACTTTGACCTAAGACAGACAAAAATCTTGTTGTTGTGACTTGGTATCTGAGGAATGATTTGGTGGGGTAGGGAAAAAAAGATGTGAAATACGGTACCTTAAATATGACGGTAAGGGGTTAAAAAAATCCCAATGAACATGCTGGTGTCTTCATCAAGCGTACCTAGACACTGCTTTTCAAAGATCTGCAGCCCTTTGAGTGGCACTTCTTATTTTGTCACTTGTACACAAGACTTACTTGTATTAAATGCGAGCAGGTAGACATGAAATACTGTAATCTCTGGGGAAAAAAATCACAGAGTATGTTATTCCAAGATACAGTGCAAGTAGTTCCCAATTTAAGTACATTATGAAGGAAAACATAGCTTGGATTTAATGTAAAACTCTGGTAGTTGTACTCTGGTCACTACGTGTGTGTGTCATTCAAAATGCTACACCATCTGGTATTATTTGTAATTGCTGCTCAGGAAAAAGCTTTACCAGGAACATTTTTTTGAGAGTTGCTGTAGTTGTATCAGAGATTGTGGAGGAGTATCAATTTGTGCTCTCTGTTCAGATTAATTCTTAAAATCCCCTTACTGCCAAGTTTCCTCAGTAAGAAAAACTGGGGTATTACAATATAGGTTTTTATAGAAATATGTTACATATGCAGTGTCTGAACTCGTATTTAAGAGTCTTGGGGTTTGACTACTAATTGCTGAGTAGTATAGTCATATTTTACTTTAAGAGTGAAAAAGCACCCACAAAAAAACAACCCCAAAAATCTAAGCAATGTCAGTGGGAATACTTGGGGATTTACCTTTCAAAGTAGGTCACAGTGTCCTAAATAAGTCAGCAGATCTATTTCTGTAGTATTTTGTAATATTTTTGGATAATATAATAAGCTATATAGAGGCTGATCATTCCTCTTAGTGGAGCACCTGAACGTCTTGTCTCTTCTTTCCTAGTGTGGGTCCGCTCACTTCCCTCAGCCTTCTGAGTGTGGTTTGCAGCAGAGTGGGGCTGTTACGCTTTTGGAGGCAAACCTGCTCTTGTCTAATACTGAAGAGTCACAAGAAAAAAGAATAAGTTAAAGCTGTAGCCAAGCTGGTAACTGGAAGAGTAGACTTGTGTGTAGACCAAAACTTGGAAAAAACAAACCCCTAAATTAATTGCAGCTTAAACTTTTAAATTAACACAGTAATGAAAAAACAGCTCCTGTTTAACTTGTATACAGCCCACTTAAGAAACGCAGGGGAGGGGAAGGTAGTTAATGTTGCTAATCAAGACTTAGAACTTCCATATGTATACAAGCTTTGGAAACCTTCTAAGTAGTGGTAATTCTGGCAGTGTAATTCTGGTACTGCCCATTCTTTCTTTTGGCAGCCAGAGCTTTTTGACTGTCAAGTGAGTGGTGATGCAGTGTGATTCTTGCAGAGATGTGTAAGTTGTGATACAGGACAAAGGCAGTTTCTTGAACTCTTTACACAGACTAGTGGCTGTCATTAATTTGAAGCTCTTTAGCAATTTGTGAAGTTTTTCAGTACAAAAATTGAGGAAATTTAACTTGAACAAAAAAAATAGGTAATATTGTTGGAATCTATATATGGGGGTTGTATATAGCTTTTAAAAAAAAACATTATGGGCTGTCTGTCCTGTATCCTTGTTTAGTGGGGGAGTGGAGCAGAATAGCTGAATTGCTTTGCTTCTGGTAAAGTAACTCAAAATTCAGATTTAGCTGTTATTATTTAACTGAAGCTTAAAGATTGCTCTCAAATGTGCACTACAAGAGCACATTGGCATAGCAATGTTTGTAACAGTTGAGTGCTATCTTTTAAGTCTTCCAGCAAAACTGGTTGCATTCCTTGGCTAACATTGAGAAAATTGGCTGAAGTGGCTCTGATGTTCTACATTTTTGTAATGTGCCATTTATGATGCAACTTTCTAGAAGAAAATGTATTTTTTTTTTTAAGATTGCTGGGGCTGAGGACAATCGTCTTAATTCTTACATCTGTCTTAGAGCAGCTTCAGTCCTTCAGTTCAGCTTCCAAAATGGAAGAAATACATTCATATTAAACCTCTATGGTTGCCTTTAACTTATGTATGTACAGCTCTCTGGAGAGAGATTCCTGACTCAAGGAAATTATTATTTTTCCTGTTACTTAAAAGTTGAAAAGTGTGTCAGTTTTTGTTGGTGCCTGGCTGAGAATTTTCCAAAAACCTGATATATGTATATTTTATTTTGTTTTTAATATCTGGATTTATGCATGCTGTTCTCTGAAGAGCTATATAGCTTCATAGATGATGTGCCAGTATTTCAGATGAGTTGTGGAAAAGAAATACTCAGTACTCTTCTAGGCAGTAAGATTTCCACAGCTCTTCCAGGCTGCTTGGAAGCCCCTATGGTACTCTTCTGGTTTAAAGCTGTTCAATTTTTTTCAATTTTTTTTTTCTTTTCTTTTTCCTTTTTTTTTTCCTGTGTGATGTTAACATGTTTCTAAATTCCATTCTAGAAATAGCACCACAGTTTCACTTGCAGTTGAAATGATTCCTCTGGGTAATTGGCAAAATGCTTTGAGTGGTGAAGTGTTTATGTAAGTACTGCGATAAGAAAATGAGCATCACTCACCCTATGCATTTCATTCCAATTTTTGCTGCCAACATCCATGTTACTGTTGCCCAGCTGTCAGTCTCTCAGGTGCATGTGTTCCTTTTTACTTCCAGATGTATGGGGATAATAGCCTTTTCCTTCTGTGCTACCAGCTGTAATAGATCCCTACAGTTGTCTCTATATAGATACTCCTGTTGCAGGCTTAGAAGAATCATATTAGAGAAGGGGCACTTTTCTTTTTATGTGTCTCAATTGCAGAATTAAAATGTAATGCCAGCTTTATTTTTATTACTAGTTGTAAAACAGTAATTTAAAAAAATACCCCAAGTAGCCTTATTGAAGGCTTGAAGTGGCCTTATTTTTAAACTTGTGCTTTTGCAACACACTCTTAAGAAAGTCTAGTTTTGTCTTAAAAAATGCACTGAGATTTTTTGCTTTGTTTAGTATTTTAGAGACGTTTTGTTTGTCTAAGCATGTGTTCTTCAGTATTGGTAACTGTGGCTTATTTGTTAGGGTGTTGAAGGAGACTTTGGAATGAAAGACCATGCTGTTCTGACTACCCCCTGTAAAAATTGTCTTCAGGGCAGCCTGTGGGTGTTGTCTTCAGCGCGTGTCTCGAGTGCATGGGACTGGCAGCTCACTCAGGCCCTCGAACCTCAGTCACAGCTTGAATTAGACTCCCAGTGGCCCTGCCTATGTGAAGTATTTCATTTTGGTTGCCTTTTGAAATGGACAGACATGTATCTTACAGAAGCCAGTAGCACTTGCTAAAAACTTACTAGCACTTCCACAGAAGTGCCCACACTTGAGAATCAAACAATAACGAGAGCTTCTCAAATACAGCAGAGCTCTGTCAGCTCCACTCTGTTACTGTCACTTGACAGAAGACATCTGCATGGCTTCTTGTGGAAGTAAACCTTTTTCCTGGCATAAGCCAAAAAAATGTTTTGTCTGTTTTATGAATGTGGGGCTTAAGGAGGGTTCACGAGTTAGAGCATTGGATGCAGGTGCTAACAGTAGGATTCCTGTCACATTGTGCCCGAGCAGCACTGTAAGAACACTCAATAGCAGTCGCAGACATTAGAACGTGCAAAGGATCTCCCAGTGTTAGCATCATCTTGGCGTCTGCTGGAACATCTGCTGGGAGACCTTAGCTTGAGGGAAGGTGACAGGACTGAAATCTCTCTGGAGAGCGCTGGCAAAATATGAATGAAAATAGCTTGGCTAGCTTGACTGGAGAGCAGCAAGATTTTAGGTTTTAGCCTGGATCTTCCTTCCTTTCATCTGTTATTTAATAAGCACGTTTAATATTGAAAAATCTTCAGTGAAAAATTTGGCTTGCTTACTGCTTATGTGAAGGAAAAGGATTTTGTGCTGAATTAATATTTTTGACAGGCTGTGTAGTCATTGACCTCAGCAGATCAATGGAATTTCTTTAACTGTTACCTAGTGTTATAGGTATCACATTTTATAGAGTTCGTGGGATTTTTGTTGGTTGGGTTTTTTTTGTTGCTTGGTTGGTTTTTATAAACTAAGAGTAGGACTTGTAGTAGTCCTGTAACATTTCTGTGCTGGGTACAGACACATCAGCTGCTGCTCTTAGACACTGCTCAGTATTTTCCATATATCTCTATAATACTTGATTATAAACTGATTGGATTTAGGAAGACTTAGTTGCCTTAGTGTATTTTGAGAGAACTACTTAGAAATGTCGTAACAAAATCCTCATTCCGTTGATGAGGCTGTTGAATTACAATTTAGTATTTTTTCTATGTATAAATTCTGGGATTGGGACTTGCTTCATTATATGGGGCAATAATTGCCTGTGAACTGTTTGGACTTCTAGGTTAAAGTACTTCTTAATTTGACAGAACATATGATGATATAGCCATGAGTAGGGAGAAGTAGCTAAAAAATTACATGGGTTTTGAGAAACTTCACATTTGTAAGTATTGAACTATTTGAATACTACTCAGCAATAACGTTTTGATGTACAGCTTGCTTAAAGCTTCTTTCCAGTGCTCTTCTTTTTGTTCAGTTATTTCAGCATTTTTGTGTGTTGATAATGAGCGAAAGTTTTCATCCCAGCTTCCACATTTTGTACATACTTGGAAACTTCTGACACCTGAATGAAATTAGTAACTTACTACAACTTGCATTTTATAGCTTTTTGCCTTGATGAGATACTATCTAAAATTCTTTACTCTGTTAAAATTACTCTGGTTATTAAACTATTTTAAACAGTGATCCTTAATCAAAGGATTTTGTTCTTAATAAACTGATCTTTAATTAAGGTACATCTGTAATATACGCTGTGCACTAGAAAGATAAAAATCCTAAATGCAGTATTTCTGTGAAGTACTTTGTCCTAAACTATCGATGTGTGAGTTCTAAGTTCACATTTAAATTGCTTACGATGACACGGTCTGTCCTCTCCGTGCTGCTTCCAAGGCAGAGGAGTTGGCTGTTTCAGTGGTGCCAACACCCTGGAATTCAGTTGCTGCCTGGCTTCCCAGGCACCTGCCCCTCTTCGGGTCCTTACCAGACAAGTCCCACAAACAGCAATGGGCTCTGCTGCCAACGGGCTGCTCACAAGCTCAGCTTAAATGAGAGGTCACAAAGGAAGCTTTTCAAACCAGATGTTTGTTTTACTGGCTTTGCCCAGTCCTTAGGGTGTACTTTGATCACACCTGAGCCAAATTTAGCACAGAGAGAGAAATAAACGTCTGATGTGCATGTCTTGAGGGGTTTAGAGTAGTCCTGGATTCAGTTCTCTGCTCTTTTCTCAGCCAGTACCTTCTTTAGCCTTCTCAGGCAAGTGCTCTTCCCATGTGTCTGCTGGAGCCTGTTCTGGTTTTGTACCAAATTTCAGGCAGAGTCTTGAACCTCTCTGTCTCTGACCTCCCAAGTTAATGTTCTACTATTGAGTTTATTGTCAGTCTAGGACACAAAGGGCTTTTTTATATGAAAGCCTGAGACCCACCATGATCCACCGCAAACTATTCAGTAGGCTTGTGACCAGGCGTTTTTTAAGCTAAGTGGAAGGGTGGATAGATGCAAATTCTTGCTCTTAATTCTTACAGAAAAGAGGCTTATTTTACAGATTTGTAGCATCTCATTTGCCATCATGTGTAAGTACTCAGGCGTAGGTCAGAGTGGCAGGCTTGTGCTGCCTGTTGATCTCACGAGGTTGGGATGTCTCAGCTCTTCCTTGCTTCTCAGATTTTCACTCTTTTTGCTAGATTGAGTGGCCTCAGGCATTGAGCATCCAGAAGGTTGCTTACATTGGCTTTCAGAGACTAATTTGGGCTCCCTTGTGTATCTAATGGAACAGGTTATTTATTGATAATATAAGAGATATTGGGACTCGGTAAAATTATTGAAATATCTCTGAAGTTCATACATGGAGTCTTTCAGTAAAATGCAGTGAATCTGAGTAAGGAGGGTAAAGGAGCTCAATTATTTCTTAAACAAGGAACTGAAGTTAATGCTTCCAGTAAGAATTCTCAGTGTAAAAAACACAAAATAACATGTTGATCCTCTGAGCATGTAACTCATTGTAATGCTTTAATTCTTTTCCCCTTTAATTTAGATCTAATACAGTGCACAAATGAAATGAATGTGAATATTCCACAGTTGGCAGATACACTCTTTGAGAGAACTGCAAACAGTAGCTGGGTTGTAGTGTTCAAAGCTCTAATTACAACACACCACCTCATGATGTATGGAAATGAGGTAAGACATGATTTGTTCTTTTAAAGTCTCCTTGACAGCTTTTAAAAAATTGTGTCAGTCTGTAAAGCATTAGATATGTACTTCAGTTTTTCAAAGATTTTGTTTTTCCTCTGCTGATGGCTCTAAAGTATTTGTCCAGAGGGGGAAAAAAAAATATTTCTTCATGATTTCAATACCAAAATATATCAGTGTTTCCAATTTACCTGCAGCTATCTTGGTTGGTCTGTGAGGGAATGAGTGACCTTTCTAGAATAAAGACTTGAAAAACTTCTGATGAGCTTTACTTCATTAGGGTAGCGCTTATCAGTAAGAGTACAGCAGAAGTCTTGTTAGCACTCCATAAATGTGCAGCCAACCTAATAACAGATAAGAAAGAATACTTGCTAAAGGGGACAGGAATATGGTGACTAGAATATTTGATCTTGCAAGACATCGTCTAATGGGTTGAGTCTTCATATGTTGTTGCTGTTAACATTCCTCTGAAACATCTTTCTACTGCATTTAATTCACTTAATTTTTTTCATCACAATTTTTTAAAAGCTTCCTAGTCAATAATGTGGTGTTAGAAATGTAGCCTCTCTTGCACAAGCCTTATCTTAAAAGCTAAACTTTGGTCAGGTGGCAGTCCTGAACCTGTGTGTGGTCACTGACCTAAGAAATGATTGTTGACTACTGGTAATATTGAAGTGATGATTCTTAAAAGTGCCTTCCAGCCATTAAACTGCTGGGAAAGCTTGGTGATCCTCCTCTCTGCAAAGCTCTATGAACTTGTTTGAAATGACCTGTAAAACATAGTGTGCTCTTCACACTACAGCACTTAGAGCTGTGTCAAACTTCAGGAGCTTGGATAATGCAAGTAGTATTTTTGTTTTGTGTTTTCTAGCTTGTCTGTTTTAAAGTACAAAGTTAACTAAGCAGCTTCCTCTAGGATTATTTGTATTTTATTCATGGGCAGTGATGTCTCTTTGTTTAGTTTAAATTTATATTTTTGCCAAATGGAGTTTCGGGCTTAAGAGGCTTTGCTAAGAAGTATTTTCAGGTTTTCCTCCAAATTTTTCCCTTTTAACTAATTTTTATTGTTGATAGAGATTACTAGAAACAGTTACAAGGTAAATGTAGTTTGCTTGTAATATGCTTCTATATTTTGACTCCCACAACAATTAAATCATCAACTTTTTCTTCACCAACAGCGCTTTATCCAGTATCTTGCATCCCGGAACACTTTGTTCAACTTAAATAACTACCTGGACAAAAGTGCCATGCAGGGTAAGGATCTTTCACTGAAGGAAATAACTACTCCTTTTTTCTCTGAGACGGTACATGTATTGATGCACACTAGGAGCCAAATGACATTTAAATGGAAGGCTATTTTGAGTTTTATTGCATGAGACACCAAAGAATGTCCAGAGAAGAATATAGACACAGGGAAAGTGAGATTCTGAGTTACCTAGGTGAGTGCTAGAAATCTGTTTGTAATGTATGTAGCATTGCTCACACAGCTGTAAATTTTGCTAAGTGAACTCTTGATGCTCATTAGAGTAAACCTGATGAATTGTCAGCACAATAATAACTTTTGTTGTTGCATTTTAAAGCCTCAGGAGTAAATATTTACTGTTAAGGTGCATGGAATGGTAACTAGGTTGTGCTTACAATTAGGGAGAGCTTCTTCAAATCTCTGATAAGTCCTTTAATTACTTCCTAATGGTAGAAAACATTTTTAGGTCTTTATGTGGGTTTTGAGGAATGGCAGATAAGTTACCAAACTCTTCAGCATTTTACTAGGAATATATTTTTGTTCTAATTTCAAGAACATCTTAACAAGAACTGCTTGATGCTTGCCTAATCTTTTATGCTTGGTTCTTGTCTAATATTTTAATGTGTTCAGGTGTTTATTCTCATAATTGCAACAATTGCTTTCCTAATCTTAGCAACTTGGGAAGAAACTAACATCGCATCTCAAGACTCTGGAAAGTGCCTAGGAAGTACTTTTAATGTAAAATAGGCTAGTAGGAGAACAGTTCTTGAAAAGAACTGAAAAACAGTACCCCTTCAAAATGTCTAACTTACAAATGCTTAACTTTTAGGCTATGATATGTCTACCTTCATTAGGCGATACAGCAGATACTTGAATGAAAAAGCACTTTCATATAGACTTGTAGCAGTTGACTTCACCAAAATGAAAAGAGGGTAAGGCTACTGCTGCTGCTTCTGTTTGATCTTTTTCCTATTGCAGGGGGCGGGAGAAGGGGGAACACAGTTGTTCTTGAGCTTGTCATAGAACGCTGTTCTTTTGGCACTTTGAAGCAATATTGTACTGTTGCAACAACACAATGTGTGCTGAGGTCTCTGTATCTTGTAAATGTGTGTCTTTTACTCTGCAGGATAGATGGAGTGATGAGAACTATGAATCCTGAAAAGCTTCTGAAAACCCTTCCAATCATACAGAACCAGCTTGATGCACTCCTTGATTTTGATGTAAGTACTTTAAGCTCAATGTTAAGTAACACTCTCTCATTTTGAAGTGAGAGTTTTATTATTTTGTTAAATACTAATTTACTTTTTCATTGCTTTCTACACAGGCAAATCCAAATGAACTAACAAATGGTGTTATAAATGCTGCCTTTATGCTCCTCTTTAAAGATTCCATTAGACTTTTTGCAGCATACAATGAGGGGATTATTAATCTTTTAGGTATGTGAGAATTTTTCTAGCTTTTGAATTTTTGTGAAAGATACTGAGAAAACTAAACAACATAGGCAATTTCTGACTGCAGTTTCCTAATAAATTGTCTCTGCTCTATTGCTGTTAAATGAAGCCTGTCTTAGTTTTAGTGACCAGGAGCATAGGATTACACATCCACTTCTACCTGGAAGAATACATGTTGAAACAGAAAGTGAAATGAGAGGATGACTGGTGAGACTGGAACAAAGATACCATAAAAGTGCAATGGATAACCTTTGCAATTGGACTGTAAAGGTTTAGTGAGATACATGGTGTTTTGAGTATTTAATTTACTCACAGTATAGCTAAATTCTGTTTTCCTGTACTTTCTTTAAAGCTTGACTTGTCACCTTTGACTGGTACCTGAATCTGCCTGAGCTGATTAGATGAAATGTAGGAGTTTTTGTAGAAGGGTGATAAGCTCTTAACAAAGCTTTTTCATTCCTATTTAAGCAAATTTATGAATGAAATGATCAGTTTGTTCTGTTCATCCATTAGTTTTTACTCAGTTACGTAATTGTAAGTATATAGGTCAAAACCATAAGAAGTGATGGATGTGGTTGATGCTCCTTTTGGTAGGTCAGTTCAGTATATGTAGCCACCTCAGTATCAAAATATATTGATACAGGGTCTAAAAAGGTAAATAAATACCAGGAATATTTTCAAATGATAAGATCATTTGTCTCATTGCCAGCTAATGAGCTGACTTTCTGAAAATATTCACCATAATACCTAATTTAACAATTTGCACTGATTCACATCCATGTTTAATAAATTTTTGCATTATCATGTAATACACTGAAACAGAAAAATCTGTGGTTTTGTATTGACTGACTTACTACAAAAGGTTTCAGGTATTCATGTAAGCTTGAAAATCTGAATAGCTTTGAGTTACTCCTGTCTGTTCTCTTACTGAAGCTTGTCTCAAATTAACTTCTATAATACAGTGTCAACTTTTTGCTGGGGAGGGTATTATCTTACAAGAGTTCTATTTGCATCCTCAGAAAGATATTTTGATATGAAGAAGAACCAGTGCAAAGAAGGCTTGGATATTTACAAAAAATTTCTAGCCAGAATGACCAATTTGTCAGAGTTCCTCAAAGTAGCAGAGGTAAATAAATCTACATGTATGGAAAGGATATAATTTAGCTGTCTGTATTGGTACAGCATCAATATTCATAAAAACACCTTTAAACAGATTGTTTGTTTAACTTCACTATAAAAGGAAGTATTCTAGAGATTAGGTATTTTAAAGATTGTATATGCTTATTAACATGGGGTGGGATTCTGGGGTATCCTTTTTATTAGCCAGACCACAGAAAGCTTTCTGAAGTATCATTATAAATGTTATGGATGCTCCAGAACGTATAAACTGTATGTTACAGGCTATTTAAAGATATTTATAGGGCTCTCCTGTACTGTAAGTGCTAAAAAATGAAGTAGTTTCAGTAAGCGGTGTAGCTGTTTCTAATGCTTTTAGTAGGCTTTTCTGCATGGAAATTAGGCTAGATGAAAAGCTGAGTTTGCCTTGAGATGCATTTTAATGTCTTTGTGACTTCTAAGGTGTGTTCCTAGTGAAACTTGTACCAGTTCAAAAAATTATGAATATCCCTTTTTAATATGCTAGCTTCTATGTCACATTCGGACACTGCTGGGTTTTAGTTCCATTGCCACTGCATGTAGTAACGTACTTTTTTTTTCTTCTTTTTTTGTAAACCCAGCAAGTTGGAATTGATCAGGGTGACATTCCAGATCTTACTCAGGTCAGTGTGCATTGCTTATTGATTAACCCAATTACGTTGTTCTTTGTGTTTTTAAAGGTTGGTGTGTACCATAGTAATCATTCTTCTCAAGACTGTATTCTCTTCTGTGTATTTATAGATGGGAAATAAGTGAAGTAGCTTCTCACATGCATTAAATGTAATCAATCCTTATGCTTTGCAGCTCTTAATGAGATGTTTTGATTTTTAAAGCAATAAAACTCACAGAAAAGAATACTTTTCAAGAACTTCTGGTTTTTATCACAGGGGATTCCATGGCAGGTAAGCCAGAAGTATCTTGCCATACCTAGAGGAAAACCTATTTCACTGTAACTTAATGACAGTGAGCTGGTTCAGTTGAAATTTTTTTCTGTCCCTTAAAGTCTGAAGAATAAATTTGATGTTTCTATATCATGCTGGCTTTGATATTACTCAGTAGTATGAGGGTCATGCACAATGCAGGTTGTGTGCTGGAAAACTCAGTCTGAAAGGTGGAATGCAGGGAAACACTTTCCAATGAGGATAAACTGAGGGGCAGAAGGGAGGTGAGAAAATGGTTTGACCTGGTGAACAGGAAACACTGATAGTCCACAGAGGTCAACAAGGTTATTCTTTGTGAGTCCCTTCAGTTTATAGGGATGTTTCATTTCTCACCTAGGGCCAACCCAACAGAGCAGAGTGTTTGGCTTTTTTCTTTAGCATGGAGTAACCTGCTGAGTGGAATAAACAGCCCCAGGAGACTCGGGCATAAACTGCAGTGCCTTAGAGCTCAATTACTGGAACTGTTGAAGTGCAGCCAGTGAGAAACTAAAAATTTCATGGGTTAATCATGAAAAATATATCTAGTGGGAAGATCTGTGTAAACTTAATCAGTGTCTTTTTAATATGGAAATCAAACCTAAGTCACAAACTTCCATTGTCGCTGGTGTTCATTACTGACTCTAGTATGATTTCCATCTGAAGCCATGCATGCTTCAAAGTATAAATCTAATGCTTGCTCCTAGCATTTAATATTAATCACTTTAAGAACTTGCCTATGTGGTAGGAAAGATACGTGACTGAAACCATCAGGGTAAGAGCAGGTAATGGTTGATCACAGTAGTTTGATGTTTTCTGTTGGTGTTTGATCTTAGTGTCATACTTTGTCTTTTGATTAGTACTGCGGGCTGTATTATGCTAATCACATTATACTCAAGTCTGAAGTTATTTATACCTCCTGGGTTAGTGTGCACTTGTCCACTTAATTTGGTCATTATAAGGCTTTTGAAAGCAGGTGAGGGTTTTTTATTTACTGAGAATAGGGGTATTTAACTTCATTTTGCTGTGGTTTTTACCTGAAACTTTCAGTGACAAAATCCTTAGTATCTACTGTGCCCACAACATTTTATTTCTAATATCTCAGTTGTTTTGTTGTAAGTGCACTTATATTAGAAAAGCAATTCTGAACTGGTGGTAGACCTCAGCATCCTGTGCATTTTGGCAATTTCAGTGCTGCTGTTAAACATTCCACTTAGACAGAAAATTTCATGGCATTTAATGTGAGTTGAATAATTGTACATCCATTTTGTGCCTCTTCAAAAGGATTTGCTAGGATTTCTTAATACTGCCACTTTTGCCTGTTTCTATGAAGAAAGTATTTTCCTTTGTAGGTGCCCTGTTCACAGGGATGTTGCTTTCTGTTTATAGCTGTTCCTGTATTTCATGAATGTAACTGGGTCGTTTCCCTCTGTATGGATGTTACTCTGTCATGTGTTTTGGGGGTGAGGAATGGAGGTGAATCATGAAATACAGCCTTTCTCAAGTCAGTGGCTGGATTAGCCCAGGTGTATTTCCTGACATAAAACTACCCTGTTCACTCAAAGTCTGACATTTTGTTGGATGTCTGCAGTAGTGAGAAAGTTCACAGGAGGTTACTGGATTGTTGGGTTTAGTTCTTGTCGTTGAGGGGGTTGTTCAGAGGGTTTTAGAAAAAGTAATTACAGAATATGCATTTCCATACAAATAAGTTTGAGTGGCTTTGGGAGAAAAAAAAGACAAGGAAAAGCTTTCTGGAATTACGGCAGGGTCTCCTGTTACTAAGATTATCTGAGTAGCTGTGCCATGCAATGCCTTTTGCAAGCTATTGTGCCTCCTGGAAGACAAAAGTATGGGGAAGTTCGGTTGGTTGGGTTTGTTTTGGTTTTTTGGTTGTTGTTTTTTTGTTGATTTGTTGGTTTTTGGGATTTTTTGTCCCTGATACCTTTCCAAAAGGATATTTCTAAATGTCCCCCTTCTGGTTTAGCTGTCTGGGTCAAACACTGAATTTATTCATGACCTGTTGTTGAGGGAACTACGCTGTCTTAGCTTACCTTGCTCTGCTTAAGAAATACAAGGTTACAAGGTCAGGTCTTCGTTTTAAGACAAGCAGTTTTATAGGATTATTCTAATTGCCTTTTTTTTTTTTTTTTTTTTTTAAATCTCTTGACTCATCTAGCTTGAATTGGGAAGCTAGAATTGTGCTCAGTATTTCAAAGGGGAGCCTGCCAAAGCATTGTGTAAATAATATTTTTCCTCTTTCCAGGAAATGTCTTGTTCTAGCTTTTGGTACAGAAGGGCTAGCAAGGGCAAGTTTGTTTTTCCTCCAAACAATGCCTGTCATATCTGTTCTACCTGCTGAAAGTTGGCAAGTGGTAAGAGAGGCTTAATGTCTCTGAAACCCTGCCAGGTGAGGAGGACTGAGCTGGCAAATAGGTTTAAATTTTAGAAATACATTCCCTTAATCTAAATCAGCAGTAGAATTTATTTCACTAGAGTAATAGAGTTGGTTTATCATACAGTTACATGTTGAATAGCTACTTAGTCTGCAGTAGTGTCCTTGGGAGCAGATTAAATTTGATTCCCTGTTTTATCAAACCTAACATCCTGCTGTTGTCAGGCATTTCCACTGCAAGTCTTTGACTGTAAATATTTGAATGGAGAGTGATTGGGTTTTTGTTGTTACGTAGGAAAGTAGATCAAAAATGCCAGGTCTTTGCTTTGGGACTTCTGTGAGTTTAAAGGAGTAGTGCTTAATCATTTCTGGTTATTCAGTTAATTCTAACATAGCAAATGCTGTTGCCAAAACCAAGAATCTAACTTGCATGCACAGAAGCAGAGCCACTCTGGGGGAATCCTTCCTTTGTGCCTCTGTGTTCCCACTCTTTTTAAAGAACCATCACTGAGTAGATAGAATTTGGGTGTGTAGGATGGTAGCAAAACCCAAAGGCACAATTACTGATGTGTGAGGTTGTTTGTTTTTAGTTGGTGAGAAAACTAATCTGTGTACTAAACAGTGATGTGTTGATAGAAGCAGTGTTTTATAAATACTTCCAATTTTAGGCACCCAGCAGCTTGCTTGAGGCACTGGAACAGCATTTGGCTTCTGTGGAGGGAAAGAAAACAAAGGAAGTCTCTGCTGCCAGCAGGTGAGCACCCAGTGAATTACAGCAATGCTCGTAGTTAAGATTTGTCATTGTCATTCTAACAATTTTCAGAATTCAGTCATGTGGTGTTCTTGATTTTTATCCACTTCTGAATGTATCTTCCTAGAAATATAAGTGAAATATCTAGTGAGTAATAGTCTGATAGCTTAGCCACATTTGAAATGTAGGTATGTCTGCCTGTGTCTCAGACAGACTTCTGATTATGCTGTAATAAACAACTGAGCTGAGACCTCGTTTATTATTCTTGTCAGCTTTTACCTGTTTAAAGTCCTTTGACTTGTAAGATTGATAAGGTGTTTCGATTTTGATACTCTTCTTACCCAAGATAGGATGGTATTTATCTAAACTGTTATTATTTATCTTTATATATTTATGGTCTACCTCTCAGACCATGAACTTATCTTGAACTTCTCATAAAAGTTCTTCAGTCCCTCCTCAGAACAGCCAAATTAGCTTAGATATGTTGTGCTAAAAGAAATTGTGTTATTCTTTCTGTCAAATACGGTATTGGGATGTATGAAAATACTTCTGACTGAATAATGAGAGATCTCTTTTGGCATAGACATTCTCCCACAGCAACTTGGTAAATATTGATAAATGTACCAGGCTGAGCTACTTTCCCAGTTTGCTGTCTTTCTCCTCAGATTTTTTTTAAAGAATATAAGGGTTCACTGCCACAGTATTCTGTTCATATATATAATAAATAGGCAATAACTGCTGTGGTTTCTTTGCTGTTACATAGTGTACAAACAACTTTCTGTGCCTCAGCCATTTGAATAACATTCCAGTCTAGTCTAGATAACTTTAAAGAGAAAAGACAACTGCTGTGTTCTGCGTTTTCCAGTTCCTACCTGCTGAAACTCGAGGGAGTGACTCTGTACTCGTGCCTCTTTGTCACCAAACTGTTTTTGGGATGTCTGCTCTTATGTACCAGACAGTAAGGGAAGATGTGACTGGGAATGAGGATAACACATGACTAGATAAGGCACTTGATGATTAAGCTGTAAATTAGGTATACCTGACTGTGGTTTTTTTAATAACATTTTTTTAAATTATTGCTGTTTTTAGAGCCAGTGCCCTATCCAGTGCTGTTTCCACACTTGCCAATACAGGAATGTCATTCAGCCGGATGGATGAGAAAGAAAAGCAGCAGGCACTGGAGGAGGAACAAGTTAGACTGCAGGCACTGAAGGTACAAAGTTTTTAACAAGTTTTGTATTCCAAGATTTTTATAACTGGATAAAATAGTGAGGAAGCTTGCAAGGTCACTTAGTGCTCTATGTGAGGAATGTGAGCTGTGTGAAACATACACCCATGCTTTGACCAGTGCTGTAAAAATGCAGTGGGTGTATCTAGAAGTGTGGGGGATGTAAACCTGAAATGAATGAAAACAAGGTTATGATGTTGCTGCCTTATTATTGGGATGCACATTGGCACAGTGGTTTCTGAACATCTCAATTGAACCATGATGAGACTCATAAAGTAGAGAGATGAGTCTTCCTGTGCAAAGGTCCATTGAGCTGTTTCTCTGAGTGACTATGGAGGGAGCCTGGAATGTGTAGCTTGACTAGAAGTAATTTACATCTAGGCAGTTACGGATTAAAAAATAATTATTTAAAACATCAAATCTCACCTTGGTTTTTACATGCTTTGTTAAAACAAATACTCTTATTTCTAATTTCAACTATTTCTCTGGTTTTAGGACTTTACAGAAGAATAACTGTTTTACTTATTAAGACCATAATTAAAAGTTTCTTCTTGGAAAAGGTCTCCAGGACTCAAATGTTAATAAACAAGTAAGACTAAAATGCCAACTGTCTCTCTCATCTTTCAGGAGCAGCGATTAAGAGAGATCTCTGTAGTGTCAAATTCCACTTCCACATCAGCATCCCCAAGCACTTTGTCAGGAAAAAGTGTGAATACCACTGTCGCTGTTGACCTCTTTGCTACACCAGCACCCACAACAAATAGGTGAGAGATACTTTGCTTTCTGAAAGAAGCAGAAATTACTGCACCGGCCTGTAGCTGCACAATTGACTTCAAAACTGTGATCCTAGTTACCTCTCAGGTACCTTTTGCTGATGCTTTCTTGGTGTACCCACAGGAATTTTGTCAGTAAGTGCTTAACGACCAGTTTGTTGTACCACTATTGTTGATGGGCTGCTAGTGAATAAGAGAAAATGAGATTGGTGTGAGGGTTCATAAAAGCAAGAATACAATGCCTGTTACATATCTTCATATTTCTCTCTCTCTCATTTCTTATTCAGCATGCCCAACCTTTCTAGCGATCTTTTTGATCTTCAGCCTGCCTTTGTTCCAACTGTGCAAAGTACTCCAGCTATATCAACATCAGCAAGCAGTGCTTGGGGAGGTGAGCTCATACCTTGATTTGACTGTTTAAATGATGAGGGAATTCTTAGAATACAAGGTTCATACTTAATTGAATCTGCATCTTAAACCTTAAATATTTTTGCATCCAAACATTCATAAAAAAAATGAAGGAAATAATCTGAAAACTGACAAACTTTCATGAGCACAGCATTAATGTTGATGGAACAAAAGAGTGGAACTGTTCAGTAAAGGGGACAGGGAGAAGAAATGTAACTAAAGATCAAAGTTGAAAAATACTGGGAAATAAAACCATAAAATAAGCAGGTGTAACTGAAAAGATCCTGGACTAGTATTTCCATTTAATTAAGCAATATTTAATATACTTCTCATTTAAAAGGTGTTGGTAACTTCAGAGTTCTTGTAAAAAAGCTGTGGATTCCAGTTTCTTCACCCATCCTTCCAGAGAACGGTCAGGTTAGATGTAAAGAAATGGCTTAAATGCCAAAAGAAGTCAATGTTAACACCATGGTAAATGTTAGTGTTTTAATAGGTGGAATTGCTACTCTTACATGCTATTTAAAAGGTAGATTATTGAAGCCAAAAATGTAGTGTCTGACTTCTTTGATATATGATCTGTCGTTCTCCCCCTCCCACCCAATGTCAATACTAGAAATATTTTCCCTAATAGAGAGCTGTTAGGATTTTTCTCTGAAACTAAAAATGTATATCTAAAAGGGCTGACCATTAGGTGGAGTATTTACAATTTGACTTTGTCTAGAGATTCTCATAGTCAATCATTTCAGTCTGTTTTTCTTTTCCATTATTTGTACTCTGTATTCTTTCCTTCACTTCTGCGTCCGAAAGGTCCTTTCTCGTCTTCAAATGGTTGTGTTGGTTCTCCACCTCATCTGGACATCTTTGACATGAAGCCAGTTGAAGAAGCTGTAAAATCTGCCACCCCTTTCATCAATTCTTCTTTTTCCTCCAAACAAACAGTGGAACTGTTTAGTGGTAAAAAAAACAAACCCCATGTAATTTATTTGCAACTGGAGATAATAATGCTAATAAAGTGGGCCATGGAATCTTCTTGTGGTTTGGGCCAACCTTCACTTTTTATTAACAAGTGAAAGTAGTGCATTAATTCCAGGTGTAGTAAATTATATGCTTCCTTAAACGTTTATTTCAATAGTCAAAATAAATTATTATTTTGTTCTGCTTGCCCAGTCTAGACATCCTAAGACTTGCAGTGTTGCTGAAATCTGCTGATTTCTTTCAAACTGCAACCTTTCTATTTTGTAATGGGGAATGCAGGAGTTACTTGACTTTTCAAATCTGTAAAATAAAAAAAACCTTTTTATAATAGTAAAAATTCTTAACTGCAGACTTAATTGTTGGGCTCCCTCTTCCTTTTTCTCTTTAAAACTGATCTTTTCTTCTCTCTTTTTGCAAAGATGACTTTAGTGGTCATAAACCAACATATGCTTCTGTGTACCATCCTGTGACTGTTGATGGTAATTTGATTTTTTTGGTTTTTTAAAACTTTCTGGTTTCACTGGAATGAATGATATTACTTCATGGGTGTATTTCATTATTCAAATTTTTTTTTCAGGTTTTCCTCTTCATTCAGCTCCTCCGAGTACCACCTCTTCAACAATTAATGTGGACTTTGATGCTGTTTTTGGAGGAAAATCTACAGCACCAGAGTACAGGACTGCAAGTGGTAAAAGCTGCCTTATGACTAATTTATACCCTACAGGCAACAGTTGCTTAACAATTTAGCATAATGGCTATTGTAGTTGAAAATTTAATAACTTAATATATTTGCAAGGTGATTATGGGCTGATAAGAGGCAATCAGTTCAGTTCTAGTTATTTACTTTAAAATTAGCTTTGACTGATTTAATTCTCTGTGTAATAATTGTTTCCTCTCTCTCTGGGGGAACAAACTTTGAACGTGGCCCACTGGATGTCTCCTAATGGGTAAGCGCGTGTTCATTTGTCTTCTGTGCTTTCTCTTGATGCATGATGATGACTTCCCTCTGACTCCATTGAGAGGCAGAGCACTTGCAGAAGTGCAGAACTAGTTGTGTGTGTTGCTTGAAGAATACCTGAGTTAGTTTTTCTCTTCTGTAAAGTATTGTTGAAGTACAATTAAAGATTCTTTTAGATTAGTAGGTACAATATAGTATTACATGAAAAATAAGTTAAACTATGCTTCTATCAAAGTCTTAAATACTTTCATTATGTTGAACCTTCCCATATAAATGCTCAAATTAGTGTTCTATAAAGAAAATACCTCCCTGGCCTATGGATGTAGTTTATTAAATGCAGTGTAACCATTCTGTTAACAGTTGCTTTTATTTTCTTTGTTTAGGTTTTAACTTCCTAGATGATGTGTTGCAACCCACAGTACCACCACAAAGTCAAAGAGCCACTGTAGCCAGCCAGCAAAGTGGAAAAATTTTGGCAAATGACCTTGATTCTTCACTTGCTAATCTAGTAGGAAGTAAGTGTGAAACTTTTAAAATTAGCTTTCCCATTTGTTACTGAAAGTAAAACAAGCTTTTTTTCCCTCCCAAATTAAAACACTTAAGGATTTTGTCTGTTTCTTTTCCCCCACAGATCTTGGCTTTGGAGGAACTCCATCCAAAAAGTAAGTGCATATATGTACTTAGAATATTCTCACATGACTATTTGATAGTCTCTGGCACTAACATGGCAAGAATCTCAACTCTTGAAATAATCTGAAATAATTGAGAAGTGCATTGGAACATAGTGTTTGTGGTCAGCCACTGTAACACAGTGAAGTAGCTCACTTTAGTTAGTTTTGCAATTCCTGTATTTTTATTGAAGTGTTTTTATGAAACACTCTTAAGAGTTACATCAGACTCCAGTTATTATATTGTACAGTGCAGTACTGATAGTTCACTTTTAACATAAACAGAACCCCCAGATTTCACACTTACTGGAGAACAGATACATAAGTAATTACTGAAAATCCTGAGTGTTTCTTCAGATTTCATCTGTGTGCATGCATTAAGGCATGTTTTGGTTTCCTGTTATGTTGTCTTACTCTAGCTGTTGCCCCTCCATGAAAACTAACACCGTGGTTTCATTTTAGGTCAGATATGCAGTGGTCTCAGCCTACAGAGAAAAAACTTACTGGTGGAACAAACTGGCAAGCAAAAACAAGCACATCAACCACATGGAACCCGACTCCCTTACCCACTATTCCACACATGGTAATTTCTGTACTATGCAATCACACTTCATTCTAGCAAATTCTGCTTCTCTGCTTGAGTTAATTTATAAAGGACAAAAAGGCATTTGATACAAGACTGGGGGTAGCAGGGAATGCTCATAGGGTCACACTGAATGAGGTAGAGATTTTAGCATGCATTACTTCCCCTCACTGTAAACCTTGTCCATTAAGGACAAGTGAAAGTCTGATTACCTGTCTCAGTTCATAAATTCTTTTTGGATTGAAATAAATGATCCCAGTCCAGAAAATTCCTGATGTGCATGTTTGAAATACTCCCATTCCCCCTCCCACGCACATGTGCACACAAACATTCACCTTTAAGAATCCTGAGAATGCGTTTTAAGGGCAAAACTGCTGTTCCTTCCAGTCTTTGTTCCTTTTTCAGTTTTATCATTAAAAACTGCTGCAACCCCTGCAAGGCACCTTAATAATGAGGTCAAGCAGCACTCTGGACTTTTGATAATGCTCAACAGCAACTTCGTATTTTTAACACAGTACGAAATGTTAAGTGTATCTTTTATAGTTACTTAAATGAAGAATTTTCATTTCTAGGAGGGATATTTGTAGGCAACTGACTTTTCAATGCTTTTAAAAGAGATTTTTCAAGTGTGTTGTATTTATAATATATTCATATAAATATGAATCACTTCTAAAATATAGCTGTCTTAGAGGGAAGTAGAATGTTCATCTCAGTTATGCATACAACTAGGATAATTACCACATTTGCTGTGAATTTTGGACTGCTGTCTGACTTAATTTTGCAATAAGAACAGTTCTGCTCTAATGCTTGTTTTCCTTGTCTTACATGACTATGCTCATTCAGAATTAGAAAAGTTGAATACAGTATTAAGTCCAGTATTGGATTCAAAAATGAGACTTAAAAATTTTGATGAGAGGGCACAGTTTTATTGCACTTCATGTAAGATTTTTTTGAGACCATATGATCTCTTTATCCTGTCTAGGTGCTCTAGAATGTGTTGTTAGAGTGCCGATGCATTTTTAGTTCTGGAACATAGGGGGGTACCTTACTACCTGTTGATCACTGTGGATTTAAAGTTATGTTTTTATATCATGTGTTCATCAGGTCTAAGCATTTGAGTGTTTTATGCCAGGTGTCTGCTCACGCATTTGCCTGGAACTCCCAACAATTAATGATGTGAAGATCTAGCTCAGCTACAAGCCTCATTAAAATCTGTGCCCCAGAACTGCAAATGTCTCAGTGTCCTGGCTGGGCCTCTGGCACTCAGAACTGACCCTCCAGTTCATGTACCACTGCATCCTATCCCATTGCCAAGTCTTTCATCCAGCACTTGGGTTTCAGTATAATTAGCACTGCTTAACAAAGCATGGCCTTAAGAAGCACATGCATTGCTGTGCTTGTGAACATACCCTGATATAAGGTATTTCTGGCTTAAAATGCTCTTCATTTTTCTTTTTTCATATTGTGATATGTTGCTGACATCAGTTGTTAGTATGTGGGCAACACTGACCTGATTGAACATCTGTTGCTATTCACTTCTTAAGCTGAATGGTCACTGGCTTTCTTGGTTTTTTTTTTATGTCCTTCTCACATAATGGGAGGAAGAAGGAGCATTGCATGCCATGCCCTCTAAAAGCTTCTCACACACGTGCTTGTGCAAGCAATATGCTCACATGTGGCTAGGTGTAGTAAAATTTCTAATTTTGCTGTAAGTTGTACTAGTGGTAGCTTTCTAAGCATAATTGCTGATGCTCCTGTCCTTGCACTTTTTTTCCTCACGCTTTAATTGTTTTAATAAATGAGTCAAGTGTAGTTACAGACTATTACAGTACTGGACTTGAATCCATCCCTGAGTTAGAATTTCCAGCATAAATACCTATTAAATAATTTTCTGTCTTATCCTTTTGCTATGCCAGAATGGAATACACTATCCTGGATATGTAAGTCAGTTTCTTGTAAATACATTGGTTATTTTAAGTACTGAAAAATGTGTTTTTCAAAGTTTTATATATATTACCAAGTATGCATGAGTTTCTCTAAAATATATTAAAATTTTCTTGATTAAAGGTACCTGCTCCTATCACATACCCATTGACCACACCTCAAGTGCCTGTATATGGAATGGTAAGTAACGTGCTTTGTTTTGCATTCCTGAACACTTTGTTGTCTCTGCCAGTACGTTTCATGTCACGCATTGTGATGTTCAAACCACCCTTCAAATTAAATGTATTGGCAATAGTGTGTGAAATCTGGTATGTTTCTCATACTGCATTGAAAGAGATCACTCTGAGGTTTATATAGCAGGGGTTTTTAAAAAACTTTGACTTTATTGTGTGTGTGTGTGTGTATCTATATGTTTATTTTCTACTATACCTAAAATGCAAAAACATGTATTTTCTGGAAGTAGTTTTAATTTTATATATTTGTTTTGTGGGTTTTTGTTCTTTTTACAGGTACCTCCTCAGGTTGGAGCTGCTCCTTTGATGGCACCCCAGTCAATGATGTATACACAGCCTGGTCTAAGGCCAACAAATCCTTTTGCACCTGTTTCTGAAACTCAGGTGAACGGTGCTCTTTAATCTTGTGATGACATTGAAACTTCAGCTTTGGTAAACACAACCAAATGCTTCATAAAGGGCTGCTGGTGTATTTCTCCACATGAAAGTGAGGGGTTCCTCAGTCAAGGGCAGGAGCTTTTGCTGGTGAGGAGGCAAATTCAGATGATGAAATTGCAGGAAGCAAGGAAGAAAGTAAAAAGCAGATTTTTGCCCCTCACTGTTTCAGTATTAAGCAAACAGGGGTGGTGAAGGTATGTAGGTTTCAGTCTCCCTATGACATTAGCTGGGTACTTGGTTTAGTCATACTGACCAGACCAGTGTTGGAAGCTTCCTGAAGGATCAGGTGATGGGGGATTGAAAAAGACATGGACAAGAGATCATTCACACTGGAGAAACTGTATTCCCATCATCCAGATACCTTGGTCTTAATATTCTTTGGGTTTTTTTTAAAGTGCCAAAGCCAATAGACTTAACTTAAAAGTAACAAGGCGGTCAAATAGATTCATTATTCTAAAACACTGGGAAACTATTTGTTATGTAAGTGGCATTAATATGTAATCTTTGTTTCACAGATACAGTTTATGTAGAGCCACCAAAGCAACAAGATGTGAGAACAACCAAATACTGGTAAAAAAAGAAAAGACTGAATTTCAATCTTTCCATGATGTATTCCTGAACAGGGCAACTGTTTATTCCCTGTATAATACAATATTATTTTGACCTGCAATGCTTTAGAGATTCTTGTTTATAACAGTCACTGCAGTGTGAAGTCATGGTTGTTCCCTGATTTTTTTTTTTTTTTTTTTTTTTAAACTGCTCAGCAGAAAACGTATTTTTATTGAGGTTGACTCAGAAGGTGCAAGCTGGATTATCATCTTCAAAATTGAGGAGAAGGTCACATGATTGCTCTACAACCTTAATCATCAGTGGATTACTTTAGGAATTGACTGAGGATGTCAAAACTATTTATTTTATCCATCAATTCTGTGGCTGTTGTAACCAAGACACAACATAAATCAAGTTGAGCAATAAAATTTTTATGTGCTCTAATAAATACTCTGGTAGGGCAATGCTTGCATTATCATAAAGCCAATATTGTGTGAAATCAGACAGCTTTTTCACATTAGAATAGCTTATAGTAATTTGCAAACTTTATAATGTGAGTTTGAAATGCTGTGAATCAACAAGAGACATATTACATAGATAGATAGCTATAGTAAAAATAATAAATTGCTCCGTTGGTATGTCAGTATTACAGGGCTAAGTAAAAAGAGCCAGCAGCTGCAAGGCTGCAAGTCTGTGGTGGAGCAGGGGAAACGAGAGTGGCACAGAACAGCTCACACAGCCTCCAGCAGGTGCCAGCAGCTGCCCTTCCATGGGTGCCTTCCCTGAGGTGGCATCTCCCACCACGGGCTCAGGGAAGAGCAGCCTTGGGAGCCAGTAGCTGTCGCTGCCCCAGCCACAGCACACAGGAGCAGTTTGAGAGTCTTGTTGATAACTGTAGTAGAGGCAAGAGAGCCAATTCTTCTTTCTAAAGTCCATTAGGTCAAAAGAATCAAACCTTGCAATCATGCTGACACTTGTGAACTGCCAACTATTTTGAAATTATCCAGCTGTAGAGAATAGCTTGTGTTTCTTTTTTGAAATAAGAACCTAGTTATAAACCATATAAAAATAATTATTTTTAAATGTGTAAATATGTGTAAACTTTTAGATAATTGTTTCTTTGATGCTGCAGAAATCTTTTTCTTCTGTAGTAATTTCAACGTAAAAATGCTACGTTAAGAAATCCAGACTCTTTTTGAGAGGAAAATCTTTAAAATCAACTAATTTATGAAGAATGCTGTTCACAATGGGTCAGATGTGTGCAGACTTCTGGCACATATTTTGTATTTAAGAATCTTCCTCCAGAACTGAAATTGGCTATGAAAATGCCTTATCTTGTATTTTTCACTGTCTGATAAAAAGTGGTAGCATTAAAAAACCCCAAGTTATAATTAAGTAGATAGAAGTGGGAGCAACCTTTCCTCCGGAAGTTTTGTGGCAAAATGCAATGAAAAGCTCTCCTGTAAAATTACTTCTAATAATGATTCATATTACAGCTGAGTTTTCTATTGCTACAATAAAGAGACCTCCAGAGCAGTATGTCTTTTATCCTTTGGGGTGTCTGTAATTGCAGAAATACCTGACTCTCACCATAAATGCAGATAGGCCTGAGAATCTTGTCAAACTCCCCTGTAGATTCCTCACAGTGAGACAACCCTTCTCTTTTTCCAAATACTTCATTCTGTCCAAAGAGTGCAAAAGTAGTATTTCTTAACCCTATGGTAAATATTTTGCCAAATGAATCAATACAAAAGAAGCAAAATAAAACTCCACTCCTCAACCCTTGGAATCTGTAACTGCTAATTTCCTGGAAAATGAAACCCTGCAGAAATTTAAAACTTGGTGTTCCTTGATGTGTATTGATTTTGAAAGAATTTGGACAAGTATATGGCAGTTTAATGTTCAAGTTTGAATTACTAAGGGCTTCAAGCTTTAATCCACCTTTATTGGGTTGAACAATTGTACAATTTTAAGCCAATGAGTTCTTCAGTGCCTATAGTTGCCCTCCACATGATGAGGGAATAGATGTCCTTTAGAATGGGTCATTGTGTTGAGGGGACTGTTCATTTAAGAAATAGTGAATTCCATAGATTTATTCAGCAATCAAAAGTCTTGTGTTCAAATAGACCAGTCCATGTAATTATAAATGTCTGGGCATTAATGGCGGAGGTGAGAGTGCTACAAGCAGGCAGTTCTTGTAAGCTGTTAGGTTTTTTCTTATACTGAGTTGTATAAGTAATAATTTGTTATTTTAATAAAATGTGCAAATAAATGCCTGGCAAGCAGTATATATTGTTACAACTTCATTGCAGAGCATTCTGAATATCTGGAAGATACTTGGCTCAGAAATGGATTTAGTACTGGATAATAGTTTGCACTACTTCTGATTTATTTGCTCTGGATCTTTTAATGGTTCTTCTGGTCTGCTTTCTTGTAGCAAAGCTGTCTGATACCAACTTAATTAGTATTAAAAAAGGAGAAACAGCCACAAAGTATGTTTTAAAAACTTAATAACCTACCTTCTTTTGATGCTTTGAAACACAGCTTTCAGCTTGATCCTTGTGAAGCAGAGATCACTTTGCACCTTCTCTCTGCACATGAGTGCACAGGACTGGGTTTTGCCCACCTCTTCCTTGTGCATATATTGGAACACATAAAATCGCAGAGTATGTGCTTAAATCATATACATGAGAAGTGAAAACCAAGGACTTAGGATGCTGTCAAGGCTTGTTATGGCTCAGAACTTATTCTCCACAAAAAGCCCCACTTTGTTGTTCTTGAGGGTGACTGTATCCAGCCCACAGGAGCTGCGAATAGCAGTTGGGATGAGTGAAGAGAGATGTATATAAATGTGACTTTCCTTCCAACTCGTTGGATCAGAATCATGTTCTGAATACTTCAGGAAGCTGGTAACTAAGGTGTCTTTCCATGTTTGTCTGAACAAGGAAGGAAGACTTTGACGTGTGCTGTACGCTTTGCATTATTGTGCTTTAGTGGGTCACTTGAGCCTCACTGTTGGGACTTGATGCTGCACAGGCAGGCTCTCTGTCATGGAATAGGATAATTTCTGAGGGACTTTGGAAAGGTGGACTGTGTGAGGCCTCTTGGACTTGGGTGTGTACCTCTCTAAATAACTGGGGTTTTCTAATGTTCTCTAGATATAGTTTGACTTTGCCTCCAAGAAGTTATGGATTTTTTTAAAATAAATTTTGGACATGTGTACTGGAAAAATCTCAGTTCTGTGCACATAGTGGTGGAATATTTATAGGTAAAAATTACAAATGGACTTCTGTTTAAGGAAAAAAAAACAAAACCAACAGCAAAAACCACACACACAAAAGTAACAACAACAGAACATCTGACTACAAGATTGAATACAGGGTGTATCTATTCCCAGCTGGATTTTTTGATGTGTGGCAGGGAGGGGGGGTTACAAGTAGAATAGTATGCACTGTGGATCAGTGCTTAATTTGTACATAAAAAGGAAAACTTTGTTTGGGGTAGTTTGTATTGTAAGGATAACATCTAAAGGCACTGTATCAGTCATTTATTTCCATTTAAAGATTATATTTTTGAGCAATGGAAACTGTACATGTTATCATTTATACATTACTGATAGCTAGGAATATAGAAAACCTGTTGCTATGACTCTGAGGATGTATCTGACTTGTCATTGATCTGTACATGGCAGCATCACTGTTTTATGCAGACTTTCATGATCATTTATTTAAAGAGATTGTAGTAACTGGTACAGTTACAACAGGAATTGTAACGTCAAATCTTTCAGTATATCTCAGATGTGTATCCTTGTGATTAAGCTTAATCCTTTACCAAATGTTTGGCTGGAATTTCATCTTGGAGCAATGACAAAATAGGTGCTGGAACAGATTTCCCTCACCCCAACCCACACTTTATTTATTTAATAGGTCTTGTTTTGTACGTTTTGTTTTCCCCCATGACAGGTTTGTGCCTTTTACTGGATATTTATTTAAAAGGAGCTATGATAATTTAGGTTGCTTTTTTTCAGATGTATTCTTGTACAGCTGTTCCTTTATGTGAGTTCCTTCATTTTATAAGAATACAGAATGTGTGAAAAATACACTAGCCACAAACCGGAAAAAAAATCCAAGGGTTTATGTTCTATGAATAATTTTTTTAAAAAGAAGCCTAAGCACAAGACTGGCTGTGTTGATATTTTCATTGTGGAACTTCACAGTTTGTTAATACGCAAATTGTTCATTTTTTTAAAAATTGCTCATATCCAATGATTTGATGAAACAAGTTTTGGAAAAAAATAAACTTTGGCATATGCAAGGTGTGTGTATGTGATCATTTTTTGTGTTCTCAGTTTCTGTAGGGCTGATAGCTATGGCTGAATTAGGGTGCTTGATTAGCTTGTTACTCCTTTGTGTTCACATTGGCCAAGAGACGGCTCCGAGACTGAGTTCTGGTTGAGTTTGCCTAGAGCTGGATTCATTCCCAACCATCATCAGTCCAGCAGTGTGCAGGGCCTGGAAGGGCCAGGCTAAGGATGCGTGGCTGCTGCAGGTGCTCCTTGTTTCTAAATTCGAAAACGCTATTTTTAATAGTTGTATTTTTGTTTCTTTAGGTTGCAGAGACCTGTTTTCAGTTCTGAGCTTGGACTACTTAATAGTTGGTTCGTGTTGTGCCACACTTCCGTCTCAGTGCAGAAGCACGGGGCAGCAGCAATGAGCTGTGGGGCCTAGGGCCCGGCCTGGCGCTGGCACAGCGGCTCGCTGTCCCTCCCAGGAGCGGCAGGAATTCACTGAACGCACGAGCAAGGGGAAATCTATGCGCGTAAATACAGGGCAAGCAGTATTGGTGATCCTTTAGAAATGTTTATTGTAAATTGTTAGAGGCATTGCTCCTGTTTGTTGTATCTGGCTTGTTCGACAACGTCTGCGCTCAGGGAAAGGCTGCAGCTGCGTTTAGAAACAACGGCGCTTCCTCCATAGGCAGAAGCAGAGGCTGGGATAAGGGACACCCCGTTCCCGTCTTTCCTGCCCACCGGTCTATTGGCACGGGACCCCCTCCCCGGGACGGGGCAAGCAGGGCACTCGTAGTTCCCGCCGCCCCAGGCGGCCCTGCTGCCGGAGCTTTCCCCTTCCCGCCCCGCCTTCCTCGCCCTCAGCGGCCCTGCCCCGCCCCGGCCCCGTCCCACCACCCATGGGCGGTGCCCTGGGGCTGCCCCCGCCTCGCGGCCGCTCGGCGCCCACGTGATGACGAAGGGCCCCGGCGTCCTGGCGCACGCCGCGCACGCCTCTTCCGTTTCCAACATGGCGACTGCCGAGGGCAGCGAGGCGGCGGCGGCGGCGGGCGGGAGGCGTGGCCCTCTCGGCATCCCGGAGGCGGCGTTTGTGGTGAGCGGGGCCGGCGAGCGGGGCTGGGCAGCCCCGAGGCGGCGTTCCTGGGGAACGGGGCCGAGGAGTGGGGGCTGTGCTCCGCCAGCCGGGCCCGGCCCCCGTCAGGCGGCACCTCGGCGGAGTCACGGGCGGGCGGGCGGTGCCCGAGGGGCGCGGATGGCGGAGGCCCTTCGCAGCCTCAGTCCTGGGCCTTTTCGCGGGCCAGTTGCCCTGTTTCTATCCCGGCCTGGCGTTACTGAGCATTATGCACCTTACAAGAAGCTCAGCTCCCCGCGTTTAGCAGTGTCGCGTTGTTGCACTGCCGCACGCAGGGCAGTGAGCAGCGTGTTGTGAGAGCGCTCCTGGCACACGCTGCGCGGGGCACGCCTTGCCGCTCCTGTTCCACGGATCACCTGCCGTGCTCCAGGCACCTTTCCATACATCTTCCTCTCTTAAAAAAAAGTTTTAGACTGCGGACAAGATTCACTTTTCAGAAGCACCCATGTGTTCTTGAAAACCAACAAATGTGTCCTCTGGAAAGCAGGCAGAACTTGTTTATCTGACTTTAAAAACTGATATACCAAGCATTTGATGATTCTGTTGAGTGGCTGAAAAGGAGTCAGTGGCTTATGCAGTGACATAATCTCACAATCATCTTTTGTTCACTTTCAGCTCTGAGCTTACTCTTGGTACACTATCTTGATTGCTGTTTTATTTCCATTGATCAATAACTATTGATCAGAGTGGCTGAACCTGGCTGCCTTGGTGGTCTCAGGAAGTGCTGGATGTCTGCCCCATCTGATACAACTGCTTTTATAGAAATAAATTGGTTTGATTTGCATTTTGGTAGTGCTTGTACTGCTGATGTGTCTTGTCTGGGCATAGGGCCTGACCAGGCAAGTATGGTGCGTTTGCTTTCAGTGGTCTAGTTCCTCCTTTTCCTTTAAGGTTTTTTTAAAAATAACTGGGATCTGGCAAATCCTAACTGGGCTGGAAAACCATTGCTGCTTCCAGTTGACTTCCTTCCATGCCTTGTGGGAGACCATCATAGATGAAAGTGAAAGGGAATGGCCGTGTCTTTAGCTGTCCTGTGAGATCTCACTGATCCTGACAGAGGAGAACTTGTGGTCTGGCTGACTGCAGTGCAGGTGGCCACCCTGCAGGAAACAGGTGATTAGCCTCAGCAAACACTTAAAGGCATCTGTCACATCCCTCATTCCATGCTGGGGGCTGCCTTTGTAGCTGTTGTGTTTAGTTCCATGTTTTTTCCTTTCAATACCCATGTCTGAAGTATCATGTGTGCTGTACCACGCGGCTCTGAGAGTTCTGGGGCTGTGCCTTAGTCCTGTGCTTCTCTTCAGTTCTTCATAACTTTATGTCTGGATCTAAATGTCTTGGAAGTTTCCTAATTCTCAGTTTTGAGAGGTGCTCTGATCAAATACAGGTGTGTCTGCAGAAGAGCTCCTTGATGGTGATCGTAGAGTACTTGGATGCAGATGTTAAGATAGACCTTCTTTTATTCAAAATAAGCCTACACTAGGAAGTTGTAATGGTATTCTGCTCTGCAGAGTGAAAACACTTCTGTCTTGAGGGTAGGTTTTACAAGAGCTTTTTTCCTTCAGAAAATAGGTTTCTATTTCAAAAACATTTAAAGACCTGCTGATCACTTGCTTGACATTTCCCCCCTCCCCCTCACATGCTGCATGGGCAGCCTTACTGTGAATCTTGTCTTCAGAGATGTTTTCTCTAAGTGTCTTTGTTCAATAGAGGCTCTTCACACAATTTATGGCTGATGTCTTATCTGAGGCAATTGATCTGTGAATTCTTGTCCCTCTCCAGGTTTCAAATGATGTTAAGCACTCAGATTAAGTAATGTTAAGACACGAGGTTTTACTGGATAACATACTCTCCAAACAGAACTTTCGGCTCTGGTGGTTTTGAGCTGTTGCCCAGACATTTCCAAATAAAATGCCTTCTTTGTTCTGCCTTCTTCAGCAGGTGTGAGGATGCAGATCTGCAAACTCGTGTCTCTTGTCATGTTGTCTGCACATGCCCCCAGGTGATGAAGCTCTCTGCAGAGTGAGTGCCTGCAGCTCTTATTTGGGTCATCTCTCAGAACTGTAGGGACACGTGGGAATGCGCTATCCTGCTGCATTTCAGGGGTTCTACAGAACATTCCTGTGGCTAGGCTTGAAGTTTGCAAAATGGTGTTTTGCCAGTGAATTTTCTTCCTAAAAAGATAGAGATGAGTTTTGGCAGGTCCTTGCAGAATCTGTAAGGTGATTCTGCAGTAGAGGTGCTGTGGAATGCACCACAAGGTGGGGATCCTAATGGCTTTGACAGCCAGCTGTGCCTCAAAGCTGTTCTGGTCAAGCTTAAGGAAGCAACTGTGCCTCAGCCTTGCAGATGTGGAGGTGGGACAAGAGCCTGACCAGCAGGCTTGGAAGCTGGAAAACCTTGGGAGTAAATCTGAGCCCACCTTGAAGTGGGGCATTATGTAGTGGAAGGAGATCACCAGTATATAGGGGGCCTGGACTTGCTTCTGGATTCACTTCTGGGCATCTGTGTTTCAGGAGGATGAGGACTGTGTCCCGTCCCTGTGCACAGACAGACGGGAGCTGAGGCAGAGCTGGGTGCCGGGCAGGCTGTGGGGGGAGCTGCTGCCCACCCGCTTTTGCTTTCTGCCCTGGATGATTTCAACGAGCAGAGCTGCTTCCACAAGAGGGAGTTTCATTTCACAGTGTCCTCAGGCCTCACTTCTACAACATTTTCCCAAACCTAATCCTTGTTTTCTTTGTTGAAAGCTTCTCTGTGAGCTTTATCCAGAGGCAGAAATGCTTCCTAGACTGTGAGGTAGCTCGAGGCATTCCTCAGGCAGTCTGAGGCGTGGTCTCTTGAGTTTGGATCTACCACCTGGACAGTGCTGTCTGCTGCAGGGTGTGGAGTTTGTGTTCTGCTACAGATTTCCTTAATGATAAAGAAGGCAGGGACTTCTTACCAGATTCAGTCATTTCATAGTAAGTTTCTTCAGCCAAGAGAGTTACGGTGTCATAATGAGGGGGAGCAGCTCCATGTCCGATATCACTTCAGTGACATATTGCAGTCTTTTTCTGGTGTGAAACTTCTGGAATGGAGACACCAAGTTCAAAAGGAGGAGCTGACGAGGCCTGTGGTAGGGCTTCTATCAGGTTTTACTGAGCTGTGTAGACAAGTAAGGGCAGAATTACCTCAGTGGGAGAGTGGGGTCATCTATAATTATGTGTGTAAATGGTGGCAAGGCCAGAAACGTGTGGTTGGTCCCTGGACTGATGTAACTTTCAGAGGCTGGGAACATTGTCCCCAGGCAGGTGAACTGCTTCCTAGGATTCTGAAGGAGGCACATGTTGAGGTTGACATCCTTGCTGGCTTGGGTCTGTCTTTGGCAGCATTTCCAGCTGATGGTAGGACTGGCTGGAGTTGTTCTCTAGAGGTTTCTGTAGCTTCCTGCTCACTGCAGAAGGAGCTTTTGAAACCCAGCTGTTCAATTCCATAGTGCCTGTCTGAGCAGATACCTGAGCTTTGCCCATTTGCATCTTTCTCTGCTACAACATGCTTGATCAGGCAGTGACTCTTTTCCTTCATCAGTTTTATCCTAAATAGTTCATAATCTGGTTAGCCATGGAGAAGCATTATCCCTGCTTTACAGGTAGGTTTAGCCATGCTCTGTGGATACCCACCCCTGTAAGGTGTCACTTTACCTCAGGCAGGACTGAAAGCACCACTAGCCATGTACCCACAAATATGGTTATGAAATAATCCTTGCACCTATCTCTTGGTTCCCTACCAAAAAAAAAGTAGGGGGAAATAAAGAGGTGACTAAAAAAAGAAACAAAATGCTTTTGTACTCCAGAAAACGTTTGTTTGCATTTCAAACTCCCCCTGGATGTAGCTGCAGTAAGTTGATAGCATGTCTATGTCTAGGATTTCCATAAAACTCTTCTAACACTGAGGGTTTCTTTCTCCCCTTAAAGGAAGATGTAGATTCCTTTATGAAGCAGCCTGGAAATGAGACAGCAGATGTAGTTCTTAAGAAGTTGGATGAGCAGTATCAGAAGTACAAATTTTTGGAACTTAATCTTGCTCAAAAGAAAAGGAGGTAAGTCATAATTTTTGCAGAACTGGGAAATGTTTAGCACAGCTCTATTTTTTTTTAAATAATAAGTCTAGTGGCCAGGAAGGCCATGGGGATGCCAGTGCCTCTGCCAGGGCTGTCGGGGAGAGCGATGCCTTCAGCTCTAGAGAGCTTTTGCTGCAGAGTCCTGTGCCTCTCACTGTCTGTCAGAACAGTCCATGAACCTCAGAAGGAACACTCTTGTTTTGTTTTACCTGAAGTGGTTTCTACCTATATTTCTGCTGAGGTTTCCCTCTCCTCTGGGAGGTGACAAATACGCAAAATGTACCATTTCAGTAAAAAGGGTCTGTTACTGTTCCTGTTGCTGTGTGTTGTGAAATCTGAATGGATTGCTGTGCTTCCAAAGCCAGCGAGCCTCGGTGTTGTGAGGGGCAGGTGAAGCTGGAGCTGAGCTGCCTTTACATGCCGTGTCTTCCTGTATTACACCTGCATTTGTAAGCCTGGAAAAAGCTGTTAACAAGTTTTTAAATGGAGGGTGGACTGTATAATAAAACTGATCACTTGTTTAGGAAACTTTGTGTCTCTGTAAAATAATAAATTATGACTGTTGTTAATTCACAGGCTAAAAAGTCAGATTCCTGAAATTAAACAGACATTAGAAATTTTAAAACACATGCAGAAGAAAAAGGTAAACTATTTTGAATATCTAATGAGTATGAGAAAAGCTAACTACCTTTCCACCCTAACAGAACACATTGCAAGAAATGTTTTGGAGAGCACACTTAATATGCCTTTATAAATAACAGAATTGTTTTTAAAGGTATGTAGTACTTTTTGAAAGCTAGTTCAAAAAAAGTTTAATGTTTGTAATGCAAACTTGACTTTTAATAGTGTATAGATTGCAGCTAAGCTTTGACTTCATCTCCATTCTTTATAGGGATTTCTGTATTGTTTTTAAATATATCTTTTAAAAATGCATTATTTTGGGAGCTCTAACTTTAATGTTGAAGTAAAGTTACATAGAATTCCACCCAAGTTAATACTGTATCAATGGCAAAAAGAAGAAAAGTGTGCTCTTTATTCTAAGTTTTTTGTCTTTGACGTAAGTTTCCAGTGAAAATAGCATTTGTAAGTTTTATCATTTGTCTTAAGGATTCCACACATCCAATGGAAACCAGATTTTTATTGGCAGATAATCTCTACTGCAAAGCTTCAGTTCCTCCTACAGATAAAGTTTGTTTGTGGTTGGGGGTAAGTAAAATGGAACTTTTTCTGAAACTGTTTCAGTAACTTACAAAAGGCTTGTTAAAGAGAGTTTTGGTTGCTGTCTCCCCTGGTGGTAGTGGGCATGATTCTATTGATGGGTGTATGGTGGAGCTGCACCCTGGCAGCAGAGCACTTCTAACCAGGCAACTTCAGTGTGTTAGTGAAGATTTCTTGTTCTATTTTATTTGGTTCCTGAACAGTAAGACTTCAGAGAATTGTCTTTTTGCTGGATTGTTCTTTCCAAAAAGCTTGTTTGTATTCCCCTTACCCTTTCTGTCACTTTTTGGTTCAAATTACCATCCAGCATTGCCTGGCATGGGAATGTGCTCAGCAAAATAACTTAGTTTGGCACGTAGCTTCCCATTGTCTCTATGTTATTTGTATTCAGCATCTTGCTTTCCCTTTTCATGCACCTTTTTCGGGAAAGATGGGATTTCTGTTACTCATAGGTATCTGTCAGCATTTATAATGGACTTTGCACTAAAGCCTGGTGGGATCAGGATTCACACCCCAGATTCCCAAGTACTTAAGCAATGTCACGTTGGGGTGTTTTGAATGTAGAGGCTTCATTATAAGTGGAGATTAACCTGCTGATGCTTCTTTTGAGACTTTTAAATCATGGATGTTCCTAAATCCCAGTGTTGGCTGCCCAACAAAACCTCTTGGTTAGGACAGAAACACTGTTGACACATGAAGCATCCAGACTAATTGGGCAGTTGCTCCCAACCTCTCCCATTTCTATCATAAAAAGAAAAAAAAAATCTGATACCTGTTGCTCTCAGGAGACCATCTTCAGAATTCATAACACTGACTTTAATGGAGCATCCCAGGTTTATTTTCTAACAGAACATCAAAGAAAGTTCATGCTATTGACAGTTCGTACTGAAAAGCTGTAATGAAATACCACACACAAACAGTTCATTTTATTTAGGTGTTCTTGGCCTTCTGCCTTTCTCCTCCTTGTTGCTTACAGTCTGTGTTGGGCTGTACATGTCACTATTACTGGGTATCTCTGCCCTCCACTTGCTTTAAAGAACAGTTTATCCAGCTCTGGCAGCTCAGTGTAGCCTTCCCTGGGGTCCTGTCAGTCACAGAATGTGCCTCTGCTCAGGGCACACTTCTTGAATGGGACAAAGCTTCACTGGGTGCATTTTTACCTAATACTGCTCTGTTCTCTCGTCCTGTGGTAGCTTCTTACTGAAACAACCATGTGTGGATTAAAGACCACCACCACAGCACCAGAGAGGACTTTTATATCTGGTGTATCTTTAAACACGTGTAGTAGCTCTTGTTACTGACACTGCCACCTGTTTGTCAGCATTCCACACAGCCTGAGGTTTTTCTTGAATCCATCAAAAACTCTTTCTAGAGTTGTGTGGCACCTGAAAGATGCTGCTAAGAAATGTAAGGTCTCTCACTTTTCAGATACAGTGAGGATGAGATGCTGATGCCTGAAAGGCTGAATGTGATCCACAGGGGAAGAAATCCCTCCTTGCTTAGCTATAGAAAGAGAACTTTAAGTCAGTAGGGAGATCTGTTTCTCAGTTACTGAAGGGGTGGAGGCCTCAAGTGGATTCTGACATTGCCTGTCCTGCATCTTGTTGTCTGGCAGGACAGTCTGCTGCTAACATGATTAGTTATGAACAATAGCCTAAAATAAGCTCAGCATGGCTTAGTCCTTACAATGCAAGAGTAAGAGCTTTTATCAATCTTTCTTTTTTAGGCCAATGTGATGCTTGAATATGATATTGATGAAGCTCAGGCTCTGTTAGAGAAGAATTTGTCAACAGCTACAAAAAACCTCGATCTTCTAGAGGAAGACCTGGATTTTCTCAGAGATCAGTTCACCACTACAGAAGTCAGTATCCTTTTTGTTCACGGGGGAGGAGATGTATGTGAAAGCCAACCATCCAGGTGATGACCAACTTTGTGATGTGTTTTTATCTTAGACTGGCTGCCCTCAAAACTCTGTAGCACCTGTGAACTTTAACTGTCCTAGCAATGAAATGGAATATTGTGTTTGCAGGGCTGAGTTGGAGGTTGGTGTGTGAGATGTAGCAAAGCTTGTATTTGTGTCATCATGAAACCTACTGCAGTGGTTGCAACTCAGACTGACTCCAGAGAGAGCTGGAAGTGTGGATTGATGCCCAGGTGACCACTTCAAAGCACAGTGAGCCTTCCTCTAGAGCATATGAATATTGTTCTTCGGACTGTCGCCCATCACACCCTTTGCAGCTGCCTCCAAGCAGCACAAGCCTTACTGCAGCAAGCCTGGGACTGGCTTAGGCTGTGCTCAGTGGTTTTTTAATTTCTTCATACTGTCATGAAACACCTCCTAGGTGTGTGGGGTTGTTTTTTATACTTAAAAACTGTTTTAATGAGTGTGGCCATTAACTGAAGCATTAGATTTAGTTTAATGAAGGCACAACTGCTTGTTCTTTCAAGTTGACCCTTGAGCTGTCTTAGTGTTGCAGGAGTTTGGGATGCCTGAAAGAGGCAAATACAGCTGATATGGGCAGCTTGACTGAAATCAGCAAAGAATTGGGCAAAACTAAAAGTGTGTTTCTCTGCAATATCTTTATGGATGTTTTTTAAGTAATGATATAAATACTGCAATTACCAACAGTTACTAGTATTCTTGAGTGTTGAAGCTTTGCACCAAGTCAGCCCTTTCATGAAATGGTTTCTATACTGACTGTTACAACTAAGTGGCCAACTCTGTAACCTGCTTTTACTCCTTTTTTAAATTTTTTTTTTTTCCTCTTTTCTGATAGCATGAGCTGTTTCCTTAATTCCACGCCCTCAGATATGGCTAGAGTTTATAATTGGGATGTAAAGAGAAGAAACAAGCAAGACCCTTCCAAAAACAAAGCATAATTTTGCCAATTTTAAATGTGGTTTCAATTTCCAAGTATTTTTTATTTAAACACCCCCAAATTTCATTCAGGACTGAGTTACTTTCAGCATTTCAGTAAATGGTAAAATATATAAAGATTAATGGTGAGCACCATTTTATTTATTTGTAAACTCAAAATTTGGTTTCATGCATGCTTCATGAAATGAATTATTTGAAAAGGCACCACACAGTCCAGCAAAGGACGTAGTATTTTGATCGGACCAGTCTGTCATAAATAAATTCCTACCTGAAAGCCTGTCTGAAAAGCTGAGGGGCATGTATGAAATGGAGCCTTACATGTTTGCAGGCTAAGGCAATGCAGGGGTTTTCTTTTTCATCTCTGTACAGCTGATGAAGTTAACTTTGACTTGGGCTGGGAAGATGTGCAGCTGTAATGTTCTAGGAAACAACAAAACTAGAGTGGAATCATGGGGTTTGTTTCAGTCAGTTAATGGCAGCACCAGTCTGTAAGCATTCCTGGATATCCACTTTGGATAAACTTGTAGTAGTAACTGTGGGTTAGCCAACTGTTACTGAGCTCTCAGCACTTCACATGCAGCAGTTTGTGGTTTCTCCTCAGAGGGCAGTGGGAAAGGAGTGAGCAGCACAGGGGATGTCAAGTCTGCAGGTCTCACCCCTTCTATTTCATACATGTGCACACGTTGGTTGTTTCGGCAAATGCATTGAACAAGGACACCCAAGAGCCCACAGCTTATGAGAGCCCACAGCTTATGAGAGCCCCCCTTGGCCCAGATGTCCAGTTCAAATGTCTGAACGCAGCCTCCCAGGTGGTGAAACCTGTGTTACATCGGGATGGTTGACTGGAACATGGCCTCTGGTGGTACAGCTGGAGTATTTTTTTGGTCCTTACAAAGCCTTGCGAGATTGTTGCCTTTTGCCTTAGCAGTTTCTTTCTAAAATGAAATGCTCAGTGGTGATGTCAGTGGCTAATAATCACATTCTGTGACTGAGAGTACAGGTTTCACTGCAAAATAAATGCAAATGTTAACTGTTCAATCTTCATGTAAGAAACAATATACTGTAAATTTTTTGTACTTTTATTTCATGATATTAAAATAGTAAAACTAAACAGTTGTGGCAACCAGCTGTTTTTGTGCATCTTTCTTTGCGTGAAAGTCATGAATGTGATGTGAGAGCTTTTATGTTTCCCTCCCTTAACTGGGCGTGGGGGGTGAAAAATTCCACTGAAGCAGCAGACGTGAAAAGTGTGGCTGCTGGATCCTGAATGAAAGGGGGAGTGTGAGTCAGCACATCTGAATTAGTGACTGAAAGCAAGTGTTTTACCAGCACTGTGTCTGCCAAAGAGTGAGCTGCAGGGAAGGGCAGAGAGAAGGTAAACCCTCAGCACTGGTCACCAAAAAGAGCCTGGCCTCATCCCTTCCTTCCCCAGGGCAATGCTGTTCATTTCAGTGGCTGTGGCTGCGGCAGAGCAATGTGGAGCTCTAATGTATTCTCCAGCAGGTTTCTGCTACAGCAGTGGGACTTGTGGCTGGTCAGGCTGCAGGCTGCTGCTTTCCATTTTCTTTTCCTAGCATCAGCAGTGATGGAAAGGCAGCTGCAAACACATCCTGATTTCTCTTACAGTTTTCAGTTTGGATTAATGAGATCCCAACAGGCTCTGCTCCCTCCCGCCGCCACCCCCAGCTGGTCCTAAGGCAGCAATTGCCTGCCTTTGTTGTGCACAACGAAACGACCAGTTAAGCATTTTTGCACAGCAAAAGCAGAACCGAGCAAAATCAGCGCCGTGTGCCACTGCCAGGAACCTGCTGCTGTGTGTCGGGGGGACAGGGTGACAGCCTTGGAGCTGAAATGGCTCCTGTGTTCAAAGGTGTTTGGCTCCTGGGGGATGGGAGATGGCTGTGGCCATCACAACTCAGGGTGTGGTATTAGTGTGTTTGATCTAAGTAAAAAACCCCAAAACTCACAGATGAGCTCAATGACTAATCCTTGCCTAGGTCTGCTCTGCCCTTTGCTGTTGCAGCTGCCATGCCACCAGCCCTGCAGAGGCCTCCTGGAGGGGCCAAGGCTGCGGTGGCTGCAGCTGCTGGGAGCAGGGGGTGGTTCTGTCTCAGAGTAGTTGGTCTGGTTTTTCTCAGAAAGGCAGAGGGCAGGTTCTGCAGAGTGAGGCAGGCTCTGCAGGGGAGGGTGTCCAGTGGTTGTGAGGCAGTGTCTGGGAATGGTGGATCCAGCCCTGGCCAGGAGTACAGAGCGGGGACAGGGAGCAGGGAACACACTCAGAGAGAATGGGCAGGGGGAAAGGAAAAAAAAAACCACCGAAGTTTCTTTACAAGTTTTGAATTTCACATTATCACGTAGTAACCATTTTGCTAAATACAAGCATATTTTCAGTCACATACAGACAGCTAAATACAGCGTTATTTTCACATTTCGTTACAGTGCATAACAAAGCGAGGACAGTGTATAGTACGCTTTTATTCTGGAGGTTCTGAGCAAGTTCAGTCTAACATGCAGATTGTTTTTAACATGTGGTAAAGACCACAGAAAGTTAGCTTTTGCTTTTTTTTTTCTCTTTTTGTCCTAGAGTATAAGAGCTCCTGACCTTTAGCCTGTGAGAGGTATCACCTTCTGGTTTCTCAAAGTCCCTCTAAGTCAAAGCATTAAAACCAGTTGTTAGAAAAGAATTCTTAGCATATCCTATAAGTTCATCTTAGAAAAAACATTCCAAATTTTGTACAGGTGAATCTACATTTCCTATATTTTAATAAGCTGTCTAGAAAATGCAAGGAATTAGAAAAAGATGTAGATAATGATTGCTCTATCATTTAATGTAACAATTTATTAACTCTAAGTAGTTAAGACTGTGTACATTTTCTTCTGTACTGTTCCTCTTTAGAATTACAACACTTCTGTATTTAAATTGAAGATTTACTCTGAAGGCCTGAATGCACTTACTGGCTTAGGCTTTCTGGAATTTCTCCCTGGGAGCAGTAAAGGGGAATGTCCAAAACCCATTAAATAAAATATTGTCTGTCTCATGAAAAGTGATCTTCCCCCTCTGGCCAGGTTCTCACACAGGGAATTAGAGTATTTGACTATTGCTAAAATGTTTGATCCAACTCCTGATCCGACTCCTCACTGTCCCTCATGTCACACTGGCTCTGCCCTTGGGGCTGCTGCTATCCTCAGCCAGACACCCCAAGACACACCTTGTGTCCAGCTGGCCTCCGAAAAGCTGAAGCAGCTGCTTGGTGGACTTTCCATCCAGGGAACAAAGAAACTGACCGTTTGGTACTGTCTGTTGGGCCTTTGTGAAACGCAACTGACTGAGCTGCTCTGAGCAAACCCCGTGCTCTGCCCTGGCAGCTCCTGGGGTGCTCCCTGCACCCACCTGCACTCACCAGAAACAGATTTTGTAAAGGGGATACTATTTTTTTTTTTTTTGATCTTTAGGGCACTCAACTCAACCACCGGCCTGTACCAGGAGGTGTTGGATACGTTCACGGCCTATTCAAGCAGAGAGAAGCGCAGTGAGGAGCGCCAGGCCGCTGCCACTGCCCTTCCTGGCGTTTGCTCCCTTTGCCCTCCCAGCAGGGGCAGTGCTGCTGCTCCCCTGCAGACCCCAGGAACTGGAATTGTTCCTAGAACACTGAAAACAAGTGTTCAGGGTTTGGGTTGTTCAGTTGGGTTTGCTGTGGGTTTGAGCTTTTTTTACAGCTTCAATATGGAAAATATGGAAATATGGAAATATGGAAACATGGAAACCACAGGTTTTCTTCTTAATACAGACCTGCCCATGTACTGCTGCAAACTGCGAGAAGTTTCCAGAAGGAGAAACAGTCTGAACTCAACAGCAATCAAGACCCGTATTTCTGTAGACAGGGCAGATTAAAAAGCTGAAACAAATATTTTCTTTTTCTATACTCAGAGGCCTAAAATAAACACTAGATGCTTCCTGTGGCTTTTACCTAATCCCCTCCTCCTGCCCATTGCAGTTTGGTGTATAAAGCTTTCAAACACAAGTAAAAAAAGTCACTATAGTTTTGTTTGTTTGCTTTTAATAGTCTGAACTTCCCTAATTGGCTACAGGAGCGCAGTCACCCCATTGCACTTCAAAAGCTTGGGTTAAAACTTGGCAGAAGCAAAGCTTCTAAGTGGTGAATGGCATTCCCAAAAACATCCACCTACATACAGCTTTTGTGACACGGCTGCCATCCCATGATGGCCAACCTGAGATGGATCCTCTTTTGTCAAACTAAAACACGGAGGAAAACAAATTTTACCCTTGAGTGTGTCTTGAGGCTTTCCTTTCCACCTGCTCAGACACTCCTGCTGTGTGTCCCACCTTCCCAGGGCCAGTTCTCTTCCACAGAGGCCAAGACAGAAATGACACTTTAACAGCAGAAAGTACCAATGGACACTGTTGCTTCCAATGCTATTTAACTTCTTTAAGAGCAAATCTCACCTTTTAGGATGTCTGATGCACCTGAGTTAAGCTTTTCAAGTTTTTTATTTTGTCGGGTTTCTTTTTTTCCTCCCTCCTTTCCATTCCTCCTTGTGACCTGGCTGGTAAGGTCAGCACAGCTCTGTTACTGAGACAGAAATGCTGGTGTGTCCCACCTGGCTGCAACACCCCAGCCTTAAGACATAACACCTGAGGACATGGTTCTCTCTTTATGATCTTGATCACTTAATTCTACTGGAAAACCCTGAACTTTGGGTACTTTCAAGGTACTCACCCAGGCAGTAAATGAGTAAAAATTGCATTGAATAATCCCTACTGCAGCAAGAGTTGCCACTTAGAGTCCTGGTTCAGCACAGCAAGAGAAGCACTGTTAAGGGAGGGATAATTTAATATTTAATTACCAATCAAACAACTACTGTTTTCCTCTTTAAATCGCACAAAATATTCTTTGCTATCAAACTAGGTTCAAGAACATAAGAAAGAAAACTCAGAAGTGTGCATACCATGTCAGTAAACTTCTCCTGTGGAACTGACCTTAGGAGGAAATGGTACCTGTGCTGCCTTTACACCTTCCTGGAAAGAAATGGCTGACACAAACCAAGATGTCCTCCTGCCTTCTTTTTGTCTGCCCATTTGTCATACGACTGAGTGTCCATCCTGTGGCTCCAAAAGCCTGCAGGGAGCTATGGATTTACTTAAAAGAGGACATGTACAGTACCCTGGCATGTACCAGCCCATTCAGCTCTGTATACTCTCTCCTGTGTTGTGCAGCCCCTCATTTCTGCTTCCTGTCTCCTTACAACATCCACATGCACCCTCACTCACTCTCCTTCAGGTTTGTAGCCCCCAGTTCTGAAAGGTTATTTGGAACAGAACATTTCTTTCCAAGGTCTGTTCTGGTGTCCAAAACAATGTGGGAGGCTGTTCACAACGGGAGTGTTGCTCTCCCTTCTGTCACACTGAGTTCACTTAGTAAAGTACGTTTGGTTAGTAGAGTTCATCACCACTCGCCTCACTAGAGGAGCTCAGCACAAGCACCGCCTATCTGATTTCACCACTTCTTCTGAGGAGTGCACTACGTTTGGGACAAACCCACTCTTTACCCCTTCCCATCCCTCCTGGATGGAAATGTCCCCCCTTTTCACCAGCTCGTATATATCACGAGTCAGATCAGTGAAGGCCTTCTCCACATTAATGGCATCTCGAGCTGAGGTCTCAATGTACTTCATACCATAGGCAGCAGCCAGTTTCTCCGCCTCGTGCCTGGTCACTTGCCGCTGTGTGTCAAGGTCACACTTGTGACCTACCAGAACAAAGACGATCTGGTACGGCTGGACATGCACCTTGGTCTCCTCCAGCCACTCGTGGACGTTCTGGAAAGACCTGCGGTTTGTAATGTCAAAGAGGAGGAGTCCTCCAACCGAGTTCCTGTAGTAGGCTCTGGTGATGGACCTGCAAGCCAAGGAGCCACAACAGGGTTAAGTTACAGCTGTCTGAACATATGACCTTTAAGAAAGCAGCATTACCACCACCCTGTCTACCCTGCAGAACACAAGGCAAGAGAAGGCCATTCAGGCAATGTCTTAGGGCTTTTAGCTTGTGCTCTGTAGAGCTTTTCATTCAAAAGGAAAACTTACCTTGGCTTAACGATTTCATGCTTGGGTAACTGCCCCACTGATTCATTATGGCTCTGTCCAAAATCCCCCCCCCCCACCACTTTTTTCTCTCATGGATTTCTGTATGCCCCTGGCTGTTGAATCCCACCCCCATCATGTCAGTTCTGTGGACACTTCATCTAACCCACTGGTTTAGAAGCACTGTGACAAATCAAAGGATTCAGTTGAAACCAAACACCCGCTCTCTGACAGACACACAAAAGCAGGAGGTCAGAGATTTGGAAGGTTGACCATGGGGTTGTAGCTCCACTCCATATACCCAGGCATAGGGACATCCACCCTACACCTACACCTTCTCCCACTACGCCACTGGATTAAAGTCACATTGCAATGACAGGACACTGTTACTCTTAGTGGCACTGACAGGAGCAGCCCATCTGACCTGAGAAACAGCAAAATGATACAAGAGCTTCCAAGGACAATCTGCAGTAGCACTGGTCGCATTCCTGCCAAATACTGACAACATTAAACAGTCACCAAAAAGACCCCAGAACTGCAGGCTGGGAAACAGAGCACATCTCCCACAGCTCGTCGAGCCAGGCCAGCCCAAGGCAGCCAGACGCAGCACAGGAAATCAGCAAATGAGGTGATGGAGCAAAGCTGAGGCCATGAGGCTGAGGAGAGCTACAGTTCAGTGACTACTACATCAGGGAAAACCAAGAAGCTGATTAACAGTGGTGTTTCTGCAAGTCACGGATTCGCTCTAAATCCAGAAGCAATGATCGATTTCAGTCCCTGGAGGAATTCACACTCAAGCCTGAACTTTTCTTGCTGGAGTAATATAAGCACTGCTGCATTTTTACCTTAGGACAAGTCTTTTTTTGGCAATGCAAGACTGTTGTTAGGTGCTGTTTGGTCCTGTAGTGTGTGTATCTGTCAAAATTGCCCCAAGAAAGGAGGAACCAGAGTTTTCAATAATTGTTTTACCAACAGACACACAGTGATGGGTGAAAATTCACAGACGAAACTGAAGAAAGCCAGAAGCAGGGAAAAAAACATAGTTGGCTGTGTTTGGATCATTTCTCCTCTCCAATTGTTTGGCGAAGGGACAATAGTCACTCTGGACATTTGGCACTGAGGGAATTAGATCTGCCTTTTGCCATCTGGCCAGCTGCAAACAGATATTGGCACTTTGAATTCACCCCCACACTGTCACAGATATTTCTGCTTCTCCCTTGTGTTCCATGCCATCAGCCCTGGCTCCTCCTGCCAGCAACAACAATGCCTCAGGTACTTCTGAAAGACATGAGGGGATCTAAGCTGAACGCTGCTTCAAGGTAAAACTAGGTGAAGGTCTCAGTGCCTTTTCTTAAAGCCTTTTCCACAACTATTTTCCTCACTGATCTGCAGGAAGCAAAGTATATTGCCTTCATGCTGCACATCCCTCTCCAATTCCCTTCTGAGATTTTTACCTTCCCTCCTCCTGCCATGCTCACACACTGATGCAGAGCAGTACAGGGACTTGAACCTATTTTGGCCAAGTTTTAACACAAAGGCAACATCTCTGTCTGGGAACTGTCCCCTGCTCTGTACCCACGGTGGGGACTCCTGCACCCAGGCTCTGTGCCTGTTTGTTTGAGTATTTCCCTCTCAGCCAAGGGAGAGCTGCTGGCTGGAAGGAAACAGCTCTTCTGTAGGTGGTGGGACACAGTTCCAGGGAGCGAGGGCTGCACAGGCTTTTGCTTTTGCTAGCATTACACAACATCACGTTTCAGACAAGGAAATAGCAGTATCTGAGCAACCAGGGATGGGCAAAACCTGCTGGATCTGGGAAGAATTGGACCATACTCTTCTACAGCTCCAAAGCAGCCTCAACACTGCCCCAGGCAGCATGTTTTGGAGCCTGGTCTGGCAAAATAGAGTGGCACATGCTTAACGGTAATTTAAGCCTTGACTGCACAGAAATTGCTACTAATTTACGGAGAGTGAAAGAGCTCACAACAGGGGGTGAGGAAGAGCAAAAATGTAACACAGCTGCTGCTCAGAGAATGCCAAGGTGTTTTCAAAATAACTACAGCGGTTTTGTCCTCGTGGGGCAGCTGTTAAACTACGCAAAGCAGATCAGAAATGCTCAAATCAGAGAATTCTGAAAAAGGGAAGCTCATTTTTATGGCTTTCCCTCTTAAGAAATTCCCTGTGCTTGACAAATTACAAAGCTTAAGGTTTCTGGAGGGCACCTACTCAATTGTGCTTCTTGCCTATGACAAGTACAAGGGGCTTTGGCTTATTCCAGTAACAGCTAATTCTTGTCTCTGGTCAAGAAACATACCTTGTAGGAGGAGCCCAAGAGTTGTCTTCATGGGGCACAATTCACCACAGGGCTAAGAGTGATTCGAAAGGGATAAACACAAACCAGACATTTTACCTTTTTTTTTTCACATTTCAGAGTGCACCATAAAGGCCCCTGAGTCTGTTCATTTCCCTCTACCTTTTCACATTTGGAATTCAAGTCTGCACTTTGGCAAGGGCATTTCAAAGTTGCACAATGGGTTTTTTGTAATGTCACTGACCATTCCTGCCCCTTGCACTCTTCATGCCTTTGCAGGCTGCTGCCCACCGCAGCAGTGCAGCTGCCCTTGTGCTGAAGGTCGCCTGCTCATCATGCTGACAACCCGAGTGCCGGGCTAGGTCAGCCCTCAGCACCGAGGGCAAGCAGCCTCCAGGGCCCCAAACTTCCTAACGTGTAAAAGAAAGGAAACTGAATCCATCCTACAGCTCTTGCTCTTCACAGCAAAGGCAAGAACAGAGAACAGCACTCAGGTGTGTTTTCTACAGACCTCAGCCAGAGAGCCAAAGCTGGAAGCTGATGCAACTGCAAGCTAAAGCACCTCCTCTCTCAGCAGAATAAAGCGCCAGCTCCTCGCCTGCAAGGCTTCAAGGTAGCAGAGGAAAAACCTGTCAGCGGATAAGGACCAACTACTGCACATCCTGGGCCAGATGCCAGTGCCACAGATGTGAGGGAAGGTGGTGAGAGGGGTGGGGGTAGGGGAGTTTTAATCTACTGAATGAAACCAAAACATTCCTCAGGCGACTCATTACAACACAGAAGTAGAAGCTCTGTGATGCTGCACACAGATGTGGAACACAGGAAGTGATCCCAGAGGGAGCAGGATGGAAGAGTGGATGAGGGTTAAAGACACATGAAAAATACAAGCAAACAGGAGGCCAGGAGCTGCGGGTACACTCACCCCCCTTCTAAATGAGCATTGTCTGAGCAGCAGGTCTGAGCCCCTCTTTCACTGGGGCAGAGCCTGCTCTAACCAGGGCTGCTGTTTTCCCCATACAGTCCTGTGGGGAACTTGGCACGGTCCCACATGCTGCCTTTATTTTCCTTCATCGAGACTTGGTTACTGTTGCTTAAGCTCCCAAATTGTCTGTGCCCATGCAGCGCTCGGCGTGGCACTCTCCAGAAAGCACCTGTCATCCCTGCACAGCCACAGCCAAGGGTTTGTCCCGACCTTTCTCTGTCCTACGGAGAGCTGGGCTCTGCTGTCGCAGCAGAGCACCAAAACACATATTCCACTGCATTTCGCGAGCCTCAGCGTAAGTGTTCGGTTGTGAAACATCCTGGTCACTGCCTCCGCACCGGGGGGAGCAGGCTTTCCCTGCCAGCTGCATCCGCCGATGCACGGACACCTCCTGGCTGGTAAAACGCGGACCCAGCGCTGCCTCGGGCCTCGTCTCCCGCCCCAGCGGCAGCGGGGCCGCTCCTCGACACCCACACCTGCACATCCCGCACACCTGCACGCCGCCGTTTGGGGTGG